>NC_062267.1:15304491-15622539 GCF_916048215.2 Malus sylvestris
ACCGGACTATCTCGGACTGGACTAGCTTTAGGGACTAAGCTGGACTGTCTTAGATTAGACTAAGCTGGACTAACTTAGTGAAGCGTTTGGTGCAATGTCGGACTAAAAAACTAAATAAAATAACAAATTATAATATTATATTTTTTAATATATATCTAATAATATTTTATTATTAATTCAACTTTGTTTTTCCCTAAAAGTTCGAACAAACACTTCTACCTCTCTCCAGAAAGTTTTTACTTTTGTTCCTCTTTGGTTCCATCCCCAATTCTTGCTTTCTTCCCATCATTTTCCTGCAAAAGGCTTCAAGACCAAGTTTCCTGCAAAATTGTACCCTTCTCCTCCCTCTCTGTCTCTTAATCTCTCTTCGTCCCCAACTCTCTCCCCTTCTCTATCCATTTCTCTCCGGAATTTTCTGGAGAAAAGGGAATCTTTATGGGAATTTTCTGGGAATTTTCGAAAATAAGGTAGAATTTTTCTATTGAGATTGTTGATGTTATTGTTTTGCTTCTTCTTCTTTTTTTTTTTCTTCGGATTTTGGTGGTTGGATTTTGAGATTTAGGTTGTGAGTGGGTTTGGGTTTCAAATCTGGGCAGATGGAGTTGCCCAGAAGCATGGAGACTTGCAGCTTTCATACGACATGCAGACAATTTTGAGAACGGGACTAGCAATCCCATAGTTTTTGAGGGGTTTCACTAAGACCGGCTAATCCCATGGTTAGTCGGAGCGAGTGAAGGTTAGTGCCATTAAAGTTACTCTCACCAGGTACCAAACACGGGACTGGACTAACCCTTAGTCCAGTCCAATCCAGTGAGAATTAACGAGGGCAAACAAACGCCCCCTAACGGACCCCAGACTTTTGGTCTTTATTCTCCTAGGTCCCTAGGATTATTGCTTTTTTTTTTTTATATATATATATTTTTTTATATTTTATATTTTAGTAAATTAATATGTTTTTACACTAAAAGAAATAAAAGTTCGGTTAAGTTATATATGGACAACTTAATTAGGTATCAAATTCGTTATCTACGATATTCAAACTTAAGATATCTCACTTCCAAATGAAAAGGAATATCATTAAACTTAATGTAAGTGTCATAATACTTGGAATTTAAACTTGAGAATCGGAGCTCCCAAATTCCAAGATTTTTTCCACTCTGAAATTCTAAATTCTAAATTCCTCTTTACTTGTAAGTGAAAGATCTTATGTTCGATTCTCGCCAAAAGTGAATTTGAACCACATTATTGCTAGCTCATTGTGAAGTTAAACTACCTCTTCCCCTTAATTTAAATAACATCGTTCGTTAAAAAAAATAGCAAAGGAATTGGTGCATGTCAATTTAAAACTTTTTTACTTTTATCAAAATTCTAAGTTTATTTTATTCATCCAAACATAATGTAAATGTCATAATCAGTGCCGGTCCAGAGATTTTTGAGGCCCGGGGCGACGTAAAAAAAAGTGCCCTAACATCATGTAAGAAAATTATTTATTTTCACACATAAGACATCGAAAAAATTATACTTAGAAAAACACTTCAAACTCAATAATTTAGAAACACAGAAAGACTAATTTATTTTGTATTGAGAGAGGGAAACAAAAAAACTTCGGGCTTATAAGTAGATAGATGATGAGTTTTGTTTTCCATTTGAACTTTGAATATGTTTTTGAATAAATCGTGAGATGTTTTGTTATTATTTAATAACCTTGTCAATATGGGACTAAACAATAATAATGTTTTCGAGTCTTTAATTGATATGTCTTATTAATGAATAGGTACTAAATTAAACATTTTGATGACACGTCATATAATTTGCAAATTTGGTCTACGTATTATTCTTTGTTGAAGATTAGACTTGAATTAAAACGAATATTTAAAAATAACAACCCACATAGCTACTAGATAGTAACTAAAAATAAATTAACAACCAAACAAAAATTTGTAAAAATTGAAAAAAAATAAACATGCACATAGCATTTTGAACGTAAGACATCTTGTTAATTTTAAACAACAAAAATCATTGAAAAATGGAAAGTAAATAAGCACACATAGTGTTTTGAACCCAAGACCTCCTGATTATTTTCAAATGATAAACCACTGCTTCTAGTTCAATTTTTGTGTATTTGAACCAAACTTTATAAGTTTATACTCTTATAAAAACATATATAAATATACCAATTTAATAATTTTGATACCCCTAATTTTTTTGGGCCTTGAACGATCGCATTGCCTGCACTGGGCCTGGCCCGACCCTGGTCATAATACAAGTAAATAGACAATTAAAAACCTCCCTAAAAAATGGTAACTACAAATGGGGCACGGTGGTTCGGGGGATAATAATGATGGAGTTGGTCCTTTTAGGTTGAAATTCATTTTATTAGGTGAGTGGGCACTTGGTTGGTCAAAATAGTGAAATTCTTCATCCATTATTTTGTTTTTCTTATCTTTGTCTAGCAAAAATGCAAATCTTCAGAATCACTCAAAGAATCGAGAAAGAAAAAAAAAAAATACAAGGTTATGAATCCTATATATGTTTCGGTGAACCAAAACGTGGGTTGGAGAGAATTTAGATGCAATTGGGTGTACCTATTTTTATGCCTTTTTACATTGAAGTGACATATTAAGCCAAAAATAAGAATTAAAATATTGATATCGGTAGATATACTTGTACTTCATATTCATAGATATATATATATATATATATATATATATATGTATGTATATATATATGTATGTATATATATATGTATGTATGTATCAGTGACATCGATGGATATATTGGTAAAAAATTAAAACCAAATAAAATATGTATAAAACTTCTACAAACTCTAAAACCAACCAGTAGTGCGCCCTTTAACACATAAAATAATAGGAATTAAATTGTTTTTCATTGAGATTCATGTGGGTTAGTAGCCGCTTATATGAAATCAATACTCTGATTCTACAACACTTTGATAAACAACTTCAAGAAATTGATTCTAACTCATCTTAATTCATTTTGATCATTTAAATCATTTATGTTTCAACTCATCAATACCACACTCTATGTATTGACCCACACATTAGTTTTGTTCTTTCATCTAACTTCGTTAAAGTTTTTGTTAAATTGTTGATATGACATTCACGTAGGGCCATATGCTAATGATAGAATGCCACGTGGACAGAAAATAAAAATCTCCTTTTTAATTTAAAATTATAAAAGCAAAATTGAAAAAAAAAAGGTCAACTCTCTAAGGTTGCACACTTGTCAATTAAAATCATTGATCACAAAACATACGGAATAGGCATTAGCAGTTGAATAACAAGGAAAGGTAGCACTCTAAGGGCACGTTTGTTTGACAGGATTAAGAAGGATTGGACTGGACTAGACTATAGTCCTTTGTTTGGTGTGCATCCGGATTAGCTTTAATGAGCTTAACCCGGACTCGCTTGGATTAACTACCTCCTTAGCCGTTCTTAACTAGCAACCCCAATTTCGGCCGGATTCGTAAGCCCTCTTCTGATAAAGAGAAAATCGCGAGAGTCAGTCGTCCAAGACCCAACGTCGCTCGTCCTGCTCGTCGCACATCGTTCCCTCTTTGCCCTGCTCCATCTTCTTCCTCGCTTCCACAACCATTTGCAAACCCACATCCCGCAAAATTCAAAACAAAAATAAAATATGCAGTTGTTCCATTTTTCAAATTCAGATCCAACCTACAAGCTTAAATCGAACCCAAAAAAAAAAATCGAACCCAGAAACCATAAAACACAAAATTAAATCGAACCCACAAGCTTAAATCGAACCCAGAAACCATAAAACACAGAAACCATAAAACACAAAAATCTACAAGCTTAAATCGAACTCAGAAACCATAAAACACAAAAAAAAAAAAAAAAAAAAAAAAAAAATCTGCAGTGGGTATAAGCTTAAATCGACGATGGGATTGACTGAAGGCAAACCGAACCCAGAAAACATGAAACTCCTTGATTGCAGACCTTCTCCATCTCCCACTTTCGAGCCAATCGCACATGCAACCCAATCCCATCTCCTAAATTTTCTATCTCTTTCTTGCTTCGTCCCTCTCTTTCTTGCATTGTCGTTTGAACGGAGAACAAAAGAAGAAGATGGAGATGAAGAGGAAGAGGGACGAAGAAAAAAAGGGAGAGGGACGAAGTAACATTAGGAAGAAAACAGAGGGAGAGGGGCGGAGAAAAGGCAGAAAGAGAGGATGAATGGAATTGGGATGGAAGAGGGGCGGAGATAAGGCAGAGTTAATAATAAAATATTACAAAATATTTATTAAATAATGTAAAATATTAATAAATATGAATTAAATAATATAATATTAAAATTTGTTATTAGTCTGTTATTTAGTACTGACACTGCACCAAACGCTTCATTAAACTAGTCCAGCTTAGTCTAGTCTAAGCCAGTCCAGTTTAGTCCCTGCAGCTAGTCCAGTCCGAGACAGTCCGGTGCAACAAACGCACCCTAAAGTGATAAGGTTTGGTGATGATGTTGATGATTCTGAGTTAACTGCCTCGCTCATATCCAAAACCCTAGCTAAGCCTTGGGGACCTTGTTTTTCAGCTAACTATTCGGAAAATTACTTGAAATGTCATATGAACTTATTCACATTTTTTAAATTGTTATATGAATTAAAATTTTAAACGATTTATCATATTAACTTTCTAAAATTATTAATTTATTATCTCACCCTAACACCATTAAGTTTTTCATACAAAATAAGTTGTGTGCCTCATGTGGATGCAAATTTCTTCCTCCTTGATCTTGGACAAAATTGCACCTACAAAACAATTAACACCTTAGGATCAAGGCCAAGAGCCTCACGCGCCCACGATGAATGGGGGGGCTTTGGCCGAAGAACCTCCGATGCCAAAGTTAGAATTTAGAGAGAAAGTGTTTGGAGAGTATTGGGAATTTTGCAAGTGTTGGAATTCTCTTTTGGAGAAAATGTGAGGTTTTTTTTTTGTAGGAGAATGGGAATAATTGACTAATTAATTTTAGCAAAATAGAATTATTGCCAAATTAACTAGCTAATTAAGGTGATGAAATGGGTAAATATGAGGAGATCAACAAGGCATGGCCGGTTCCTTTTTTAGCAATAGGTGGCCGGCCCTTTAGTACATATTTGGATATATTTTGTGGTTAATTGGGTGACTTAATTGGTATTTAATAGATTAATTAGGTAATTAATCCATTAATTAGCCAATTAACATATTTTTGGAATGAATATTTTGGAGGTTATGATAGCTAATTGATTAGCTAAAAGAGGAAAAAATTAGGTAAAATATATGGAATGAAATAGGTTTTAGGAATTACCTTGTAGAAGGATTTGATGAGATGAATTTTTGAATTGTTACCTTTTTAGGGCACTTTTGATTTGGTTGAAGGATGATTGTCAACTGCTTGCGTGTAGGAATCCCATTGTACCTCAAGGGTATTTTTGTCCTCTTTTGTCCAAAAATCCACGTGTCGCCTTGTGATTATTTTTGGCTCCACAAATGCCCCCACACCTGTTGAGCTGCTCGTAGGAAAGGGTAGCAGGTGTAGAGATCATCTTGCTTTAGGAAACGTAGGACTGCTTCCCATTTTGATGTAGATTCTCTCTTTAATAGGAAAATAGGTCCTTCTAGGAAAGGGAAATAAATTTCTCTCAAAGCCTATTTAAGTCCACCTTAAGTGGGTTATTAAATCAACTTTGGAGAGCGATTTATTCTACCCTACAAGAGAGAGAGAGAGCTTAGAGGATATTTGTCCCCCTCTTCTAGCAATCTTCTACATTTTGCCTGTACAAATGATTATCTTTCGTTGATTTCTTCGTCTTCTCCGTGCCGCATCGATGTAAGAAAAATTTAATTTTTTCTTGTCTTCTTATTGGATAGTGCTATTGCGGGGCAGCCGTCGGGATGGTGCGGCACGTCGGCTGACAGGGGCCAGGAGTCGGCTCGGCATGGGCCGAGAAGGCGTCGTGGTAGGGGCCACTCCTTAGGCTGTTTGGCTTGGCTAAAGCCAAGGGTAGCTTGTGCGCTCGGGGCCGCGGATTGTGGCACTAGGGCGCAGTGCTAGGCGAGCCACATGGCTCATGTCCTTTGGGTTCTTGGACCTTACTCAGGCCAGGCTAGCGACTGAAAGAAATAAAGAGATCGTGGGCCTCATGGGTTGCTAGAATGCTAGGCAGCAGGCCTCCTGCCTGCTAGAATGCTAGGTTGAGCTCATTTGCTGAGTACCGTGAATGGTGTTGACTGCTTAGTTTTTTTTGCCGTGAGAAATGTGGGTTGCTCCCGAAAGAGGAGGTAAATATGATCAAGGTGGATGCATTGGCTCGTCTAATCGCTGTCGTGGAGTCTATTATGAATGAATATGGAAATAAGAGATCTTCCCCACTTGTTCAAGAGATGCCAGTCGAGAAAAATTGAAGACTTTCTCCGCTGCTCATGAGGGTCTGCCTGCTGCTGAGATGTTTGTGATTGACATAACTTCTTCAAATGGGAAGAAAAAAATGAGGCTGCTAAATCTGAGCCTGTGGCGCCTGCCATTTTGAGAATGGTTAGTACGATTGCTGATAGGATTGCTCAGCGTAAAGGTTCTGTCATGCCTCCAGTGTCGAAGTTTGTACCAAGATGTCTATTGGGAGCTAAGTCCGGTTCACCTTTGGAGAGGCTTGCTACTATGAATAGCGATAAGGTGGACTTTACTGCTAAAGTGGCACCAAGGCCCACTCATTTTGCTGCTAAGACTGATTCGCCTGCTAGGAAGGAAGAGACTGCTCACGTGGGCAGTTGTGAGAAATCCATAAAACCTGCTTCTGGGGAGGCTGCTGAGATTTGTGTGCTTTGGAAACTAGATCTGCTTGAAGACATGGACGCTTGTGCCAAGTTTGTTGATGGCGGTAGAAAGGTTGTTTGTCCAAGTTCCTTTGTGAAGCATACGACCCAATATAGAATGACTGTTCTGCTTGCTATGATGCATATATAGCACGGCTGCCAAGGATGTGGCGAAGACTATGGTAACTGAAGCTTATTCCTCAGCCGAGGAGATCAAGAGGTTAAATTCTGAGCTTGTTGCTTTGAAGGGGTCTAATATTTTTGCCCCCACTTCTCTGTAGCTCAGATTCAAGATCTTGAGTTTGCAGTTTTTGAGCTTCGTTTCTCTGCTTATGCAAAGGATGAAGAGTTGATTGCTGCTTATAATCAAGTGATCTATTTCAAGAAGGTCGTTGATAGGCTTGAACCCCAAGTGTTAGAACTTCAAGATGTACTGAAGATCAACGAAAATTTGAAGAAGGGAATGGATGAGCTGCAGTGTGTCCGTGTTTGTCTGCTTGAGAAGAATGAATAGCTGAAGGGTGAGAATGATGGGCTTGAGGTTTTGAGACCTTTTCTATTTCTCCGAAAGACTTGCTTGCTTTTACTTTTAAGGCTTTCATTGGTGAAGTAATTGGAGAAGTTAATGCCCAGGCTGGGGCAGCCAGGTGAAGCGTCGGATGATGCCACTGCTAAGAGCGTTACGGCTGCTGAAGGTGTGGCAATCGAGTACTCGTGGGATGTTCAAGCTGCTGTAGTGTAGTATTCTAGGCAGCCTTTAGGATTTTCTTTGTTTTTCTTTGTAACTCTTGTTTTGCTTGAACTCATTCGGCCTTTGCTAGTTGTTTATAAACATGTTTTCCTTCGCTTTTCTTCATCTTTGCTTCTTTTGTTCATGCCTTAACCTTTATACTTGATAGACCAGTGGCAGACATGCTACTTTTTTATAAGCAGACAAGCTCGCGTAGCCTATGCAGCCGTATGTGTTGGTGTAGAACTTTGCAAAGTTGTTAGCCATAGGGTTGGCAGCCAGATGCCTTTCTTACAGAAATAGACAAGTTCGCATAACCACTAGGTTGTTAACCTTGACTTTCTCCAATTCCGTAGGTTCCGTAGCAAGTATCACAACACTTTAGGACTTGGTGTAGGTTGTTCCACGCTTGGCAGAAGTGAAGCTTATCGACTACGTAGCATGTCGGCAGCGGATAAAACTTCGTAAATGCGTGCTAGCTTGTTTAACATTTCACAAGAATGTGCGGTTATATAAGTCTAGCACGACTTTATTGCTCGAAGGGCAAGCCGTAGGCAGTCTTTCGGAAATCATAGGCTACCTTAGTGCACTCGGTAGCTTCTTTAGGGTTCCATGGTTGCCGTCTGTAGGGCGTACTGCGTAATGTGCCCCATCGTCTCTAGAGCCCGGTTCCCCGCGGATTAGGCCAAGAAACCCAAAATCCTTGAGTTAGCTAAGCCTTGAAAAAGACCATTGTGGCTACTTCTAGGAATCCCAGCGCAAGCCATTGTGCATCTAGTTATACTAGGGCAGCCAGGCTCATCCACGTCTGGATATTCAGAATGTAAAATTTATCCTCTCGTCTTGGAGAGCTAACCCATATGGGTGTTGGGGAATTGGTTTACCCTCTTGCATTGGAGAGCAATTAGTTTACCCTCTCACAATGAAGAGCATGGTTGGTCCCTCAGGGGGCGTAATCCCCGTGATGAGTCCCTCAGAAGAGCGCAATCTTTTTTTGAAGTGTCGGAGTGATCAATTGTTGTAAGCATGCAGTCGAGCCAAGTTGTGATTACTTCTGAATTCCTCATTATAAAACGAGTGAAATGAACGAGAACTTAGCTGTAAGGTATGAAATGCATAACAACTGGATAGTCCTCGGCTTGTGAGGTCGTGCCCGTCGAGCTTCTTGAATCTTCGGGCTTTGATGTAGTGGGAGGTCACACATGGCACCTTTTCAGATTGTAGGCGCTCCACTGCTTTTCGATCTTTTTTTCGTTTCATGGTGGTGAGGGTGTAATTACTTTTGCCACCTACTCTGCTAATTTTGTACAGACATTCCCAGATGAGATTCATCTTTTTGGAGCCTTCTCTGCGGGCAGTGATGAAGGCTTTTCTTAGAACTAGATCTCCGGGCTGGAACTGCCGGATCTTTGCCCTCTTGTTATAGCTGGAGATGAGATGTTGCTGGTAGGCTGTAATGCGGGTGCTGGTCTGCTCACGCTTATCCTCTACCAGATTTAAGCTTGTGACCATATCCTTACTATTATGTTCAATGCTTGGTAGTAGAGCGGCGATACCTGGCTTAATGACATTGGGATGAATGATTGCTTCCTAACCAAATGCCAAAAAGAAATGAGTCTCACCGGTTGCTCGTCTTTTGGTGGTGCGATATGCCCATATGCCCATATGCCCATAGACATATGGGGAGTTCATTAGGCCATTTTTCCTTATTGTTGGTGAGGGATTTCTTGAGGCAGTCGAGGATCATTTTCTTCGACCTGCCCATTGCTTTAAGGATATCTCGGCATAGACATGTGCTACTTGATGCCATATTTTTGGAAGAACTTTGCCAAATCTTTGCCCACAAATTGCGGGCCTTTGTAGGTGACGATGGATTAAGGGATGCCAAATCGATAAATGATGTTCCTCCATATGAAGCGCTCTATGTCCGTTTGAATCGTGGTCATCATGGGCTCTACTTCTACCCATTTGGTGAAGTAGTCGGTTGCCACGATCATCATGTCTTTGCCCCCAGTAGTCTGGCTAGTGATTAGCTAGGAATCAAAATGAATTGAAAGTTTTTTCACCGTCAAGTCTTTTGTCATTCGAAGGCCTGCTAATGGGGCTTCGTACTCTGCTTCGTTGTTGAATGCTTTGTAACCTAAAATGATCACCTGCTTGGGCATCGAACCACCTGGGTGACAAGGACCACGTCTGCTTCTGAACCTTTGTAGTTGGATGTGCCGTCGACATGCAAATGCCAGAAGTCTCCATCGGGTGGAGCAAGTGTGACCAGAGTGTGCTTGGCTACTTCTGGGGCATCGTTGGGTTGCTCTGTTGCATCAACTAGGCTTGGCGTAAAGGCGCAGTAGGGAGCTATGGAGATGGGGCCATGTCACACGCAACAGGAGATGCTCGACTGCTGGTATTGGGCCACTCTAGAGTTGAATCATTGAGCAAGGGTCGGCTAAGGCCGTGTAACGGGCAGCAGGAGGTAGTGCTCAACTGCTGGTACATGTTGCTCTTATGTAGAATCTTCTAGGGCGACGAGGATAAAACTTGCTTCTGAGTGTTCCTTCCAGTGTTCGTCTGCCTTTGGCATGTCTTTTGGGCCGAGTTGTTGCGTTCGTCAGAAAACTTTACATCCGCTAGGGTTTATGCCTTTATCGTCGTGCGTCTGGATTCAGCGAAATAGTGCGTCATGATGATGACTGTGTGCGTTTGAAGGTAAAACTTGAGCTTCCGGGTTACAATAACTATCACCAAAGTTAGCTTTTGAATTTTTAATAGCATCGAGGAGAGCTTTCGAACTGTAGAATACAGGTAGTCTACCCCCAGCTCTTCTCGTATAATAGTAGAGCTTATTGCTGCTTCAGATATCGTCAAACATGCGAATGAGTCCCCCGCTGCTTCCGATTTAGATAATAAGGAGGTGATGTCGGGTACTTCTTCAAGTCCTTGAATATGCATTGGCGAACCTTGTCCCAAAGTGCATGCTTCTCTGCCAGAGTTAGATCTTCTTTCATGATCAATTTTCCGAATAGCAGGTGGTCTGTTGGAAGTCATTTTTGGAAGACTGCTCTAGCTATTGAGTCGTTGCATCTGACTATCTTTGCCTTCTCTACTTTGAACCTCCTCACATAGTCGTGAAGCGACTCCCTTGGGTTTTTCTTGACGTCGAACAAATGGTCTGACTTCTTTTTGATTGAGCGATAGGATGAATATTCTTTGGTGAAAACCAAAGAAAGTTTGTCGAAATTTCAGATGAATTGTGGCAGCAGGGTGTAGAACCAATCTTGTGCCTCGCCTTGTAAAGTGATGGTGAATATCTTGCACATGAGATCATCGTTATTTCGATAAAGGATCATTGCGCTTCGATAGTGCTTTAAGTGTCTCTCCAGGTTTTCATCCCTTTGAAAGATATGAAATCTGGCATGCTGAACTTGCGTGGAGGCTCTGCCTGCTCGATCTCGTTCGTGAAGGGTGACCTGCTTATGTTGGTCATGTTCCGTCGTAGTGCCTCGTCGGTGAACTCATTGCGTTAGAAATTACGCAATCGCTTAGTTAAGAGTCTCTCTACTTCTTCCTGAATTTGCATTTGTTGAGGTAGATGAGCTCTCGGCTGCCCTCAACCGTGACTTGCTGGTCTAGGCTGCTCTTCCATGTGTTTGGCTCATTTATGTCGCAGATGCGGTGCGTTCCTAGCAAGCGTGGGAGTTCTTAGCAGGCTGCCGGTTGAACTTGAGCCGGATTTAGTGACTGCTTCTCTCCGTCCGTCATGCTGCCTACTCTGATGTGAGGTGAATAATGCTTCTTGCGGGCTTAACCACGAATGAACAATTCGCTTCGAAGGTTGCTCATGTTGACTATCGAAGTGTGACCCCAACTGTGAATGTATGTTCATTCGTGGACCTAATCGAGAGTGCACGCTCCTCCGCGTGCTAAGATGGGAGTATACGTTATCTCGAGGGCCCAGTCAGGAGTGTACATTGCCAGAACCCTTGGTTCGTAGCTGGTCGAGTGGCTGCTTGCCGGGACGTTGCTGGAGAGGTTCTTTGTCTGCCCTTGTCCTACTTCGGGAGACCTTGTCTGGGGCACGTTGCATCTTGGTGCGTTGCAAGAGCTGGTTCACCAAAGTCGTTTGTTGTGCAAGAGCGCTCGGCAACTCTATGACTTGTCGAGACAAGTGTTGTTCGCCACTTGGATTGGAAGAGCTTGGAAGGAATGTGCCTCCTTGGGCAGTGGAAGGGTGGTAGACTTCGGGCGCGAGATTTGAGTTGGGAAATGTCAAATCCGCGAAAAAATGTGGTGAGAATACCCCCAGCTCGATGGTAGGTCCAGATGGTTGAGATAGTCTTGGGCTGCTTGGAAAGCCATAGGAGCAGATTGGGCCACGAGAGCAGGTTGGGCCGCGAGAGTGGGCTGTTCGACGGGAGCAGGCTAGGCCACGGGAATAGGCTGCTCATCGGGAGCATGCTAGGCCACGAGAGCAGGCTGGGCCACGGCAGTGGCTGCTCG
The DNA here is from genome assembly GCF_916048215.2 of Malus sylvestris. NCBI lineage: Eukaryota > Viridiplantae > Streptophyta > Magnoliopsida > Rosales > Rosaceae > Malus > Malus sylvestris. The sequence goes on from NC_062267.1 coordinate 15,316,546, forward strand.
TCGGGAGCAGGCTGGGCCACGGGAGTAGGCTAGGCCACGAAAGCAGGCTGCTTGGCGGGAGCATGCTGGGCCACGGGAGCAGGCTGGGCCACGAGAGCAGGCTGCTCAGTATGTGATGCATGCGAATGCGAGGCTTGGGCTCGGGCCCGTGCAAGCTTGGATGGCACGGCTTGGGCCATGGTGGAACCTCGTAGTGGTGGTACCACTCCGCCTATGACCACATTTAGCCTCGTGGATTGCCGCGGTCCCATTTTTTTTGGTATTAGAATTTTTACTTGTGGAATTTTCTAAATTTCTAGCCATTATATTTTTCTTATACGTTTTATCAAAGAACCTTTGCAAATAAAAAATTCTAATAAAAGAACGTATGAAAAATATTCAAATGGACTAGAAAATAGAGAAAAACCTTTTTATGTGAGAGTCTTCTACGAGTATGGATCTCAACTCTCAATGAAAGCACCAATTTGTGGATGCAAATTTCTTCCTCCTTGATCTTGGACAAAATTGCACCTACAAAACAATTAACACCTTAGGGTCAATGCCAAGAGCCTCACGCGCCCACGATGAATGGGGGGGCTTTGGCAGAAGAACCTCCGATGCCAAAGTTAGAATTTAGAGAGAAAAGTGTTTAGAGAGTATTGGGAATTTTGCAAGTGTTGGAATTCTCTTTTGGAGAAAATGTGAGGCTTTTTATAGGAGAATGAGAATAATTGACTAATTAATTTTAGCAAAATAGAATTATTGCCAAATTAACTAGCTAATTAAGGTGATGAAATGGGTAAATATGAGGAGATCAACAAGGCATGGCCGGTTCCTTTTTTAGCAATAAATGGTTGGCCCTTTAGTACATATTTGGATATATTTTGTGGTTAATTGGGTGACTTAATTGATATTTAATGGATTAATTAGGTAATTAATTCATTAATTAGCCAATTAACATATTTTTGGAATGAATATTTTGGAGGTTATGATAGCTAATTGATTAGCTAAAAGAGGAAAAATTAGGTAAAATATATGGAATGAAATAGGTTTTAGGAATTACCTTGTAGAAGGATTTGATGAGATGAATTTTTGAATTGTTACCTTTTTCGGGCACTTTTGATTTGGTTGAAGGATGATTGCCCGCTGCTCGCGCGTAGGAATCTTGTTGTACCTCAAGGGTATTTTTGTCCAAAAATACATGTGTCGGCTTGTGATTATTTTTGGCTCCACACCTCGCACATGGCACATGACTTGTGTTCAATATATTTTCATATTCTTGACCTCCATTTCACAAGTTCATTGCTTCTCCTTAGTTCAAATCCTTAAACTTTGGCTGGTGAAAATACATGTTGTATTCATTTGAAAAGCTTATCTTGACTATTAAAAAGAACATTAGACTTATTAACATGAAGTTTTGGATAATTGCAAGCTTCAAAAATTCAACATGGTCAATCATGTCCATAACAAAAACTTGGACAATCATGCCCATCTCTTTCACTTCATTGCTACCTGATCGTGTTCAAAATCAAAGGCACTAAGTAATGAGAAAACATTGCTTAAAGTTCACTACATTTTCAATAGATTTCCTTCAAATTCTACAGTTTTCAAGGAAAACTTAATGGAGTTAAGATGATATGACAAATTAACCATGAGATTAATGGAGTAATGAGGTGTTGAAATGTCCAAAATAACCCTAAACATAAGTCATGACTTATTTTGGATGGAAAACTTAATGGAGTTCTAGTGAGATGACAAATTAATGAATTCGGAAAGTTGATATGACAATCGCCTAAAATTTTAGTCCATATAACAAATGGAAAAAAGTGTATAAGTTCATATGATATCTCAAAATTTTCTTCTAACTATTTTTATCCCACTCGCAAGAAATTGACTATAATTTTATCTTTTGCTGCAGAATTAACTATTTTGATTATTATTTGTCTAGGTATGAAAAATGGAGTTTATTATATCCATTTGAAATCTTAGAAAAGGTTATTTACCTCCTTCCAAAGGACCATATTGCACTAATACTAAATAGATCAGTTGGCATTTGTAAAATGTTGATCAAGTGAGGTGGAAAAAATAATTTTAAAATAGATTTTGTGCATAGACTAATTAACTTGGTACATATATCTTTATGTCTTTATATTGTCACGTAGTGCACTTCACAGACAACGTTGTAGAGCTTATTATAAACTAAATAAATAATATCCAGGCCATCATAATGACATATTAAAATATTATGGAATATATATCTTATTGAAATGTGACAGCTGTCGATGACAAAAAATGATTAAATAAAGCAAGGTTTATTTTTAATTATTGCTTAGGAGCATAGGCAAGCTAAGCTACAAAGTCGTTGAAGATGATTCTTAATTGGGTTGTGTGCTTGGGTTCTAGAACAAAAAGAAAGCAGCCTTTTTCTTTCAAGCATGACTTTTTTTTTTCTTTTCAAAATGGGACCAGTTAGTAATTTATCTTTTAAGGGGTTAGGAAGACTCATAAAAACATTTCAGTTTTTTTCTGACCATTATCGTATGATTTACTAGCAGCAGAATTCAAACTCAGGATATGCCGTGTGAAATACAGGCTTGGAATTCAAGCTCAATTAGTTGGCTTGCTTAAGCAGTCATTCTAGCTTCTCCATTCCGGCATCTTTAGCTACTTAGCTCTCCGAGCGCTAAAAAGAGGTTGTGACGATACAAGAAAATAATTTCCTTTCCTCTTGATGACGGGGGTTTTAGCGAATCAAAAAGGGCTTTGGAGAAGCGGTATCCAACTCCGTCCTTATAGTGCTTTCTAGTAAACCTCTTCTTCTTTTGTTTCGGTGGAACTTCCTCTTTGGGAAGGAGCAAGGAAGACTCAAAATATGATAAAAGATATATTCAAGGAGCATGGAGCAAGGCTGGGCATGCGATCCATCAACCTACTTGGAAAAGGGGCCCTGTCTTTTTTCCAGAATTAGAGTTCGACCAGGGTTGCCCTCGTCTCCAACCACTGGGTCACCCCATGATGGTTTTTATGTTGAATATTTCAAGAATATATATATATATATATATATATATGTATATATTTCATGAATATAATAATATATATGTATATAATATTTCATGAATGTATTATATATATATATATGTATATGATTTGGTGCTGCATTGTTGTGCAGCATGTGTACAGTCGGCACAAAAGGTTGAGTTTCATTCAACCCTTGTATATTTTGTTGAATGGTTGCAACTTTTGGTTAAAAGACATGATGCTTACTCAAATTATATGAGTATAATTAAAAGATATAATTAGTCAATATTTATTTTCTAAAAATTCTAAATAAAAGATATGTCTTTTGGATCAACACTTTTAAGAAGAGTAGTATATCTTCAACTAAATTGAAAGGAATCAATGAACGGGTGCATTAATGCCTATAAATACCTATTATGGCATAGTATTTCATACACAATTTCAGAAATTTATTTCTACATTCCTTACTCTCTATTTTCTCCATCACATTCATACAATTTCTTTCTAGTTATTTCTAATGGAATACAATTCGGTTTTGCTAATCGAATATTCCATACTTTGTTGTATCCTGGAAGTGATTTGCCAAGAACCCTTTAGCAAACTCATTCAAGTGGGGGCAAATAACACTTTAAGGAAACAATTCAAGTCGTACCTCAAAGTCATTATTCGGATTATTCTATAAATTTCTACATTTGCTCAAACAATCTTAAAGTGTTATTTTCGTCATGGATAACAAATCTGATAACATGGCTTTGAAGATTATCAATCAAGATGTCTACAAGTTAGACAAATTTGATGGATCAAATTTCACCCGATGGAAGGGCAAGATGCGTTTCATGCTTACTGTTCTAAATGTCATATATGTGTTGGACCCGAAATTGGAGCCTATTTGTGAACCAAGTGACAAAGACTCGAACAATATAGTTGCCGATCGAAAGAAGCGTGAAGAAGATGAATTGGTATGTCGAGGACACATCTTGGACACATCATCTGATCGTTTATATGACTTGTATGCACACATTCAATCTCCAAAGGAAATTTAGGAAGCACTTGAACACAAGTACACAACGGAAAAAATAGGTACCGATAAATTTTTAATGTTCAAATATTATGAATTCACTATGTTTGATAACAAACCCATCCTAGACCAAGTTCATGAATTATTGGTCTTGGTCTTAAAGCTTCGTGAACTTAAAATAGTTATTCCGGATCCTATGATAGTTGGGGCTATTATGGCAAAATTACCCCAAACATGGAATAACTATAAAAAGAAACTTCTACACATGGTGGAAGATATTAGTTTGGAGGATTTGCAAAAAGGTATTCAAATTGAAGAGGAAACTCGAAATCGTGATAAGAATTTTGCAAATCAAGATTTCTCTAAAGTTCACATTGTCGAAGGAAACAAATATAAAAAGAACTTCAAAGTCAAAATTGACAAAGGGAAGTTTAAGAAGACCAATTCCAACAACAATCAAAAGAATGCAAATGGTGTCTGCTACCATTGTGGAAAGAAAGGCCATTACATTCGTGATTGTAGATACAGGAAAGCAAGTGAGGAATATGCCAATAAAACCAATAGCACAAATATGGTGGAAAACTCTGGAATTGATAACATTGTTGCAATGGTATCAATGATGCATATTGGTATGATTACCGAACTAAATATGGCAGTAGCAATAAAATCCTCTAATTGGTGGCTCGACTCAAGAGCTACTATACATGTGTGCAATGACAAAGCACAATTCAAGACATATGAAGCATCAACGGACAATCAAGAAGTTTTAATGGGAATCATAATTCCGCCAAAGTTCTAGGAAAAGGAACCGTTGAATTTCAATTTACTTATGGGAAGAAATTGACATTGCTTAATGTACTGCATGTTCCAGAAATTAGAAAGAATCTTGTGTCTGCAAATTTATTATGTAAGAACGGTATAAAGACTATTCTAGAGTCCGACAAGTTAATAATGTCGAAAAATGGGATGTTTGTTAGGAAAGGGTATTCTTGTGATGGGATGTTCAAACTAAGTATTAATAATAAAGTGAATTCTTCTGCTTATATTGTTGAATCTTCCTCTCATTTATGACATTTACATTTAGCACATATAAATTTTAGATCTTTAAAATACATGCCCACACTTGGTTTTATTGCTTGCAATGATGATTATAATGATAAATGTGAAACATGTATTCAAGCGAAAATGACTAAAAAACCTTTTCCAACTACCGAAAGAAATACAAATTTATTAGACTTAATACATTCTGACATATGTGAATTTAATGGTGTTTTAACAAGAGGAGGAAAAAGATATTTTATCACATTTATAGATGATTGTTCTAAGTTTACTTATGTTTATTTATTGTCTAATAAAGATGAAGCTTTTGAGTGTTTTAAGCACTATAAGGCTGAAGTTGAAAACCAAAAGGGAAGGAAAATTAAATGCCTTCGTAGTGATAGAGGTGGTGAATATTTTTCACATGAATTTGATATTTTTTGTGAAGAGCATGGTGTTGTACATCAAAGAACTGCACCCTATACACCACAACAAAATGGTTTGTCAGAAAGAAAAAATAGGACACTCACTGAAATGATTAATTCTATGATGATTAATGCTAATACTCCAAAATATTTATGGGGTGAAGCATTGTTTACTGCATGCCATATACACAATAGAATTACATCTATGAAGACACATGTGTCACCATATGAAATTTGGAAGGGAAGAAAATCAAATTTGTCATATTTGAGAGCATGGGGTTGTGTAGCTTTTTATAAGGCAATCGATCCTAAGAGATCCAAGTTGGGTCCAAGAGGAATTAAAAGCATATTTGTAGGATATGCAGAAAATTCAAAGGCATATAGGTTGCTTAATTTAGACTCAAACACAATAGTTGAGTCTAGAGATGTCGAATTTATAGAAAATAAATTCTATAATGACTACTCAGTGTCTGGAGTAGAGAATGATCAAACACCTTTCTCTAATCCGTCTACTAGTCATTCTCAATGTGAGAAAAGAAAATAGTCTGAAACTGTTAATGAACCAAGGAAAAGCCAAAGGGTAAGAAAAGAAAAGACTCTAGGCTCTAATTTTATTTCATCTCAATCTATTGTATTTTTAGTCGAAGGAACTAGAACAAAGGTTTTTAAGAAAATATCCATATTGTTGAATGTTGAGGATGATCCTAAAAGTCTAAGCGAAGCATTGACTTTAAGAGATGCAGCCTTTTGGAAAGAGGCTATAGATGATGAATTTGAATCATTAATATCTAATCAGACATGGGTTTTAGTAGACTTGCCCCAAAGATCAAAAGCAATAGGTTGTAAGTAGGTATTTAGAAGAAAATACAATACAAACGGGTCTATTCAGACATTTAAAGCCAGGCTAGTTGCCAAAGGTTTTAAGCAGAAAAATGGAATAGACTATTTCGATACATATGCACCAGTAGCTAGGCTTACATCAATTAGAATATTGTTTGCATTGGCATTTTTATATAATTTGCATGTGCATCAAATGAATGTGAAAACGGCCTTTTTAAATAGTGATTTAGATGAAGAAGTCTATATGGAACAACCAGAAGGGTTTGTTCTCTCTGGGAATGAAAATAAGGTTTGTAAATTAGTAAAGTCATTATATGGATTGAAGCAAGCACCAAAACAATGGCATAAAAAGTTTGATTTTGTCATTTTATCATATGGATTTAGACATAACAGTGCTGATAAATGCATATACTCTAAATTCACAAATGATTATGGTGTTGTTATATGTTTATATGTTGACGACTTGCTAATCTTTTGTACAAACATGAAAGGTGTATCTGAAACTAAAGAGTATCTAAATTCAAAATTCAAGATGAAGGACTTGAATGAAGTAGATACTATCTTGGGAATTAAAGTAAAGAAGCATAGTGGGGGTTACACTTTGTGTCAGTCACATTATATAGAAAAATTGCTTCTTAAGTTTAAGCATCTACAAATAAAAGAAGCAAATACCTCTAATGACCCTAGTGAAACTTTACTTAATAATTCTGGTAGGTCTGTTGCACAGTTTGAGTATGCTAGTGTAATCGGTAGTTTAATGTATGCCATGCATTGTACCAGGCCAGATATCGCATTTACAGTAAGCAAACTTTCTAGATACACTAGTCATCCAGGTACTGCTAATTGGAAAGCAATAAATAGAATTTTTGGTTATCTTAAAAGAACTATTAACCTGAGTATAACGTACTCTGAGTTTCCAGCAGTACTTGAAGGATATTCAGATGCAATGTCACAGCCCGTCCCGAAATTTCATTTATCGTTGATGTGAATTGACAGAATTGCCTTTAAAGGTTGCTAAGGTATGTGTGACTTATTTATTTGAATAAAACATACCTTTCTAAGTTTTTGGAAAGTTAAATTGGATTAAAAATTATGTGCATTTTGTGTGGTTAGGGTCTTAGGAGGACCACACATCACCTAAAGTTCTTTTCTCTCTTCCGTGGACTTCCTCTCTCTCTCCCTTCTCGGTTTCTTCTTCCCGTGCACTGTGCACGTATGGACAAAGGTGGAACTGGCTCATTTCTTCTCAGATCGAGACTGAAAATGTAAGTTTTAGAATCCTTGCAAGCTTGTGAGTTTGTTGGTACTGTTTTTGGAACTTAGAACCTTTGAAATCATTGTGAAACCCTAAGCCCGAAAATGTGCACTGTTCATGCACACGTTATATTGAACGTTTAGGAGGTTACCAGCTTGTAGGAAGCTTTGGGACCCTCCTACAAAGCTCGGAGAAGAAGAATCGAAGGATTTAGACGTAAGGATCCCTAGTTTTTCTAATCCCCGAATTGGTCACTATTCACAAACTTTTAAACCCTTAAGTTTTTGTGAATTTTAGGACCATAGCAAGCTCTAGGAGGTTCTCACGAAGCTCGGAGTGCTTCATTGGACATGTTTTGACGTCAGGATCACGTGGTTCGAAGGTGGCCGATTTTCGTAGAAATTTCCCGATGAGTTTTCGAAGGATATGGAAGTTTTAAAAGGTATAGCCTTCTTCCTCTCGTGATTTGTGACATTTTGGTGAAAATTTTGTGGAAAATGGTGCAAAATCGAGCGAGAAAAGGGAATTTACAAGTTTGCCCAATTTCCGGTGCCGGTGAGATTTTCCGGTGCTGGAGGTAGGGGATGACGCGCGTGGGGGCGCGTAGCACCGTGCCTCTCCCGACACGTAGGGGCGCGTGCGGCGTTGAAAAATTATTCTAAAAATATTTCGACGTCCGTGACGTCGAGTAGGTCACTGTGGTATATTTATATACCCAAATTGAGCATTGTATGAGAAGTTATTACGTATTGTTGGTTATGTGCTTTAAAATAACGTTTTTATAGTTGTTTCGCATATAGTTGAGACCTATCCCGAGGACGATCGCATTCAAGGGCGTCACGGGGGTTACTACCCTTCAACTTACCAGTGAGTGGGCAGTTATTTTCTATATATACCTATATACTACTGACTTGTCCCATAAATTGAATTTAAATAATAGTATGTTTTAAAATGCCATGCATGCATATTATATGAAATATATGAACTAGTATTTGATGCATATATGTTAAATGGTGATGTAGACACACATGTGAGTATCAAGTGAGTTTTATGTTGTTCATGTGATTTATTGTTTGATGTGATTTATGTTGAGAGCTCATAACCTGCACCCCCGGTCTTAGTGCTTATATTATTCACCCCGCACCACACGCTCACCTTGGATCCAAGTAGGTGAATCTCGTACAGACCATTAGAGGTGGTTCCGACATGTCGTACATACTATTAGAGGTGGTTCCGACTTGTAGGTGACTTTAGACTGTTATACAGCTGTTGATGAGAGAAGCACTAGAGCGTATTCTTACACCATTCTTGTCGTACAGACTACTTCAGATAGTTCCGACTTGTGTGTAGAGTAGTGCCATACAGGTCACAGTTGGTGATTCCGGTTGGATTGGGTATTGAGCCATAGAATTAGCCGTACAGGACAATTGCAGGGTCTCCGGTTGATTCCTTATTTCACTTGTTATATTGATGCATCTTTATTATGTTTTGAAGCATAGCATGACATATTTTCCTGAAAAGTGTTAAAGACTTGTGATTTGAGTTATTTTCTGTTATATATGGTTATATATATACTATTTTCTGGGAAAGTATACAGGTTTTACAACGAGGGGTTAGAAGTGTTATTAAATGAAATATTTTCGAAAAGCTTTGTTTTACTGACCCACTCAATCTTGTTTTGCGCCCCTCCAGGTTCTAGTTAGCAGTGTTGATGGCTCACGAGGATTTCCACGGTGTTCTGACAGACTACTTAAATGTAGGACTTACCTTCGGGTGTTGTAATTTAGTAATGGTCCTACTTGACTGCACCTAGTACTTATACTCTGATTATGTGCGTTTCACACTTAAACTCACTCTAGCATGTTAGTTGGATATTACTGCTAGTAGTTGGTTTTTATTCCTTCGTATTTCTTTTACCTTTTTGCTTCCACGTCGCACTTTTGGTTACGTCACGCCCACGTGACGGTCAACACGCCCTGATTTTAAGGTCAGGGTGTGTCATGCAAGTTGGATTACAAGTGCTGATGATAATAAGTCTACATCAGGGTGGATTTTTACAATTGCCAGATGAGCAATTTCTTGGGCTTCGAAGAAGCAAACATGTATAGCACATTCAACTATGGAATTTGAATTTATAGTATTAGCAGCAGCAGGTAAAAAAGCGGAATGGATTAGAAATTTGTTATTGGAAATAGAGTTGTGGCCACAACCAATGCCATCCATTTCTTTATATTGTGATAGTGAGACTACTTTGTCTAGAGCATACAATAAGGTATACAATGGAAAGTCTAGACATATTAGCTTGAGACATGAATATATCAAGCAATTAATAACTGATGGAGTTATTAATATTATTTATGTTAAATCAAGTAATAACTTGCCAAATCCGTTAACGAAAGCACTTTCAAGAGCTTTGGTAGTTAGTACATCTAGTGGAATGGGGCTAAAACCCTTTACTGAAAATTAGCCACCAATAATGGTAACCCGACTTTGTCTAGAACATCACTAGTTTAAAAGTTTAATGGGTAATAACAAGTTATTGTTAAGTGGTTGTGAAAGCACTGAAAATTATTATATAGCACATTCCAAGATGATCAGTGCAAGATTGCTACGTTTAGGAGGATGAGTTTTATCTCTTAATGAGGTTATTTGTAGTTATGTTTATAGTAGGAGGGACATGGGAAAGAACCTCACCTATATGAATATAAGAAGTGGTGCCGCTTCTACCAGGGTTTTCTCTTGTAAATGTTCATAAAACCAGGATGAAGCACAAGGCCATAATAGTGCTTAATTAGTTTAGGAATTTCTTTAAGGAAATAAGACATAATCATATGTGTAGTGATTCCGGTTTTAACATAAGAATAGGTGGTTTAAACTTAGGTCGCCATCACATTCGTTATAACTTTGAATTACTTACACTAATTAAAGGTTTAATTCGAAAGACACCTTTATTGTATGCATGATTATATCGGTATGCTTGTGATTAATTTAACAAAGAGAAGTATTGTAATACCATTTATTATATATTCTTAAAACAGGGAAGGATTGTTGAATATTTCAAGAATATATATATATATATATACACCATTTATTATATATATATATATATATATATATATATTTCATGAATATAATAATATATATGTATATAATATTTCATGAATATATTATATATATATATATACCATTTATTATATATATATATATTTCATGAATATAATAATATATATGTATATAATATTTCATGAATATATTATATATATATATATATGTATATGATTTGGTGCTGCATTGTTGTGCAGCATGTGTACAGTCGGCACAAAAGGTTGGGTTTTATTCAACCCTTGTATATTTTGTTGAATGGTTGCAACTTTTGGTTAAAAGACATGATGCTTACTCAAATTATATGAGTATAATTAAAAGATATAATTAGTCAATATTTATTTTCTAAAAATTCTAAATAAAATATATGTATTTTGGATCAACACTTTTAAGAAGAGTTGTATATCTTCAACTAAATTGAAAGGACTCAATGAACGGGTGCATTAATGCCTATAAATAACTATTATGGCATAATATTTCATACACAATTTCAGAAATTTATTTCTACATTCCTTACTCTCTATTTTCTCCATCACATTCATACAATTTCTTTCTAGTTATTTCTAATGGAATACAATTCGGTTTTGCTAATCGAATATTCCATACTTTGTTGTATCCTGTAAGTGATTTGCCAAGAACCCTTTAGCAAACTCATTTGAGTAGGGGCAAATAACACTTTAAGGAAACGATTCAAGTCGTACCTCAAAGTCATTATTCGGATTATTCTATAAATTTCTACATTTGCTCAAACATTTTAAGCATGACTTTTTTAATCATGTTTTATTTTTGTTTATGTAATATTTTATCTGAAATTAAACTAAAAAAAAGGGGATTCGAATTAAATTTAAAAAGAAGAAATCATTTGCTCTACCCAATAAGGTTACACTCACGACCACGATGGCTGCAATCATGTTCTAATTTTTAAGCAACAAGCATTTATCCCCTTCTCTGATAGTTCATAATATGAATAACATCATTATATGACTTGAATTTTGCTAGGTTGGTCCTTGATTCTTGGTTACTTGTGTCTTAGAGTTCCATAATAATTAAACATTTTTTAAGAGCATCTTTAAAAGAGTTGTCAAATTTAGACAAACATTCTATTTTTGTTTTACAATTTTTGATGATGTAAACTCTTTGACCTCTCCTAAGGGAGATGCTCCAATAAGTCAGAATGTCCATGTTTGAAAATTGAGGATCCAAAATATAGTGGTAGATTGTGCAGTTAGCTTAAAGATTAAAAACGTTGCACCAATGTTATCATAATTGTAATATAGTTACACAAATAGTGCAGTTAGAACGCCCGTCTTTAGTAATTATGATACACCGATTTAATCAAATGCCTATTAAATTGAGAATATATTGACTTTAGTCGTAACTTGTACACATGTAGTCCATTAAGCCAAAACCAAAGAGTAGTACTATTCACATATTTTTTTTTACTTCCTACACATCTTTATTAATTCTTGTCCATTTGATATGTGGATAACACCACCCTTAAGACAATTATTGACTCTAATTTTGTGTGTGCATTTTTTGAACATGTCAATGGGTATGCCTTGGTTCTCACTTTGCCCTTTGGCACGATCGTAGGGTCATATGGCTCTCAAGTTGATTCCAATCGTATTAAGAAATTGCTACAAGCAAAGAAAACTTTGTACCATTTCATTTGCTACATCATTATCACCATCACAACATAGTTGTCGTCCATAACATCTATATCTTGCAATTTAATTGAATTAATAAATACTCAACTCAACTGTCAAATTGTTAGTAGTCAATTTGATTGAGGAAGAAGAAAGAAATTGTTTGAGATATATCAACAATCTGTGATAAATTTATATATGTTAATAATAAATGCGAATAAATATTTTACAGAGTATAAACAAAATGACATAATATTTAAGCAAATAAATAAAAGATTGAGGTTTGCGTACTGCAATGTCCTTGAAACAAAATTTCATCCCGACTTTATGCTTGTAGTTCGATGGACGTCTGCTTCACTAGGATTCAACAATCTAAGTTGAGATTCCAGCACCGAAAAACTAGACATCTGGCGAATTTATTTGTGGCACTCTCAGTATGCTGTATGGATTGATGATTTTCAACGAGTTGAATGATATGCAGATGCATGTATTTATAGTGATCATATCTTTGTTCACAACAGACACGTTTTTGGGAGGCGATTGTTCAACGCAAAGGGTGTGTTGCTCCATCTTTTTCTCAGACTTTTTCATACGCTCTCAGACTTCATCTAAAAAGATGAGTCTGTTTGAAAAAAATAAAAAGATTAATTAAATCCGAAATTAATTTAATTATTAGAGCTCAAGCCCCAAAGGCCCATCTTTGGATAATTAATTATATATATTAAATATTAATTAATTATCACATCCCAAAGCCCAAATCCAAGGTTGAGCCCAAGTTTACTCACTAAGATTCATCACTCCAATCACTTTCTAATAAGGACAAATCCTTATAAAGTGAGTGAGCCTTTTGGTGGTGACCAATGTGGGACAATGTAGAAGGATATTTCTACTCAAAATTTCCAACAAAAATATCCTTTGTGGTTGGTATAGCCAATTGGTAGCCAAATTGTAAAAAGGCCAAGTGAAGAAACAACATTATGATATTGTTGACTTTAAAAATAATAAAGCTTACGTGGTGCACAGACTGAGTAATTATTGAGCTAACTACGTTTTTTTTTTTTTTAATGAATGTGAGCATGCCAACTTGCAACCAAGTTCGGTCGGGCGAGTAGAAATAAATTGTCGAATGCATTGACTTCTACACCTGAGCGACTAGAGACATGGAAGGAACACCTTTCACCCTAGGGTTCTATAACCTGGAGACAAGGTTGCTTAATCCATTGTGAAGTTCAGGATCTTGTACACCGGGTTCAGCTCTATATTTGTGAGAATATAAGTGCGACAAATTGCTATTAAGCTGTAGGGGCAAATGTACTCAAACGAGATGAGTATCTTTATAATGAATAATGAACGTGGTTCAGCTCTTAATTTTGTCTGTTATCCAGCTATCTAGGCAAGCAAATTAAGACAGCTCACATGGGTCATCTAACATTTTTTTTTCTTCGGAAAATAGATTTTTAGCCTTAGATTTTTTCAAATTGATTTTACACATGACACGTGGCTTTTCATCCCCTCTCTTTGTCTGAAACTCAACCCTCTTTATAAAGCCATTCTAGGGTTCATTTGTTGTTGGGGTTTGAGATTGGAAAAGTTTTTGAGAGTTTTATAAAGCCATTATGTGAACTAACCTGTTTTGGATTCTCATCAGTTTCATCTTTCAAGTGTTTGACTAATGAAATTGACTAGACATCGAATCCAGATTTGCATATCATTGTCATATCATAATATGCATAGTTTGTGTGTTGGTCTTGGTGCCACAAGGTGAAGAGTTCAAGAGGAGCTGTCATCTTGTGAAGATTGGAGACAACACTATTTCGGTGCCACAAGGTGAAGAGTTCATGAGGAGCTACCGCTTCATGAAGACTGAAGGAATCCATCTCTTGTAAGGCAAGGTTGCACAAAGGTAAAACTGCTCCATAGATAGCGATCTAGGAATTGAGCTTGTGTGGTCTTTGTATGAACCTTGATTATACTAGTGGATTGGACTCAGTGGAGAGTTCTCGATTTTTTAGCCTAGAGGTGGGTTTTTACAGCCAAAAAACTCCCTTGTGTTTAATATTATACATAGCATTCTTTATGACCAAATAACCATTGCTAGAGATAAACGTTGTAGAGTTTGCTAGTATTGACATGTTGTTAACCAAGTAAACATAACTCAAGAATCAAGGCTAAAACATAAATGAAGATCACACTGTATTGTTTTAGCTTTATAAGTTTGCTTGGTTTATATGCTTGTGGGCACCTAACAATTTGTACTCAGTTGACTAGTACGTTTGACTAGTCAATACAGTTGATTTCAAAGTTTACACTGCATATTATGAGCAATGAACTGTGTTGATGCACAAAACCGGATGGTCTTGGAACAACGTAAATCCGACCGTGAATCTGCAAGAAATGTAAATAACATAAGATGTATCGTGGTTCGCCCCAAGGTTTGGGCTACGTCCACACTGATTGTATTATATTTATGGGGGCCAAAGGCCTATTTTGATGGATCTCTCTCTAGCCTTGTGTTGGCCTTGATGTTTTGCCCTCTCTTAGCCTCAACCTTCGCCTCAAATTGGCTCTCCCCATGAAGAGAGTGAGGAGTCCCTTTTATAGAATAAGGGCTCCTCACTTATTATATATTTGCCCCTTCACTTATTGCATAATTACATTTGAGTCCCCCGAGTATTTATACAAGGTCTAAATACGGAGGCCCTAAATATGGTATAAACAATAGTCCCCCAAGTCTTCAGTCAAGAGAGTTTTTTGGCTGGAGACTTGAAATTCAGTCCATGTGTGGGCCGAAGTAACTAGATGTCGTCTAGAACTGGTACTTGACATGTGGCGATGCTCAACATGAAGTGATGGAGGTGAGGTTGTTCGGCTAGAGGTGAGGGAGTCCCTTTTATAGAATAAGGGCTCGCTCCTCAATACATGAATAATGGGCTAGAGGTGATGTTCGCGGTAAGGTGGTTGCTTAGTAGGCGGCGATGCTCTCTAATGAAGGTGAGGGAATCCCTTTTATAGAAGAAGGGTTCTCTCCTCAATACATGAATAATGGGCTAAGTCCCCCAAATGCAAAGGCCCAATGTGTGGTACTAAAGGTGATGCATGTGTGGCGAGGCGGTTGCTCGGCTGGCGGCAGTGAAAGTGAGGGAATCCCTTTTATAAAACAAGGGCTCGTTCTTCAATACATAAATAGTGGGTGGTGCTATCTCTAATGAAAGTGAGGGAGTCCCTTTTATAGAATAAGGGTTCGTTCCTCAATACATAAGTAATGGGTGGTGCTCTCTCTAATGAAAGTGAGGGAGTCCCTTTTATAGAATAAAGGTTTGTTCCTCAATACATAAATGATGGGCTAAGTCCCCCAAGTATTTTTCATGAGGCCCAGTTGAGGCCCAATATATGGTACATAACGTAGTCCCCCAAGTCTTTGGTCAATAGAGTCTGTTGGCTGGAGACTTCAAATTGAATCCATGTATGGGTCGAAGTGGCAGTTGTTCGGAGGTGGTATTTGTATACCCTGCACTGAAGCTTTGTAGGTGAAGCTTTGCAAGTGAAGCTTTGAAGCTAGAGCTTTATAAATGACTCTTTTGAAGCTAGAGCTCTGTAAATGAAGCTTTTGAAGCTGATTAACATGAGTGATGCTCATGAATGGTTATGTTGATTGACATGAGTGATGCTCATGGATGTTGTCATGAGTGATGCTCATGAATGTTAACATGAGTGATGCTCATGAATGTTAACATGAATGATGGTCATGAATGTTTATGTATGATTGTCATGAGCGATGCTCATGAATGTTTATGTATGAATGACATGAGTAATGCTCATGTATAATTTGGAGTATTGGGCGTACTTTTGATAACCTGGTTGGTGGCATGAAGGAGAGTACGGGTTGTACATTTCATCACCTGGTTGGTGGCATGAATGGCTAGTTGCCAAATGATATTAGAGTACGAGTTGTACATTTCATCACCTGGTTGGTGGTAATGGCAGAAGGTTGCCGAATAATTTTTGGAGTACTGGGCGTACTTTTGATAACCTGGTTGGTGGCATGAAGGAGAGTACGGGTTGTACATTTCATCACCTGGTTGGTGGCATGAATGGCTAGTTGCCAAATGATATTAGAGTACGAGTTGTACATTTCATCACCTGGTTGGTGGTAATGGCAGAAGGTTGCCGAATAATTTTTGGAGTACTAGGCGTACTTTTGATCACCTGGTTGGTGGTAATAGCGGCAGGTTGTCGAATAATTGTGGAGTACTGGGCATACTTTTGATCACCTGGTTGGAGCTATTTTGGGCTTATGTGCCTTCGCCCTCCACAACATGCCAACCCATTTATTTTGGGCTTTGCCGTTTTTTTTTTTTGCTATTACCCTCTGATGGGGTTTATACAGATGTCTCCGAAAGATAGGAAAAATAAATTACATCATACAAAAAATAAATCCAACTCTCTGCTCAATGGGTCACGCCCATAATTCTCTTTTCTGCATGCCATCACCACCGCAATTATGTTTGCTTTTTTTTTTCTTTTGCTTTCTACTGTTCTCTAAAATGACAGCTGCTTTGGACCGCCTTTCCGACATCACCCATTTGCTTTCTCTTTTGGCAGATGGCAAACAAGGGGAATAATAATGGAATCATTGTAAGACAACTTATCTTCTGCCTGATTTTTCACTAGTGCTCGTGGTATTCGCAGAAGATGGGGTCTGGGTTGGCAACTGCCCCGACCGTGAGGACCTTCGTATCAGTGGTGATGAGTATCTTCACTACTTTTTGACCATACTTCCTCCATCATCAAGTATCTTTGCTTTCTTATTCTCTCTCAATAACTAGTATAACCCACGTTTAGCCCATCCTCATTTTTCTTTTTCTAACATCATGATTAATTCCAACCTTTCAATTCTTCTCCGATGGATTGTTGTCGAAGATGGTGACGGCATCATCTCCATCGCCATCTTCATGTGAGGAGGAAGAGGAGGCCGTTGAAAGTGGCGCTGCTGTCAGATGTGCACACGTGTGTCGAATTCTGAGCAGGCTCTCCGAGGACTTGTTGGTTAGAAGTATGACTTTCTCAGGCTCGTCAGTTGCCTCCATCTTGGTAAGGTGCAATCTTTGGGCTGCCAACGCCACTTGGTTTAGAAATTACCAGGCCTGCCTTTCTCAGAACATCCGAACCCTTCATCTAAAAAACTACAATTTTGCGGCCAGGGAGAAACCAAGAATTCCCAGAAGAGGTTCCAGAGGGTTGGAGCATTCGAGTTTCTTCAAGAAGTCCAAGTGAGTCACTGTGTGAGTCCTCAGAGAGAGGCTCGAATACCAGAGTCCTTCCTCGCCACATCTCCTCTGTTCGCGCCATAGTCGATTCCAGCTCCGCCTTCCTCAAAGGCTCTTATCATTCTCTTCAGACCTTCGGCCGCGAAACCCAGGACCTAGTCATTGCTGCCAAGCAAACTTCCCTGAAGTCGCCGGTGTTGCAGACACCGACGTTTTCCCTTTCTCCACGAACCCAGAGAGAATCTTCCTCATGCTCTCCAAGTCGAATATCCTTTCATTACCTTAGGTGAGCGGCAGGATCAGGAGGTCGTCGACGGTCCCGTGCTCCAAGAACGCCAAGATCCGCCTTTCGAGCTCCAAGTCGAAGGAAATCGTGAGGGAGCCACCGGACAGGGTCCCGGAGCCGTAGGATTTGGCATGGATGAAGTTGACGGTGACGGGGATGGGGATTTAACGGGCCGATTCGGCGAGGAAGAGAGAGGTGCTGTTGACAGCATCTACGAGGGCAGGGGGTTCGGAGAAGGGGGAAAGGTCGGCGGAGATCTGAGCAGCAAGATCAGAAACACGAGTAAGCTTACCTGGTCCGGAGTCCAGAGGACCCTCTCTATGTGAGAGTCCAAGGACATGGAAATGGGCTCTAGAGGACCCTCTCTATGTGAGAGTCCAAGGACATGGAAATGGGCAATCTCATCTGTTGACACATGTTGGAAATGGGCAATCTCATCTGTTGACACATGTTGGAAATGGGCAATCTGCAGGTAGTAAGTTAATCAAGTTCCCTTGGCTATTAAGAGTGTGGTGGCTTTGCAGTTCCCTTGGCTATTAAGAGTATGGTGGCTTTGCAGCTTCTTCTCGTCTATTATCTCCTTGGATGTGTCTCTGTATAGATTTTTGCCGATCCACGGTGGACAGTGGTGAGGTTTCACGGTGGTGAGATGAAAAAAATGAAAGAGAACCGACATAGCTTTTAATATCGTTTCCCACAGAAGGCGCCAAATGTTGATGCACAAAACCAGATGGTCTTGGAACAACGTAAATTTGACCGTGAATCTGCAAGAAATGTAAATAACACAAGATGTATCGTGGTTCACCCTAAGGTTTGGGCTACGTCCACACTGATTGTATTATATTTATGGGGGCCAATGGCCTATTTTGATGGATCTCTCTCTAGCCTTGTGTTGGCCTTGATGTTTTGCCCTCTCTTAGCCTCAACCTTCGCCTCAAATTGGCTATCCCCATGAAGAGAGTGAGGAGTCCCTTTTATAGAATAAGGGCTCCTCACTTATTACATATTTGCCCCTTCACTTATTGCATAATTACATTTGAGTCCCCCGAGTATTTATACAAGGTCTAAATACGGAGGCCCTAAATATGGTATAAACAAACTGAATTGTTGTTAACTAGGATAACTTGTAGTGAACTAAGTTTGATTTGTAGATTTGCGTTTGTTTAACTAATACGAATCTGTACTTAGTTAGCTGGTGAGCTTCACTAGTCATTCCAGCATGCTTTAATTCATAATTGCTTTGTCATTGCTGTTTGTGATAGGAGCATATTTATGCGACTTAGTGAGCTTGTTCTTGTGCATTTACATTGTGTTTTCTTAGTTAAGTTAGTCTTTTAAGCCACTTTCATGTGTTTTCAGGTTTTAAGGGCAAAGTATGCAAAGAAGTGTATTTTGGAGCCTTTTGGAGCAAAATTGAGCTTGGAATGAATGGTATGTGTTTGGAGCAAAAGAAATGGACAAAATTGAAGAGTTGAAGATGTGAGGAGTCCTAATTGAAGAAGGATTCCTAATCAACGAAGGAGTCCTAATTGAAGATGGATTCCTAGAAGATTGAGGATTCCTACTCAAACAAGGTTTCCTACTTGAAGTAGGAAAGTTAAGCCTAAAGTTTCCTATTTTGGGTTGATCTTTCCTAAACCTAAATGGCCTTAAGTTCTAGCAACTTTGAAGGTTCCTAAGCATGGGAAGGCACAAAACAAAGGTTCTAGAACACCTAGGACCCTTTGCCGCACCAATTCCCTTTTAGAAACCCTTTTCCTTGCCTTGTAAAGCTTTCTAGAAGCCATATCCATATCTGCCGCACCTTCTATACCTTTTCCCTTGTGGATTTTGATTGTTTGGGCCCTAATCCTTATTTTCTGCTAAGTCCAAGTCCTAACCTGATTTCCCTAGGATTTTATGTGCCTATATATACTCATATTTCATTCCTTTGCCGCACCACCACCCCCCATATACATCATTCACGCCAAAAAACCTTCTTCCCTTCTCTGCCGCAACCATCACCACCAATCTTCCATATTTCCTGACCCTAAATACATCTTGCCGCATCTCCCATCCATCTTAAACATTACCATACCATCTCCCATCCATTCTTCCATACACATAACCCCCAAAACCTGTCCCCAAGCCTTGTGCCGCAACAAAGAGGAAGGAGGGAAGTTCGTAGATGTACTTGCTATTTAGTTTGGATCGCTGGAGTGTCCAGGTGTTTTCTTTCTTTTGTTTTCAATGTCTAAATTTGTTTATCTTTGCTTTGTGAGTATGAGGAACTAAACCCCTTTTAGCTAGGGGGATTTCGAAACCATGTTCATGCTTACAATATGATTTGATTACTTCTAGTTGTGTTTCATAAGTTGTGAATTCAATTTACTTATCTATAGGAATTAAAACTGATTTGTGTGTGTTGGTTGAGAGTGCACGCTTTATTTTCATGCATAAATCTAATGCTAGGATATAAGGGAGTTTCACCTAATTGTTATGAACTTATATTCACGAGTAGTAAAGGTTGCTAATCACAATCGCGTTAAGTAAATTCTTGGCATAAGTTTCATGCAATTCATAGTAACAAGTGTCTCGTCAATGCTTATGATTTTCATAGAACTTAATGATCTTTGCTTGTATCTCTATTATGCAATTCATGTGAGGAACTTGTGGGGAATACTTTGGATTGTCGTATGCAATCATCTAATTCAACAACTTTAGGAAAATCTGAGGGTTAATTAGTGCAATTCACGGTTAATCTGGGGCGTTGGGAATTCATGATTTATTGAAAAGCAATTGGAAATCGTTTTGTATGCAAGTGTGACATGTGTGGAGAAGAACCTCCTAGCTAGCCTTTTATCCATTTAATTCACTCAAATCCGTCCAGATTTCACTGGTTCTTTATTTTACTTGTTTTGTTTTCAAATTCGTCAAACCCAAACCCTCCTTTACTTTGTTGAGTCATATTAGTTAGAAAGTGATTTCGTTTGTGTTTTTAAGTGTTTTGAACCAAGTACCTATTTTCGTCCAATTTCACTCTTAGTGGCAGATTTGAGTCTTTTAGCTTGTTTTGTGCTGTTTTGAGTCTTTTGAGTTGTTTTAGTGTTTTATAGTTTAGTTTTGCATTCTTTGAGTCTAGCTTAGTGTTTTAAACTTTGTTTTACGTTTTTGAGTCAGTTTTAAGTGTTTTAGCATTCCCTCCTAATCCCCGGCCTAGGACGATCCCTACTTACATTCTTTACTACAATTGATAAAAAGAGGGTTTAATTTGTGTGCTTATATATTTCGCATCAAATTTTTGGTGCCGTTGCCGGGGATTAGCAACTTTGCTAATCCCTTGGATCTTTTATTTTGTTTTAATTGATTTTAGATTCTGACCTTGTTTTATTTCTTTGTTCTTAGGTACTAGTTTATGACTCGGAGTTCTCATCCGGTTTGTGAACATATCTTGGACTTTGACGATGATTTCGAGCGAGAGTTGAGACGAAAGAGGAAGAATACAGAACCTAGTGAATCAAGTTTAAATTCAGAGGCCGAATATGAGTTTGAGGAGGAAGAACCCATGACAAGGATGGGTGAAGTAGTGCAAGACATGGCAGCGGACAACCGAACAACCAAGGAGCTTTCCGCTTCGGGATTGGACAATGCCGCACCCCTATGCATCCAATAGCCTGTGGCTGCTCAAGGCAAGACCGAGGAGTTCGAGTTGAAGTCAAGCTTGTTGCACCATATTCCGAAGTATCATGGGTTGTCCATGGAGGATCCCAACAAGCACTTGAAAGAGTTTGAGGTGGTGTGTTCAAGCATGACTCCCATCAACATCGATGGGAGCATATTGAAGATGAAGGCCTTTCCCTTTTCTCTCTTGGAAAAGGCGAAAGATTGGTTATATGAATTAGCTCCCGGAACTGTCACATCTTGGGAGAGCATGAAACGGGCTTTCTTGGAGAAGTTTTTCCCAACTTCTCGAGTTATCCTTCTACGAAAAAGGATAAGTGGAATTCAGCAAGATGAAGGTGAATCATTTCCTACTTATTATGAACGTTTTAAATCTCTTGTTACTTCATGTCCATAGCATCAAATGAAGGAGGAGCTTCTTCTACAATACTTCTATAAGGGGCTTCTACCAATTGAACGTCAAATGCTAGATACCTTAGCGGGAAGAGCCTTGGTAGACAAGAACCCCACGGCTGCAAAGACTTTGATTGCTAATCGAGCGTTGAATGCTCAACAATACGAAGGTGTTGGACAAAGAAACACCCCACGGCAACACCAAGTCAATGAGGTAAGTGCCATTTCCGAACTTCAAAATCAAATGGCTAACCTTACTACTCTTCTTTCTCAGGTTATGGAAGGACCAAAAGTACAAAACGTGGCTGCTTGTGGCGTGTGCTCCATGCAAGGACATCCCACGGATAAGTGCCCACAATTGATTGAGAACGGAGGGTAGGAGACCCTCAATGCCGTGGGCTTTGGGAATCAATACCAACCAAGAAATGATCCTTTTTCTTATACATACAATCTGGATGGAGAAATCATCCAAATTTCAAATGGAGAGAACCCCAACAAGGCCAACAACAAAGTGCATTTAGGCAACAACCCCTGGGTTTCTATCAAAAACCATTTGCACCCACACAACCTCAAGCACAACCTGCCCAAAACATATCAGGTTCGTCCATTGATAATGATCAGATTTTTCAATTACTAACTTCTATGGCGCAAGGTATGCAAACTAGGGACAAAAAGGTGGACGAGTTGGAGAAGCAAGTAGGGCAGATTGCGGAGTTCATAGGGCAATTCCGAGAGCAAGGCAAGTTGCCTAGTTCAACTGTTGTTAATCCAAAGGGTGGATTCGAATCTGCAAAAGCTATGAGTTTGTGAAGTGGGAAGCAAGTCGGATATGATCCCCAACCTTCCAAATTATGTTCCAACGAGGTGGAAGAGTTGATAATTGAAGAGGAGGAGCAAGGCATGCCCACGGCAAGGGTAGAAGCACCCTTGCCGCAGCCACCCAAGCAATCCAACTCTGCCAACAAAGGTAAGGAAGTTCCAATTGTGATTAATTCTAACGTTGTTCCTCCAAATGTACCTTTTCCTCGTAGGTTTATGCAATCAAAGAAGAAGGAGGCTGAAAGGACATTTTGGAAACGTTTAGAAAAGTTCAAGTCAATATCCCCCTTTTGGATGCAATTAAGCAAGTCCCGAGGTATGCCAAGTTTTTTAAAGAACTTTGCACCACTAGGAAGAGGATTTCGACCAAGGAGGTTGTAAAAGTAGGTGAAAATGTCTCAGCCATCTTGCAACGCAAACTACCCCCTAAATGCAAAGATCCGGGTAGTTTTACAATTCCTTGTGTCATTGGTAATACTCGGTTTGAATCTGCCATGTTAGACTTAGGTCCATCTATAAATGTCATGCCATATTCAATTTATGCATCTATGAACTTAGGAGAGTTGAAAAATGATGGTGTGATCATACAATTGGCCGATAGATCTAATGCCTATCCAAAGGGAGTTTTGGAAGATGTTTTAGTGCAAGTTAATCACTTAATCTTCCTGGCGGATTTCTACGTGCTTGAGATGGACGAGTCGGACCATGCCCCTTCATTGCTCATCCTCCTTGGAAGGCCATTCATGAAAACGGCCCGGACAAAGATTGATGTGTTTAATGGAACATTGACGATGGAATTTGATGGGGAATTTATTAATTTCAATCTTTCTGATTCTATGAAGTATCCTAGTGAGAATCATTCATGTTTTGATGTTGATGTAATTGACTCTTTGGCGCAGGACCATTTTGATAAATTGAATGACGATGCACTTGAATTGGTCATTGCATGATGAATGGACATGCAAAACATTGAAGCAGCAACCATGCATACCCACGGCATGCATGAACTTTCCCTTGCCGTGCCCCCTAGTGATGATGTTATTAAGATGGTGGCTGCCCTTGAATCATTGCCACCACAATCTGGTAAGTTGTTGGACCCAATTTTAAGTTGAGTTTCGGCCAATAAGATGCTTCCCTCAGTTGTGCAGCCACCTACACTTGAACTTAAGCCACTGCCTAGTCATTTGAAGTACGTTTTCTTGGGAGATGATGAGACGTTGTCCGTCATCATCTCAAGCTCACTCACGGCACAAGAAGAGGACAAATTAGTGAGGGCGCTAAAGGAGTACAAAACGTCAATTGGATGGACATTGGCCGACATAAAAGGAATCAACCCTACTACGTGCATGCATTGCATACTTTTTGAGAAGGAGTCTAAAACATCTTGAGAGGCTCAATGCCGACTCAACCCTCCTATTATGGAAGTTGTGAAGAATGAAATCATCAAGCTTTTAGATTGTGGAGTAATCTATCCAATCTCGGATAGTAGGTGGGTTTCGCTCGTTCAATGCGTTCCAAAGAAATCTGGAGTGACAGTGGTAGCAAATGCTGAAAATGAGCTTGTACCTACTCGCATTCAAACCGGTTGGAGGGTGTGTATCGACTATAGGAAGCTAAACGCCACCACAAGGAAGGATCACTTCCCCTTGTCATTCATTGATCAAATGCTTGAGAGGTTAGCGGGTTATGCTTTTTATTGTTTTCTTGATGGTTATTCTGGTTATAATCAAATTGTCATAGCACCCGAGGACCAAGAAAAAACCAAGTTCACATGCCCTTTTGGTACATTTGCTTATCGTCGCATGCCTTTTGGTTTATGTAATGCACCTGCCACATTTCAAAAATGCATGATGAGCATATTTTCTTATTATGTTGAGAAAATAATTGAAGTTTTTATGGATGATTTCAGCGTTTTTGGTGATTCTTTTGATGGTTGCTTGCATAATCTCAGTTTAATCTTAAAACGATGCGTTGAAACTAACCTTGTTCTTAATTGGGAAAAATGTCATTTCATGGTTAAGCAAGGCATAGTTTTAGGTCATATCATCTCTTAAAATGGTATTGAGGTTGATAAGTCAAAGATAGATCTGGTACGTCACTTACCCTCTCCTACTTCGGTTAGAGAGGTTCGTTCTTTTCTTGGCCATGCAGATTTCTATCGTAGGTTCATCAAAGACTTCTCAAAGGTTGCCCAACCTCTTTGCCAACTCCTACAAAAAGATGTGGTGTTTGACTTCAATGGGGAATACACGGCATCATTCAACCAACTCAAGGAGTTGTTGACCACAGCATCAATCATTGTCCTACCTGATTGGAGCCTACATTTCGAGCTTATGTGTGATGCGTCCGATTACAGTTTAGGGGCTATTTTAGGACAAAGGAAAAACAAGAGGCCGCATGTCATCTACTATGCCTCACGGACGTTGAATGATGCTCAATTGAACTATTCCACTACGGAAAAAGAACTTCTTGCCGTTGTCTTTGCTTTAGATAAATTTAGATCATATCTAATTGGTACTAAAGTAATTGTTTTAACTGATTATGCAGCTTTGAAGTACTTGCTCACCAAAAAGGAAGCCAAGCCACGACTAATTCGTTGGATGTTGCTACTTCAAGAGTTCGACATTGAGATTCGAGACAAGAAGGGAAGTGAAAACGTGGTGGCTGACCACCTAAGCCGAATGGTGCATAATGAGGAGTCCCTACCCATTGCTGAAACATTCCCTGATGAACAATTGTTGTCCATAAAGGTAAGTGAGCCTTGGTATGCCGATTTGGTAAACTTTTTGGTGTCAAAACGAATTCCAAGCACTTTCACTAGGCACCAACGTGATAAGTTAAGACATGATGCACGGTTTTATGTATGGGATGATCCATATTTATGGAAATTTTGCCTTGATCAGATTGTACGTCGATGTGTGCATGATTCTGAATTTCATTCAATGTTCGAAAGAGAAATTTTGGGAAGACCTTGGAGACTTGGTGCAAGGAATTGCTCAGACGGAGAAGATATTTATAGGAGGAGATTTAAATGGACACGTGGGCAGGGAGACAGGCAACTATGGAGGTTTTCATGGTGGCCATGGTTTTGGGGAGAGAAACGAGGATGGGGAAGCTATCTTGGATTTTGCAATGGCATATGATCTCTTCTTAGCCAACACCTTCTTTAAGAAGAGAGAAGAACATGTGATCACCTACAAGAGTGGGTCGTCAAAAACACAAATAGATTTTCTTCTAATGAGGAAAGAGGATCGTATAACTTGTAAGGATTGCAAAGTTATACCAGGAGAGAGCGTGACTAATCAACATCGCTTGTTGGTGATGGATGTACATATCAAAAGAGTGAGAAAAAAGAACAAGACTTGGAAGTGCCCAAGGACTAGATGGTGGAATCTAAAAGAAGAAAAACAAGTCATTTTCAAAGAGAAAGTAATCACCCAGTGTGTGTGGGATAGAGAGGGGGAAGCTAACCAAATGTGGGATTCCATGGCTAGTTGTATCCGAAAAGTAGCAAAAGAGGTATTAGGAGAGTCCAAGGGCTTTGCCCCACACCAAAAGGAATCTTGGTGGTGGAATGAGGAGGTACAAGCAAAGGTGAAGGCTAAGAAGGAATGTTGTAAAGCCTTATACAAGGATAGGACCGATGAAAATGGTGAAAGGTATAGAGAGGCGAAGAAAGCTGTGAGAGAAGCTAAGTTAGCGGCTTATGACGATATGTATAAGCGACTAGATACCAAAGAAGGAGAGTTGGATATCTATAAACTAGCTAGAGCAAGGGAAAAGAAGACAAAGGACCTAAACCAAGTGAGGTGCATCAAGGATGAGGATGGAAAGGTTCTTGCTACAGAGAACGCGGTTAAAGACAGATGGAAAGGTTATTTTCATAATCTTTTCAATGAAGGACATGAAAGGAGTGCTTCTTTAGGGGAGTTGAGTAACTCAGAAGAGTGTAGAAACTACTCTTTTTATCGTAGAATCCGGAAGGAAGAAGTGGGTGTAGCTTTGAAGAAGATGAAGCTTAGAAAAGCAGTAGGCCCAGACGATATACCAATCGAAGTGTGGAAAGTTTTGGGAGAGACAGGTATAACATGGCTCACTGACCTTTTCAATAGGATTTTGAAAACGAAGAAGATGCCGAATGAGTGGCGAATGAGCACTTTGGTGCCTATCTACAAGAATAAGGGCGATGTACAAAATTGCATGAACTATAGGGGAATTAAGCTAATGAGTCATACAATGAAGCTCTGGGAGAGAGTCATTGAGCATAGATTGAGGCAAGAGACACGGGTTTCGGACAACCAATTCGGGTTCATGCCAGGGCGCTCAACCATGGAGGCAATCTATCTCTTACGAAGATTGATGGAAAGATATAGAGATGGGAAAAAGGATTTACACATGGTCTTTATAGATTTGGAAAAAGCGTATGATAGGGTCCCAAGAGACATTCTTTGGAGGATTTTAGAGAAGAAAGGAATACGAGTAGCATATATCCAAGCTATACAGGATATGTATGAAGGAGCAAATACTGCCGTAAGAACTCATGAAGGACAAACCGAAAGCTTTCCCATAACTGTAGGATTACATCAAGGCTCATCCTTAAGTCCTTACCTTTTTGCGTTGGTAATGGATGAGTTAACAGGACATATTCAAGGTGATATTCCTTGGTGTATGCTTTTCGCAGACGATATAGTGTTGATAGATGAAACTCAGGAAGGGGTAAATGCAAAGCTTAACCTTTGGAGAGAAGTGTTGGAATCTAAAGGTCTTCGCCTAAGCCGATCAAAGACAGAATATATGGAGTGCAAGTTCAGTGCAAATGGAGGCCAAAACGAGTTAGGGGTGAGGATCGGAGATCAAGAAATACCAAAGAGCGACCGTTTTCGTTACCTACGATCTATCTTGCAAAAGAACGGAGAATTAGATGGAGATCTCAACCATAGAATACAAGCTGGATGGATGAAGTGGAAGAGTGCATCCGGCGTGTTGTGTGACCGCCGTATGCCACTAAAGCTCAAGGGAAAATTTTATAGGACGGCAATAAGGCTGGCGATGCTGTATGGCACAGAATGTTGGGCGGTGAAGCATCAACACGTACACAAAATGGGTGTAGCGGAGATGAGGATGCTTCGTTGGATGTGTGGGCACACGAGAAAGGATAAGATTAGGAATGAGGATATCCGGGGTAAAGTAGGAGTAGCCGAAATTGAAGGAAAGATGAGAGAAAATCGGTTACGGTGGTTTGGACATGTGCAAAGAAGGCCTACTGACGCTCCGATTAGAAGATGCGACTATGGGACAGAGGTTCAGGGCCGAAGGGGTAGAGGAAGACCTAGGAAAACTTTGGAAGAGACCCTAAGAAAAGACTTAGAGTACTTGGATCTAACGGAGGACATGACACAGGACAGAACACAATGGCGTTCTAAGATTCATATAGCCGATCCCACTCAGTGACTTGGATTTTCCAAGTCTCCAACCGAGAAGTTTTCCTCACTCGGGAAATTAAGGGAACACTACCTCAACCTATATGCTCCACTCACAAAGCTTCAACATACAAGCTTCAACAAAAGAAAATTCAAAGAACTTAGCGAAGAAGGCTTTGGTGTATTTAACACAATACGTTGAAATGAAGGAAAGCTTATTTATTGATATTCCCGATAAGTTACAAATATGTACATATACTTGAGTCAAAATAAACAAACAAGAGGGAGCCTTCACAAAGGTTGCTTAGGAGAAGTCTCAGCAGTCGGTAGAGCCCCAGAAAGAGAAGGCACCGGAGGGGGATCATTCGGAGCCTCAGTACTGGACAAAACCCTAGAAGGAGGAGGCATCAGAGATTGATCATTTGGAGCCTCATTACGCGGTACAGCCCCAGAAGACGAAGGCAATAAATGCCTTTGGAACAAACCCACAAATCTCTGATGATCAAGTAAAACCTGACCATCAGATTCCTTCATCTGGTCAAGCTTCCTCTTCATGTTTGTAGCATAGTCATGCGCGAGCCGATGCAACTGTTTATTCTCATGCTTGAGCCCTCTAATCTCCTGTTTGAGACTCATCACTTCAGCCGCCAATGATTCAACTTGGCGGGTTCGAGCAAATAGGCGTTGGGCCATATTAGACACAGAACCTGCACACTGAACACTGAGAGCCAGAGAATCCTTAACAGACAACTCATCAGACCGTTTGGAAAGTAGTCTGTTATCTTTGGGAGTGAGAAGGTTCCTGGCCACTACCGCAGCGGTCATATCATTCTTCATCACGGAATCCCCAACGGTAAGAGGACCAGTAGGGGAGACGAAGGATGGGCGCCATATGTTGTCTGGAGAAGGCGGGGCTGCCTCTTCAACAAGGTTCAAGTCAAAACGACGGTCGGAGGGGCCAGACATTTTCAAAGGTGTTGAAAAGAGAAGAGGTCGGACAAATCAAGATCTTAGAAGTGCAAGAATGGAGCTTCTACTGGTGGATATTCAAGTGTGCTTTGGAACTTAATGTCAGCCCCTATAAAAATCTGCACTCGACGAAGCTTCAGAAATCGAAGAGGCGCCTGCTCAGAAATCGAAGAGGCGTTTGCTTTCTCAAAAGCTGGGCTGCTCAGAGACCACGAGGGTCGATCTCAGAAATCGAAGAGGTGTTTGCTTTCTCAAAAGCTGGGCTGCTCAAAGACCACAAAGGCCGATCTCAGAAATCGAAGAGGCTTGCTTTCTCAAAAGCTGGGCTGCTCAGAGACCACGAGGGCCGATTTCAGAAATCAAAGAGGCACCTACTTTTCCAGCCTTGTCAGCACCTGTCACACGCACACTCAGCTTTGCGGAAATTATGGGCATTCTGTTGAAGATTTCTGGCGAAGTAGAAAGCACATGAATCGTACTGTTCAATCACCCACTTCCCACACGCAACAGTAGCTCATGGGTACCACAGATAACTTTGCCAAAGTTCTCTGACAAAGTTGAGACACGTGAAGCTTGCAGCTCCCACTACATCGCTCTGACCAAGAAGGGTAAAAGAATTGCAAAGAAACAACACTAACAAAGTTTAGACACATAAATTTTGAAGGTCTAGCTACCATATTATTACCCACAAGGGTAAAGGAACAGTACCACTGCTGGATAATTGGAAAGTCCCGGTGTGTCAACCTCTGTGCTTCGTGGCAAGGTAGACTAGCAAACATGCCCAACCTTTACTCACATTCGAGAAAACACTCCTAACAAGATTGCTTGCTCCAAAATCGAAGAGGCACCGCCCTCCGAATCTTGAGAGCCAGACTCCCAATATGATTACTTTCTCAAAAATCGAAGAGAGGGTAAAGGAACAGTACCACTGCTGGATAATTGGAAAGTCCCTGTGTGTCAACCTTTGTGCTTCGTGGCAAGGTAGACTAGCAAACATGCCCAACCTTTACTCACATTCGAGAAAACACTCCTAACAAGATTGCTTGCTCCAAAATCGAAGAGGCACCGCCCTCCGAATCTCGAGAGCCAGACTCCCAACATGATTACTTTCTCAAAATCGAAGAGAGGGTAAAGGAACAGTACCACTGCTGGATAATTGGAAAGTCCCTGTGTGTCAACCTCTGTGCTTCGTGGCAAGGTAGACTAGCAAACATGCCCAACCTTTACTCACATTCGAGAAAACACTCCCAACAAGATTGCTTGCTCCAAAATCGAAGAGGCACGGCCCTCCGAATCTCGAGAGCCAGACTCCCAACATGATTACTTTCTCAAAAATTGAAGAGACACCACTCTCCGAATCTCGAGAGCCAGACCCCCAGCAGGATTGCTTTCTCAAAAATCGAAGAGGCATCGTTCTCCGAATCTCGAGAGCCAGACCCCCGACAGGTCTGTAATCTTCACACGCAACCTCAGCTTTCCAGATACCACAAACCACTTTTTCAAAGTGCTCTGACAGAGTTAAAACATGTGAAGCTGGCAGCTCCCACTACCGTGCTATAACCAAGCAGGGTAAAGGAATAGCATTATTACTTGATGTTAGGGAGACTCCTATATATGTCGACTTCCATCCCTAACGGACAGGCAGACCTGCAAAAATGCTCAACCCTTTCTCTTATCTGAGAGTGCACTCCCAACAAAGCCTTTCGAAATATTCAGCTTTCTTTCCCCCCGATAATACCTCTGTAAACAAGCTATAGTAGAGCAAGAATATCTCATATCATCAGGGTTAAAAGCAAGAGTATCCCATATCATGCTTTTTCCCTGTCTTTTCCTTTGGCCTTGTTCTTACCTGCAAGACAAGGAGAAAGAGAGCA
Source organism: Malus sylvestris (assembly GCF_916048215.2). Classification (NCBI taxonomy): domain Eukaryota; kingdom Viridiplantae; phylum Streptophyta; class Magnoliopsida; order Rosales; family Rosaceae; genus Malus; species Malus sylvestris. The sequence goes on from NC_062267.1 coordinate 15,347,555, forward strand.
ATCAGTCAGCACTTGGAATCAAGCTTCCAGCCAGGAACTGACTGCCTGGAACCCCTTACCTGATTACTTACCTGGCATTGCTCTCGAGTACTCATCTTCAACATCTTATGCTTCTAGGGAAGATACCGCATCTGCCTGAGGAACAGATAGGGCAAGTGAGAAGGATACAAGGAAGCATGTGGAGACAAGCGTAACAGCACACGTGCCGATACATCCACTACTCTATCAAAAGCAAAAGTATCCCATATCAGCAGGGTCGAACGTACTCTAGATTTGATGGACTTGTTTTGACCCTCAAATTCTTCAGTCGGCCTTATACTCTGGAGGAAACCAGAAAACCCTCCAGCCCAGTTCAAGAATAAGCCTGTGGAAAGTTACTTCTTCAAAAGCAAAAGTATCCCATATCATCTCTCCTCATTTTTCTTCTCTTTATCCTTCATGCTGCTTGCAAGATAGGGAGAATGTGAACAATCAGCCGGAGCTCTGATTGCTTACCTTGTCTGTCACCTCTTTCAGCAGATCCCCCAGCTCGGCGACTTGGGGGACTCCTACTACATGGTTTGTATCTCGCTTGACTAAGCATGAAACTACAAGTAAGCTTCAAGTGAAATTGATACATTACCTTGTGCATCTCCACCAGTTACAGATACCACCCCTGGATGGAGGAAGAGTACTTCCAGAGAAGATGCCACATCTACCTATGAGACAGATAAGGCAAGTCAAGACGATACCACACTCCGGTACTTAGAAGTTTCGTGGCTACGAGATCATTCTCCCACAATATTTCCTAATGTCATTTGTACTAAATCATTCACTTGTACTCACTCAAGAAGAGCTTGAACCTATGTACTTGTGTAAACCCTTCACAATTAATGAGAACTCCTCTATTCCGTGGACGTAGCCAATCTGGGTGAACCACGTACATCTTGTGTTTGCTTTCCTATCTCTATCCATTTATATACTTATCCACACTAATGACCGGAGCAATCTAGCGAAGATCACAAAAAGTGACCGTTTTCGCTACCTAGGATCTATCTTGCAAGAGAACGGAGAATTAGATGGAGATCTCAACCATAGAATACAAGCTGGATGGATGAAGTGTAAGAGTGCATCCGGCGTGTTGTGTGACCGTCGTAGGCCACTGAAGCTCAAGGAAAATTTTATAGGACGGCAATAAGGCCAGCGATGTTGTATGGCACAGAATGTTGGGCGGTGAAGCATCAACGTACACAAAATGGGTGTAGCGGAGATGAGGATGCTTCGTGGGATGTATGGGCACACGAGAAAGGATAAGATTGGGAATTAGGATATCCGAGGTAAAGTAGGAGTAGACAAAATTGAAGGAAATATGAGAGAAAATCGGTTCCGGTGGTTTGGACATGTGCAAAGAAGGTCTACTGACGCTCCGGTTCGAAAATGTGACTACGGGACAGAGGTTCGGGGCCGAAGGAGTAGAGGAAGACCTAGGAAAACTTTGGAAGAGACTCTAAGAAAAGACTTGAGTACTTGGATCTAACGGAGGACATGACACAAATGAGCGCAATGGCGTTCTAGGATTCATATAGCCAACCCCACTTAGTGGGAAAAGGCTTTGTTGTTGTTGTTGTTGTTGTCATACGTATGCATGTGGTGGGCACTTTGGCACACAAAGAACAACACTTAAGGTGTTACAATGTGGATTCTATTGGCCTAGTATCTTTAAGGATGCTAGAACTTTTTGCTTAACATGTGATAAATGTCAAAGAATGGGTAACATAGGTGCTAGGGATCAAATGCCGCAGGTTTCCATCCTCAATGTTGAAATTTTTGACGTTTGGGATATTGATTTTATGGGTCCCTTTCCTTCCTCGTATGGTTTCATGTATATTTTGCTTGCGGTTGATTATGTGTCAAAGTGGGTGGAAGCAAAAGTCACCTAGACTAATGATTCTAAAGTGGTTGCAGATTTTATTAGAACTAACATATTTGCAAGGTTTGGCATGCCCCGTGTAATCATAAGTGATGGAGGGTCTCACTTTTGCAACCGGACCATTGAGGCGTTATTAAGGAAGTACAATGTCAACCATAAGGTTTCTACACCTTACCATCCTCAAACAAATGGCCAAGCCGAGGTGTCTAACCGAGAGATCAAGCAAATCCTAGAGAAGACCGTTGGGCCAACAAGGAAGGATTGGAGCTTACGGTTAGATGACGCACTGTGGGCATATCGTACGGTGTACAAAACACCCATTGGGATGTCCCCATTTAGGCTCATTTATGGCAAGCCGTGCCATCTTCCCATTGAATTAGAGCACAAAGCTCATTAGGCCATCAAGAAGTTCAACATGAACCTAGATGCAGTGGGAAGTCATAGAAAATTCCAATTAAATGAACTTGATAAGATAAGGCATGAGGTGTACAAGAATGCTAGCATTTACAAAGAGAAGACCAAAGCTTTCCATGACAAAATGATTCGTGGCAAAACATTCTCCATAGGGCAGAAAGTGTTATTGTTCAATTCCCGTTTACATTTGTTTCCCTGTAAGTTACGTTCTAAGTGGATTGGACCGTTTTTTATTACTAATGTTTTTGTTCATGGTGCAGTCCAAATCCAAAGCTTGAAAACAGGACACGAATTCAAGGTGAATGGGCACCGATTAAAGCCCTATTATGAGAACTTTGAGGAGCATGCCGTGGATGACATCTCCCTTCATGTTGTGGGCTCCAATGGGGAGTGAATGAGTTCTTTGTTCGGCTGCACGACGTTAAAGCAAGCACTACTTGGGAGGCAACCCATGCATTCAACAAAGGAAGACCTAGGAATCACTACAATTCCATATTTGCGTTCCTAAAACCCTTCACTTTGTTGTTATTTCGTTTCTGCCATGTTGAGTTGTTTAGTTGTTGTTTGTTTGTTTATGTGTTTTTTTGTGTAAGTGTATGCTTGAAACATTGAGGACAATGTTTGATTTAAGTGTGAGGGGGGTAAATAAGTGTTTTAATGCAAATTCGTGGGGTTTTATCACCCATAACTTCCAATGTTGTTCCTTGCTGTTTTTAAGTGGTTTTAAGCTGTTTTAGAGTGTTTTAATGTGTTTTGACATAAAAATCCGAAAATCTCATAAAAATTTGAAAACTTGTTTTGAAAAACCCAAAAATAGTTGTTTTTGTGTGTTTGTTTGTGTCTTAGGGTACCTTCCAACACAATGATGAGGATTCGGTTTTTAATTGCATGACTGTTAAAGAGAGTTGTAAACATGGATGAAAGTTTGTTTACTCTTTGGTTTATGCTTGGTCGTGGTTATAACTTATGAATTCACATGCAATCATAAAGGAAAAATCAGTTTTTGTAACATGCTTGAAGGAAGGAACTCGAATTAATGCTACAACCTTGTGAGACTTGAGCCTAAACGTTTATTTGGAGAGTTAATAATATGTGCATTGTTGTTTTCTAAAATCGTTGCATGATCTCATTATTCGTTGCTTGGTTACTACTTAGAAGGCGTTTCATCATTTAGTTCCAAATGCTAGAACTCATGCCTATTTCATTCAAAGCATGCTATTGATTTGCATAACACATATTCAAGATGAAGTTGTGTAGCGACCACCAAAGCCAAATTGCTGTGAACCCTATTTCATAATGAGTTTAAGTTTAATCCCATTGAGCCTTGTGTAGCCTATGTTCTTTGATAACCCATGTTATCCTTACCTAGCCTAGATTAGGACCATCCATACCCTTGTTCTTGAAGCATAGTAAAGCATAATTTAGAAGGAATTCCTTTTGTTGAACTTTTGCAGAAAAACAAGTGTGGGGGAAGTGATTCTTGTGTGGGTGTGTGTGCCAAAGTCCTTAATAAGGCATGGGTAGAAAAGAAAAAGAAAAATTCGTGGAAAATAGAATGAAAAGAAGAAAAGTTGTGAAAAGTATGAAAAAGAGTTGAAAAAGATGTGACAAAGAGCTCTAAAGTGTTGATTGTTGAAGTAAGGGTCCAAAACATTGAATTCGGCCCTAAGTGTTGCATGAATCTTCCCTTTGTATTTAAAAGTTGATTCTGCATTCTAAAGTGAATTCCAAGTGTCGATTTCATTGCTTTGCTTGCTATCGCTTTAAGAATGTTTGTTATCCCTATCCTTTCTTTATTAGCCATTATCCTTAGCCCTGTTACAACCCTTGACTTCAACCTTGAGTGTTGTGTGTTTCAATTTGTGGAGTTTGAAATTGGTATGAGCATATGGTGTCATTGGTTCTCGCATTTAAGTAGTAGCATTCCATTCATGAGATCATATGTAAACATGCTTATTAACTTCAGAAATTGCTGTCTTTGTTATACATATATGTGAGCGTTCGTTTTCATGTCTACATCAATCTTCTCACATATAACTAGTATAGGGTGCGTAGTTAGAAAATCTATGTGAAAATTGAGTGCATATCTAGTAAGGAATTGAGGGAATTCTCTAAGGCATGTTACTACATTCAAAACATCGTTTTAATTGGTTAAATGTGAACTAGTAAGTGGTGACTATGATTAAGTATGTGCTCAGTGTGAAGATGACTAAAACCTGTGGGGATGATGATTTTTAACATGTTATGTGCATTAGAAATCCATGAGGCAAACATTGGAAGGTTTAGGTTGTGTTTTGTTTATTTTGTTTCGTTTTGTTTTCTTGAGTTCGTTTTATTTTGCTTGAGGACTAGCAAAAGCTAAGTGTGGGGGAATTTGATAGGAGCATATTTATGCGACTTAGTTAAGTGATGCGATGAAAGTTAAGCACTCAAATTAAACCCTCTTGTTGTCAAATTGTAGTAATAATGCAAGTAGAGATCGTTTTAAACCGGGATTAGGAGGGCTTGCTAAAACCTCTAAACTAACTTAAAAACATAAAAACAAAGTTAAAAACATTTGAATAGACTTAAAGGACTCAAAACATATTCACAAGACTCAAAACAACTTAAAAACACTCAAAACTGCCTAAAAACACAAACTAGGCAGTTTCTGACTCTAACAGAACTTTGGACGAAATTTGGGTTTTGACTTGACTCAAAACACTCTAAAACACAAACAAAACAGATTTTAAACACTTTGAAACAAGAAAGTAAAAGGGGGATTTTAGTTTTGATGAATTTGAAACAAACAAACAAGTTATAAAACTAGGCAGATTGTAAAACGAATTTAAGAAATAAGATGATGGATGGATTAGTTAGAGGTCCGTTCTTCGCACATGACACACTTGTATATGAATTGATTTCCAATTGTTTTTCAATAAACTATGATGCTCAACACCCCAGATTAACCGTGATGCACAAATTAACCCTCAGATTTTCCTTTACTCATTGAATTGGATGAATGCATGCGACAACCCAAATCATTCTCTAAAAGTCCCCTATATGAATGCATAATAGAGATACAATCAGAGATCATTATGTTCAATGAAAATCATAAGTGTTGACGAGGCAATTATAACTATGATTGCATGATACAATTGCCAAGAATTCAATTAACGCGATTGTGATAAACAACCTTCACTACTCATGAATATAAACTTGTAACGATTAGGTGAAACTTATTTATATCCTAGCATCAAATTCATGCATGAAAACTAAGTATGCATCCTTAATAAACATACACAAATCCGTTATGAATAAAATAGATAATTGAATTGCAATCACAACTTATCAAATCACAATTGGAAGAAATCAATTCATATTGCAAATATATTCATGGTTTTGAATTCTCCTCTAGCCAAAAGAGGTTTAGTTCCTCATACTTGCAATTAAACAGAAACAATTGAAATTAAACAATGAAAACCAAAGTAGAATACACCTAGAATGCTCCAGCAATCCAAATTGAATGACTAGCACAACTCTAAGCAATCCTCCTTCCTTGCAAATATGCGACACCAAGGTGTGAGTGGTGAATGGATGGTCTCTTGTGGTGGTTGATGGATATAGGTGAGTTATGGTGAAGGGTGGAGAGTTGTGTAGATGATGTGGTGTCTTTGGATGATGGCCCCCCAAATTATGGTGAAGGGTGGATGTATTTATAGGCTAGGGAGAGGAGTGTATAGAGTTGTAATGAGTGGATGTAATGGGTGTAGTGGGTGAGTGTTGTGGTAATGAGTGGATGTAATGGGTGTAGTGGGTGGATGTTTGGTAATGAGTGGATGTAATGGGTGTAGTGGATGAATGTTTGGTAATGAGTGGATGTAATGGGTGTAGTGGATGAGTGTTTGGTAATGAGTAGTGTTTGGTAATAAGTGGATGTAATGGGTGTAGTGGGTGGATGTAATGGGTGTAGTGGATGAGTGTTTGGTAATGAGTGGATGTAATGGGTGTAGTTGATGGATGTTTGGAGAATGGATGTGTTGGGTGAAATGAGTGGATGTAATGGGTGTAGTGGATGGATGTTTGGAGAATGGATGTGTTGGGTGAAATGAGTGGATGTAGTGGTAGGTGAATGTGTTGGGTGAAATGAGTGGATGTAGTGGTAGGTGAATGTGTTGGGTGAAATGAGTGGATGTAGTGGTGGGTGAATGGATGTGTTAGGTGAAATGAGTGTGCTAAAATGGTTATTTATAGGGAGAAGATGATGCACAAACTTCAAATTTCGTCCATTCCTTTTGCTCCAAGCATATGCCATCCATTCCATGCCCAAAAATGCTCCAAAATGCACTTATTTGCCACATTAACCCTTTGGACCTACAAACACACGAAAATAGCTTAAAATACTAAAATAACTACGAACTAACAACATAAATGCCAAGAAACAAGCTAACTAAGTCGCATAAATATGCTCCTATCATTAAGTTAGTCTTTTAAGCCACTTTCATGTGTTTTCAGGTTTTAAGGGCAAAGTATGCAAAGAAGTGTATTTTGGAGCCTTTTGGAGCAAAATTGAGCTTGGAATGAATGGCACGTGTTTGGAGCAAAAGGAATGGACGAAATTGAAGAGTTGAAGATGTAAGGAGTCCTAATTGAAGAAGGATTCCAAATCAACGAATGAGTCCTAATTGAAGATGGATTCCTAGAAGAATGAAGATTCCTACTCAAACAAGGTTTCCTATTTAAAGTAGGAAAGTTAAGCCTAAAGTTTCCTATTTTGGGTTGATCTTTCCTAAACCTAAATGGCTTTAAGTTCCAGCAACTTTGAAGGTTCCTAAGCATGGGAAGACACAAAACAAAGGTTATAGAACACCTAGGACCCTTTGCCTCACCTATTCCCTCCTAGAAACCATTTTCCTTGCCTTGCAAGGCTTTCTAGAAGCCATATCCATATCTGCCGCACCTCCTATACCTTTTCCTTTGTGGATTTTGATTGTTTGGGCCTTAATCCTTATTTTCTGCTAAGTCCAAGTCCTAACCTGATTTCCCTAGGGTTTTATGTGCCTATATATACTCATATTTTATTCCTTTGCCGCACCACCACCCCCCATATACATCATTCATGCCAGAAACCCTTCTTCCCTTCTCTGCCGCAGCCATCACCACCAATCTTCCATATTTCCTGACCCTAAATACATCTTGCCACATCTCCCATCCATCCTAAACACTACCATACCATCTCCCATCCATTCTTCCACACACATAACCCCCAAAACCTGTCCCCAAGCCTTGTGCCACAACAAAGAGGAATGAGGGAAGTTCGTAGACGTACTTGCTGTTTAGTTTGGATCGCTGGAGTGTCTAGGTATTTTCTTTCTTTTGTTTTCAATGTCTAAATTTGTTTATCTTTGCTTTGTGAGTATGAGGAACTAAACCCCTTTTAGCTAGGGGGAATTCGAAACCATGTTCATGCTTACAATATGATTTGATTACTTCTAGTTGTGTTTCATAAGTTGTGAATTCAATTTACTTATCTATATGAATTAAAACTGATTTATGTGTGTTGGTTGAGAGTGCACGCTTAATTTTCATGCATAAATTTGATGCTAGGATATAAGGGAGTTTCACCTAATCGTTATGAACTTATATTCACGAGTAGTAAAGGTTGCTAATCACAATCGCGTTAAGTAAATTCTTGACATAAGTTTCATGCAATTCATAGTAACAAGTGCCTCGTCAATGCTTATGATTTTCATAGAACTTAATGATCTTTGCTTGTATCTCTATTATGCAATTCATGTGAGGAACTTGTGGGGAATACTTTGGGTTGTCGTATGCAATCATCTAATTCAACAACTTTAGGAAAATCTGAGGGTTAATTAGTGCAATTCACGGTTAATCTGGGGCGTTGGGAATTCATGGTTTATTGAAAGGCAATTGGAAATCGTTTTGTATGAAAGTGTGACATGTGTGGAGAAGAACCTCCTAGCTAGCCTTTTATCCATTTAATTCACTCAAATTTGTCCAGATTTCACTAGTTCTTTATTTTACTTGTTTTGTTTTCAAATTCGTCAAACCCAAACCCCCCTTTACTTTGTTGAGTCATATTAGTTAGAAAGTGATTTCGTTTGTGTTTTAAGTGTTTTGAACCAAGTTAAAATCTATTTTCGTCCAATTTCACTCTTAGTGGCAGATTTGAGTCTTTTTGTTTTGTGTTGTTTTGAGTCTTTTGAGTTGTTTTAGTGTTTTATAGTTTAGTTTTGCATTCTTTGAGTCTAGCTTAGTGTTTTAAACTTTGTTTTACGTTTTTGAGTCAGTTTTAAGTGTTTTAACAATCCCTCCTAATCCCCGGCCTAGAACGATCCCTACTTACATTCTTTACTACAATTGATAAAAAGAGGGTTTAATTTGTGTGCTTATATATTTCGCATCAGTTTGCATAATGAACTGATATGTAAATGTGTTTAAGCATATGGATTATTGTCGTGAAACTAATCTGGGTAGACTTTGATTAGTTGAACCTTTTGGCCAGTTAAGTTTTGCTCCAGCAATTGCACTGTTTATCATTGACTAACTTGTAACTAGTTGACTAGCTCATTTGACTACTTTACTGTGAAAAGTTAAATTTTTATTTGCAGGAGATTTCGTCTAGTACCTGATTTCACTAGTCCCTTTATGCACTTAATTCATCCTCATCTAATCAAGAATGAGTTTTGATCCCTAGAATGGTTCGCATCTTATTAGAACATCTTGATTCTTGGCAATTTTAGCTCACTTAGACTCGACCAAGCCACGCCTGAGCATCATACTTTAATAGTTATACTCTAACATGGACTCAGTCAAAATAGTGCTCTCTAGGGCTGAAAGCCTACTGGCATAAGGAATCATTACTAGGCCGAGAATTATGGCTTCTCAAATCAGGTTAACCTTGCTCAACCCAGCCTTTATTTCAGGCCTAAACAGATGCTCCATTTTCCTCACAACCAATATGTATAAACGAGATTCTAACTTTGAATATTTTTCAATATTAAGAAAAGAAGTACCTTTGAGGCAACAATCCTTGTATTATTCTGACTACTCAAGTCAAATGCCAGCAAGGTTGAATTGGTGTTAATATTTGATTATATATGTGACAATGACTTATAATATAATGGGAGAAGCCCACCCTCCATGTTTCAAATTTGAAGGACATGGAATTGATTGAAGGCAACAATAGCATGTAACAATTAGTGCAAAAACTGCTGAAAAGTAACATCTTAAAATAAAGAAAGCCAACCACTTTGCAAATCTCCAAAAGCAAAGTAAGCAATGTAAGGTCAAGCATGTGGTTTGATATCTTAGTGGATAATGTGTCAGACTTTCACATGTGCGTCCCAAATTCAAAACTCTCAACTCCTTTAATCACTTATTCACTACATTCAAGGAAGATCTAAGGTTGGTTGGAAGTCGAAGACTCTGATTCTGAACAACAACATCTCATTGCTTCATTTGAAGATGGATAACTTATTTGGCATTATTTCATCACAAGACAACAATGTATCTTGCACACTTACACAATGCACCTTGAAAACTAATCATGGCAAATCATTCTACTCAAAAGCTCACCTTTAAGCAAAATATACATAATATAAAAAGAAACGCAAAGACCTACTCCAACTCTTGAAGTAAAACTCAAATTTTAGGTTGTAAATTAGGGGTGGGTGCGGTGCGGTTCGGTGCGGTTTCGAGTGAAACCACAACCGAAACCGAAACTTTTTGCGGTGCGGTGCGGTTTTGAAGCTAAAACCGAAATGAAACCAAACCGTTTGGTTCGGTTCGGTGCGGTTTCAAACGGTTTCGGTTTGGTTTTTGAGAAAAAAATGTACAATTTAAAATATACACATATTTATGCATAAGACGGTCTTATTTTCCTTGTATATTAATTAATGAATATGTAGCAAAATTGCACAAAAAACAGCAACAACAATGCAGCAAAAAACAGCTCCAAAACTGCCAAAAACAAATGCAGCCAAACTGCATAAAAAACGCAGAAAAACAGCAGCAAAACAACACCAAAAAACTGTACCAAAACTGCAGCAAAAAACTGCACTGAAACTGCAGCAAAAAACTGCACAAAACTGCACAAAAAACAGCAGCTACACAGCAGCTAAACTGCACCAAAAAACTGCACAAAACTGCAACAACAATGCAGCAAAAAACAGCGCCAAAACTGCCAAAAAAATGCAGCCAAACTGCATTAAAAACACAGAAAAACAACAGAAAACAGCAGCAAGACAACATAAAAAACTACACCAAACCTACAGCAAAAAACTGAAGGGAAAATCTGCTCACGAGAGTAGAAGGTATAATTGTTGATTGCAAGTAGAAATCCTAGATGCTTTACTGAATGGAACCTCATATGCATACTTCTTGCATTGTTCTAGTGGTAATCTAGTCCCACAAAAAAATCTAGTCCCACAAATATCGAAAGTAAACCTACTTTTTAACGATACGAAAGAAAGCTTGCGTCTCCAACCAACCTACTAAGAAAACCACACAAACTTCACAACAACGACGCTTCCATAATTGCGTTTCAACATTCATCCGGTAATTTCTATGGACAGTTCAAGAACTTGAAGAAGTTTTACATCAATCTTACAGGAGAAATCTACGCGAGAAGCGACTTTAATTCCCCGACGCTTAAAGGTCTAAGATGAAACACAAATAATTGAGATGATAAATGTCTACATTCTACAGAGGAATACTGCAGCAGTTGTTAGTTGGCAAACAACTTAATGAACAAGGCGATCAATCTTTTGGTGCGGTTTCGGTTTCGGTTTCGGTGCGGTTTTGAAAACCCAAAACCGAAACCAAACCGTTTTGTGTGCCGCGGTTCGGTTTTGAAACCGAAACCGTTTCAAAACCGCAAAACCAAACTGTTTGGTGCGGTTTGATTCGATTCGTGTTTCGGTTTCGGTTTTCGGTTTCAAGTGCCCACCCCTATTGTAAATTGTGACAACCTGTCCCTAGTTCTCACTGTAATTTCTTTTCTGTTAGTCTATTTTGATGATTTTACCCTTCTTTGGAAAAAAGTGGAGTCTGACGTGGATGTAGTTTTTCGACTGATGTTTCTTTTTCCTAGTTTTGTATTTAATTAGTACTCATCGTTATGAACACGTGAGTGCGTGTTAGACTTGAATCAGATTTGTAACGAAAAAGTTATACTTCGTTAAAGTACGTTAACCATGGGTATTTTTGTACACGTGCGTACAAATTATCAGTGTTGAAAACACTGTCAAGGAGACAGATTTTGTACATTTAAAATTGTACAAAATCCATCCATCCCTTCCATAATTGGTGGATCCGGTCTCCCATTTCAAATCCCACCAATCACTTTCCTCAATTTCCTCTCATCCACTTATTTTTCCCCTCAAAATCCTCACAGCCAATCAAGTTCTCTCCCTCAAATTTGGCACTAATCAGACTTCACTTCACCCTCACCACTCAACAAATCAGAAACCACAATTCTCTCTCTAACCCGAACTCTCTTCTCTCTGCAACTAGCAAGATCAATGTCAAAGCTCACGTATCAAACCTTCAAACCACCACGATTGTGTCCATCTCCTCACCACGAACACAACCATTGAAGGAAAAATTTTGTCCTAGCTAAGAACAAGTAAGAACATTTGAATACATATGCAAACTATTAACACATTAAAGTAGGTATGCATTAAAAAACAATTCATAAAACCCATGACTTTCAAAGCCTAGTATATGGTGAACCAACAAACTCTTTAACAAACTTAAAGAGAAGAAAAGATTTAGAGATTCTTTACCCTTGAAGCTCATCCTTGATTACACAATGGATTCACCCAAGTGGAGGGCCTTCAAGTCACCTCCTTGCTCCTTGGATCTTCCTTTGAGGATTTGAGGATAGAATCTCCAAAACACCAAAAGCTTGATGTCTCTAAGTCTCCACACCAAAGATGTAGTGTGAAGATGAAAATGGATGACTTAGAGAAGAAAAGATTGCTAGATAAATCTCCTCTAAGTGGCCGGCCTCCTTGTTGAAAAAGAGAGAATAGGTTTCACCTCTTTTCTACAAGAAAAACCCTAATGAGAAAAAATAGCTATAAAGTTGCTTTTATAACACTTTTCTTAGGTGAGTGGCAAACTTGCAATTAAGCAAACCTTCACCCTCTCCTCACCATGGCCGGCCTATTTGTTGTGATTGGGCTTATTGCCCATTTTGTTTTAGTTGTCATACAACTTAAACATAATGGGCCTTGTGGACCAAAACACTTTTGGGCCCCGAAACCCAAAACCAACTTAAAAGCCCAATACGAACCTTTCGTAAAATTAATTAACTAATTAATTAATCTTGACCATTCTTCAATTAAACCATTTAATTGCATATCCATTTCATTTAATTTCTACACTTTCATCCTTACTCGGTGTACGATCCATTAGGTTCCATTTAGCGAGGTAGTGGGCGATTGTTACTCTTAAATCGATTGTGAATTGAAACCACATTTCAATTCTCCCTTAAATTAGTGTTTGCTAATCATCAGGGCTTCCACAAACCATGAGTGACACCTAGCAGCATGTCATGGTTACCCAAGCTAAGTAGAATTGGTTGGAGAACCTATCCAGTTACAACTACAATGCAATACGGTCATTCTCTAATACAATACTCTTAATCACATTGTTTAAGTGATAGTTTATTTCATGTCTACTATCCAATGTGATACATCTCCATATGATTCTTTTGAATAAGATTTGGAACAAACTTCCTAAGTCATATTCATATGCTTTGGCCAAAGACTCTCGAATCACATCTTAGAGTATTCTCCTTCCACCATGGAAGATTAGAGATCCCTTGTTGTGCATTCATATGCCTACATGACTAGATAGCTTGACCTCAACAATGCCGTGGACACTCCAATGGAATGCCTTTGACATGATCAAAGGTCAAGGACCTAACCATTAGACATCTATGATGCCTCAGGTCAAAGGACTACTTTGCATATTGCAACTCTCGAGTTCTTACATGACATGTATGTTCGAACTCTCTTTTTATCGTTGTTCAGTGTACTCGATCATTCTTTTGAGCACCTATGTGTTTGCCTTAGTGTCCAACACTAAATGACTTGAGACTAGTCATACTCACGCTTGAGTCGATGCCCAATTGGCAATCCTATGGCTAGGAACGTTTTAGGAATGAACATAAGAGAAAGGTCTCGATAATCTAACTTACTTAAATCACTTATCTCTTAGATCAAATACATTCCTTGGATTCCCTTATTGTTTAAACACATGATACAATAAATAGTGATTAACAATAAGCTTTGCCCTTCATTAAACATATAAAGGTTTAATACAATAAGTATTCCAAAAGCTATTACATCAAATGAGTGGCTTTATGGGCATACTTCCAACAACCATACCCCCAAATCATGATTTGGATGAGTTTTGACTCACCAACTTGGAAGGTCCTGTTGGAAATGTGCCCTAAAGCCAATCATATGATGATACTTTACGGACATTTCACATGTTAAACTAATCTAGTTTAACTATAAAGGGCAAAGATTATTGTTTGAGCCGTCTCATATAAATGTTATATGCTTAAACGATAAAGTCCAAGGAATATGTGATTGGGAGAATGCGATCTAAAGAAGTTAGATTCATGAGACCATTCTTTCGTAGACACATCCTAAACGTTCCTGATCATAGGATTGCCAATTGGGCATTGACAGTCCGTTAAGATCAGTACGTGTTGTATCTTCTCTCAGGGAGAGTGACTAGTCTCGAGTCATTGGTGTGTGTGACATCAAGACAAGTACGTAGGTGCTCAATAGAGAATGCGTTCACTGAACACGATCAACGAAGAGTTCTCATATTCATGTCACATGAGAACTCATGGTTGGGATAATGCAAAGTAGTCCTTTAACCTGAGGCATCGTCGTTGTCTTGTGGTTAAGTCCTTGATCTTTGATTATGTCAAACGTCATTCCATTGGAGTGTCCACGGTATCGTTGGGGTTAAGCCACTTAGCCATTGAGGCAAGTGAATGCGCAACAAGGGATCTCTAACCTTCAAACTGTTTGAGGGAGAATACTCTATGATATGATTTAGAATCTCTGGCCAGAGTATGAATGAGATTTAGGAATGCGTTCCAAATCACATTCAAGGTAATCATATAAGCACACGAATCACATTGGATAGTAGACATGAATAAATAAACTATCAAACCAAACAATGTGGTTAAGAGTATTGTATTAGAGAAAGACCGTATTGCATTTGTAATCCTAAACTGAATAGGTTCTCCACCTCTTCTGATTAGCTTGGGTAACCATGATATGCTGCTAGGTGTCACTCTTGGTTTGTGGAAGCCCTAAACGTGTATAATCACTAAAGGGAGAATTGAAAGTAAGTTTCAATTCACAATCGATTTGAAAGAGTTTGAATCGCCCACTGCCTCGCTAAAAGGAACCTAATGGATCGTACACCGTGTAAGGTGGAGATTGAAGAAACAATGGAGATGAGTAAGAATAATTAAATGGTTTAATTATTTATGGCAATGATTAATTAATATGTTAATTAATCAAACGAATAAGTTCGTTAAAGACCTCGAGATAGTTTTGGACGTTTAGGCCCAATGGGCTTCGAACGTCAAGCCCATTGACTTAAGTTGTATGACAACTTAATTCACAAAAGCCCAAATGCCCAAACAACACCCTAAGGCCGGCCATATGGTTAAGGGTAGTGAACTTGGACTTATTTACAAGTTTGCCACTCAAATGAATAAAGGTATAAATATGACTTTATAGCCAAAATTCATTAAGGTTTTGTTTTGGAGAAAATTGGAGAGAACATGTCTCTCCATTTCTCTTTAAAGAGGTTGGGCCCTTGGAGGGTGCACTAGCAATCCCACTACTCCAAGGTCAATCATTTCTTCTCCAATCTAACCTTGGTGAAGAGACTTAGAGGTTCTCAATTTTGGGAACTTGGAGAAACCTTTTCATCCATCCAAATCCATAGATTTAAGATGCAAGGAATGAAGGCCCTCTCTTTGGGTGATTAGCCTTTGCTTATGCAAAGAGGAATCTACAAAGGTATAAATCTCAACTCACTTTGTTTTGAATTGATTAATGGTTCACCAATCTACTAGGCTTTGAATTTCTTGGTTAATGTTTTGTTTTTAAGTGCATGCAAGCATGATTCCGCCTTTAATTGTTAATTGCATGCTTATTGATGTTGCTTAAATGAACATGTTTTCACAAAATCATCCTTCAAGTCCGACTCGTTTCAAATTTTCCCCGACGAGTTACAAGCGAGTTACAAGTTTTTAGGAAGTCTAAAGGCCTCCCCTCAACCCCCTGAGGTCTTTAGTGAAGGTTTTGAAGGAAATTTTGTGAAAAACAGGTTCATTTGAGCAACATCTATAGCATGCAATTAACATTTAAAGGCAGAATCATGCTTGTATGCACTCAAAAACAAAACATTACCCATGAAATTCAAAGCCTAGTAGAAAGGTGAACCAAGACACAACTCAAGAACAAAGTGAGTTGAGAGATTTTATACCTTTGTTGATTCCTCTTTGCATAAGCAAAGGCTAATCACCCAAGGAGAGGGCCTTCATTCCTTGCTTCTTAGATCCATGGATTTCTTGGATAAGGATGGTTGAAAGGATTCTCCAAGTTCCCAAAATTGAGAATCTCTAATTTTTCCACACCAAGGAAGGACTTGAAGAAGAGATGAGTGACCTTGGAGGATGAGAGATTGCTAGCTAATATCCTCCAAGGGGGCCAGCCTCTTAGAGAGAAAGGGAGAGACATGGTGTTCTCATCTTTTCTCTAAAAGAAACCCTAAGGATGAAATGGCTATAAAGTTGCCTTTATACCACCTCACAATGGAGTGGCAAACTTGCAATTAAAGCAAGTTCACTACCCTCCTCTATATGGTCGGCCTTAAGGGTTTATTGGGCTTTCAAGCCCTTTGTTTATTCAAGTTAAGTTAATGGGCTTAACATTCAAATCCCATTGGGCCTTGCGGCCCAAAACTAACCTGAGGTCTTTAACGAACTTTATTCGTTTGATTAATTAACATATTAATTAATCTTTGCCATAAATAATTAAACCATTTAATTATCCTTACTCATCTCCGTTGTTTCTTCAATCTTTACCTTACACGGTGTACGATCCATTAGGTTCATTTTAGCGAGGCAGTGGGCAATTAGAACTCTTTCAAATCGATTGTGAATTGAAACTTACTTTCAATTCTCCCTTTAGTAATTATACACGTTTAGAGCTTCCACAAACCATGAGTGACACCTAGCAGTATGTCATGGTTACCCAAGCTAATCAGAAGAGGTGGAGAACCTATTCAGTTTAGGATTACAATGCAATACAGTCTTTTTCTAATACAATACTCTTGACCACATTGTTTTGTTTGATAGTTTAATCATGTCTGCTATCCAATGTGATTCATTTACTTATATGATTACCTTGAATGTGATTTGGAATGACTTCCTAAATCTCATTCATACTCTGGCAAGAGATTCTTAATCATATCATAGAGTATTCTCCCTCAAACGGTTTGAAGGTTAGAGATCCCTTGTTGCACATTCACTTGCCTCCATGGCTAAATGACTTAACCCCAACTATGCCGTGAACACCCTCTGACAGAATGACTTTGGCATAGTCAAAGATCAAGGACCTAACCACAAGACAACTATGATGCCTCAGGTCAAAGGACTACTTTGCATTATCTCAACCATGAGTTCTCATGTGACATGAGTATGAGAACTCCTTGTTGATCGTGTTCAGTGGACTCATTCTCTATTGAGCACCTACATGCTTGTCTTGGTGTCAATCACACCAATGACTCGAGACCAGCCACTCTCCATGAGAGAAAACACAGCACGTACTGATCTTAATGGACTGTCAATGCCCAATTGGCAATCCTATGATCAGGAACGTTTAAGATATGTATACGAAAGAGAATGGTCTCATGAATCTAACTTCTTTAAATTACATTCTCCTAATTACATATTCATTGGACTTATCGTTTAAGCATATAACATTTATATGAGACGGCTTAAAACAATAATCTTTGCCCTTGATATTAAACTAGATTAGTTTAACATGTGAAATGTCCGTAAAGTATCATCATATGATTGGTTTTAGGGCACATTTCCAACAGGTTTGAAGAAGAAACAACCTCAAAACACAAGGTTTCGAGAAGTCAGAGTTTAACTCGAACCTTTCAAGCCATTTTCAGGCCAACTCAGTCCATTTTTTGGACTTCCAAAAGGTACAATTGTGTTCTACTCTTCATAAGCTTTCATTTCCATTTAAATTTGGTGAAAAATGGTTGAGAAATGAAGAAGATATGAAAGTTTGAATTTTCCCCAGCTTCCGACAAAAATAGATGGAGGATGGCGGCGGCCAGTGAGGCTCGCTGGAGAAGACGACAGAATATTCCGTCAAAGTTGATGGAATATTATAATGGTGACAGGTAACACTGTTAACTTCTGTTAGTATTTAACAGAATATTCCTTTAGTTTTTACGGAATATTCCTGATGGACGTCAGGGTTTAGCTTGTGCGTGGTGGCGCGTATGGCCATGCCTTAGGTGGCGCATGGTGGCGCGTCCGACCTCCGATTGACTTTCTATCAATTTGTGTGGGTCTGTGACGTCGAGTAAATTGTTTTCATATATTTAAACCCTATGTTTGAGCAAACTACGGAGGTTTTATTTAAGTTTCCGTATATGTGTTATCAAACTAATTAAAGTAGTAATTTCATGTATAGGGGAAACATATCTCGAGGACATACGGTTAAGTAAGACTCGGAAGCTTCATTCCGACTGCGTATCTGTGAGTGGGCACTTTGTTTTCGTATATATATATAAACTATATAGTTTCCACAAAAACTTTTAAATTGATTTATGCATACATGCCATGATTTATTAATTTTAAAAATGATGTTATATGGTTGAGATTTATATACTATCATGGCATATTCATATGCATTTTACCTGCTCATGAATATTGTACTGTTGTGAATTGCTAAAGTAATTCTACGGCATGCGCAGGTAAGTTCAGGTAAGTTTATATGTTGATTGGAAATTATTGCATCATTATGGCATGCTCATATTCATATAGTTCGCTCATCATTACTGCACCCCAGTGTTAGTGCTCCCGCCCCAGGCCAGAGCTAGTCCTTCACGTGTATGGTCACCTTCCACACCGCACGCTCGCCTTAGATCTAAGTAGGTGCCAATCTTGTCGTACAGGTCGCATTAGGCGACTCCGACTAGTAGGTGACCCGCACATAGCGCCAGTCTTTACGTGATCATAACGCTAGAGCGATTATTACACTTAGTCTTGTCGTACATGTCACATTAGGTGACTCCGACTCGTGTGCTAGCATAGACTGATGAGTAATAGGTGCAGTCATACAGGTCACATTAGGTGACTCTGACTTGCGTGCTAGTAAATATTGTTGAGTACATGATTATATTGACATTGCCGATCACATATTATGTTGTGGCACATTTCTAGATTTTTATTGTTGGCATGCATTTGATTTCATACTTATATGTAGTATGATTTTTTGGAAACTATACTTGTTTTACAGCGAGGGGTTAGTATGTTCAGAAAACAAATGGATTTTATAAACCTTTATTGTTGTGCCCACTCACGCTTCTGTTTTCGCCCCTCTAGGTTTTAGTAGTTGAGCTTACGTATCGACGAGGACTCGTGGAAAATCTCGGTATAAGTGGTTATCTTCAATGGTATAACCCTCACCCTATTTACTATATTGTTCTTATGCTTTGACGTCATGTGTGAAATGGGTTCAATCCTGTGCACCAGCTTACTCTTTTGATTAGGCACTTTCAGGTTTAAATTTATTCACATTTTCCACATCACTACACTTTATGGTTTCGTCACCTTCTAGGTGTCGGCCAACACATCTCGATTCGGAGTCCTAGTGGACATTGCGGGTCGGGGTGTGTCATAAACCCACTCCAACTTGCTCCAACCCTCGGGCCAAATATGAGTTTGAACCCAAAACTTATTTCTGGGGCAAATTTAGGCCAAAATTTCCCCCTGGGTTAGTATCTGCCCATCATATATGTGTATTTTTTTAGTTTTATATTTATAAATTCATTAAATCGAACGGCTAAGGTCTAATATGATAAAATCCAACGGAAAAAAAAGAAGAAATCTAACGGTCCAAATTTAAATCCAACAGCTAAAATAATTTTAAAAAAAATTCACGTGTTACGTATTCTTTCATAGTGTTTCATGAGTTTCATGGTGTCGGTTTAGTGATTTTTCAATATTTATTGAATTTTAATATTTTTAGGTTAAAATGTTCATAATTTAAATTAGAATAGTTTATGTAATGTTTATTTTTTTTTAAAGTTACTTTAGACCATCTCCAACCTTGAATTAAAACCTTAAATTTTTAACCCAGAAAATTTAGATTTTAACCTAGAAACATGTTTCCTAGTCCAACCCTTCTAGGTTAAATTTTTAGTCTGAGATCATTAAATAATGAATTTAGGATTCTTAAAGTAATTAAAAAAAAAGAAAAAAAAATTATGTAGACTATCATAATTTTATTTAATGAACATTTTAACCTAAAAATATCTAGATTCCGATAAATATTGAAAAATACTAAACCGATACCATGAAACTCATGGAACAATATGAAAGAATATAAACACATGAAAGATTTTTTTTAATTATATTAACCGTTGGATTTAATTTTGAACCGTTAAACCTTTTTTTTTTGCCGTTGGATTTGATCATATTAAATCTTAGCCATTGGATTCATTGAATTTATAAATATAAAAAGAAAAAAAGTACACATATATCCTGTGCTAAATCTACTCAGAAATGAGTTAAAACTCATATTTGCTCCAATGGTTAAAGCAAGTTCGAGTAAGTTTAGAACCTAAAATTTGAGTTTTACTCCCACGGTTGGAGTATGTGCTAAGAAAAATATTATCCTAAATTCATTTCTTGGTAATCTCGGACTAAAAATTTTAACCCATAAAGGTTGGAGCAAAAAATGGGTTAAAACTTAAATTTTCTAGGTAAAAATTTTGGGAACTTTAACTAAAAGTTCCTGGTACTGTTCACTTTAACGAAAAACCACATTTTTACAATAAAAAGTCAATCGTGGTACTATTCACTTTACCCTTTATTTTGTCCTTATTGTTAAAACTTAAAGTTGTCAAGCCCTTTTTCATTAATTTTCCTAAAAATTTTTAGGTTTTAACCCAAGGATTGAAGATGGTCTAAGGGACTCTTCATGGACTTTTTGTCACCTCACATTTTAACGTCAATTTTCATGCCAGTATTATAAAACATTTTTATTCTATTTTGTTTTCAATTTTTTGTGACAAAATTATCCTTGCTATTTTAATTGCATTATTTTTTAGCAAGTTGTAGATATTTTTTTTCTTTTAGGGGCGTTTTTGTCCAAAAGTTTTTGGTGAAGCCTTGAGACACCAAAATTCATTGCTGGCTTTCTAATATTAGAGATTGTGCTAAAAATATAAGGTAACAGAAAGTCCATGGAGAGTCCCACTTTTGAAAGAGTTCCCTTAGCATTTCTCTAATATTAATTGTGAAAAAAAGGAACTAAAACAATAACCTTGTTGTATCAATAATTGGTCTAAGAAAAAAGCCGTAATAATCCGGGAATATTTGTGTGATAGCCTGTCCCGAAAAATTATGATTTTTATAATTGTATTACGTGGAATTTCGAAAAGGCCCTTTGAGGCATATGTCTTGATTTGTGTTAATCGCTTGTCATGACACGTAAGACTTGATTTCTTGGCATATTCTTGTAGTACTCGTCGCTACGGACGCGTGGGCGTAAGCGGTTCGTGATTTGGAGCTATAGCGAAGAAGTTATTAAAGTTTGAAATTTGATCAATTTATTAATTTCAGAAAATATGGATTCTTCCTTTATAAAATCTGGTGTGCTATTTGGATGGCCTAGATTTAAAGAAGAAGAAATGGATGGTGCGGATGGAAAGGAAATAAGGAAAAAGTAGAGGAAGAAGAAGAGGTTGGGCAAGCTGCCCAACCAGAAGGAGAGATGCAGTAGCTCCGGGAGAGAAAGGAGGGGGCTGGCCGAATTGGGAGGAGAGAGAGAGAGAGATTGACCAATCGGAACAGGGAAGGGAGGAAAGGAGAGAGGGTGAGAAGCGGAGGAACGGAGGAGAAACGGGTTGAGGGAACCCGCAACCCGTGTTCAACCCGGTCGGCACCCGTGTGCAATTTCAACGATTTTCACCCATTTTTCCGTCGAATTGTTGCAAGAAATTACTTAGGAACTTCTCCACGACCTTCCCTCTATCCATTCCATTTCAAATTTGGAGAGATTTGGTCTTGAAAATGGAGGAACCCGCGAGGAAGGGTACGGCGGTCTTAGCTTCGAATCACCCAATCCCGAAGCAATTTCTTTCAATTGCCACCACCCATGGCATCCTCTTGAGGCCTAGAACAAAGCCCAAGCAATGGTTGGGATGGCGAACTTGATTTGAGGACGGATTGAGCACACCCAAAACCTAGGGTTTTCGACGGGTTTTGTTGAAATTGGAGGCCTTGCCGACCGAATTGGCCTTGGCCACAGGTATGAAAGTTGCTCTACTCATTAATATCTTCATTTCTGTAAATTTTGGTAATTTTTGGAAATAGTTGAATTTTCCGGTGAGCCGGGGCGGCCGATCGCCACCCACGGCGGCGCGTGCGGCGGCACATGGCCAGTGGACCGTCAATGTTATTTTTAGTCTATGTTTGATATCCTGAATTCAGTTTTGATAGTGGTTTGTCGTTGGTTGATCATTTGGACTTAAATTCGATACGATTCATGGTTAGGCCAAAAGGTGAATCGAATATCCAACCGTCGGATCTTCACCAAACTTTGATATGTAGTAGTACATAATATTTGAAGAATTTGGGAACTTACGGATCGGGAATTCGATGGATGGATCTTCCCGAATTGGATTTGTAAGTTCATAAAATAAAAGGTTAACCGTCACATGGTCTTGGAAATTGGCAGATATCCAACCGTCGGATCGTAACGAAATTTTAGTATATTGTTTTAGAAGCTTAATGTGTATATTGGGGAGTGACGGATCGGAAATCTGAGTTGTGGATCTTTCAGATTGAGTTATGTGGGGTTATGACCCTACCGTCGAACTTAGTCGACGGTTGACCTTTGATCAAAGGATCTCGCATTATTCTTGAATGCCCTTGTGGCTATGTGTTATGTGAATTTCATATTCTATGGATAAGAGTTCTGAGACGTGGTTTGATAACTGTTTTAGGAGCCGAGCGTTCGGGACGCCTTGGTTTTGATGTTAGGGAGTCGTAGCGCGGACCCCAGGTGAGTGGGCATTTGTTTTCTATATATATATCTATATACTATTGATTTTCCCAGAAATCGAGTTAAATGAAATGCGTTATGAAATGAGTTTTGAAATGCCATACATAGAAATTATATGAATTATATGATTTGGTATATGATGCATATATGTGAAATGGTGTTGTGGACGCACAGGTGAGTTTTTATATTATTCAGACGATTTATTTATGTGAATGGCATTGAAAGCTCATAACCTGCACCCTAGGTGATAGTGCTTATATTATTCACCACACCGCACGCTCGCCTTGGATCCAAGTAGGTGGATGTCGTACAGACCACTAGAGGTGGTTCCGACATGCCAGTCGTACAGACCATTAGAGGGGTTCTGACTGGTGAGTGACCTTAGATTATGCGCGCAGATGATTGATGAGAGAAGCACTAGAGCGTATTATTTCACCATCTTAGTCGTACAGACTACTATACGTAGTTCCGACTTATGTGCAGTGTAGTGTCGTACAGGTCACAGTTGGTGACTCCGGCTGGATGGGATATTGAGCTATAGAATCAGCCGTACAGGACCACTATAGGGTTTCCAGTTGATTTGTTATTTCACCTGATTTATATTGATGCATTCATATTATATTTTGGCATATAGCATGACATGGCATATTCTTTCTGAAAAGCGTTGAAGGATTGTGATTTGAGCTTTTGATGATATATATATGTTTATATACGATTATATATTATTTTCTGGGAAAGTATACAGGTTTTTCAGAGAGGGGTTATAAA
This sequence comes from Malus sylvestris, assembly GCF_916048215.2. Taxonomy (NCBI): domain Eukaryota; kingdom Viridiplantae; phylum Streptophyta; class Magnoliopsida; order Rosales; family Rosaceae; genus Malus; species Malus sylvestris. Next base: position 15,371,018 of record NC_062267.1, read on the forward strand.
TGTTGAATAAATGAGATGTTTTGAAAAGCTTTATTTTTGCCCACTCACGTTTTCTGTTTTGCGCCCCTCCAGGTTCTAGTAGCAAAGTTCTTTATCGACGAGGATTCATGGCATGTCCCTGTTAAGGTGGCTACTTTTTTTGGGTACGGTTTCTACCTATATTGCTGTACTTGACTATGCTCTGACATCACGTGTGATTTGGGTTCATACCCACGCACAGTGCACTCTGTTATTAGGCACCTTTAGGTTTAAAATTATTCGCATTTTTCCTTATCACCACCTTATGGCTTCGTCACCTTCCTGGTGGCGGCCAGCACAGCTTGATTCGGGGTCCTAGTGGACATTCCGGATCAGGGTGTGTCAATTTGCTTATCGCCCTCCGTTTCCTATTTATCATTGTTAAATAAGTTTAAATATCAAGAATTTTGTAATGAATATACACAAGTCAAAAAATTTAAACTTATTTAATGGTAATAAATATGGTGGTGAACATTACCACCACTTGAAGGTGGTGAACAAAAATGCACCCTAATAATCAAAGTTAATTATATTATAATTGCCAATTTCTAATTTGGTCAAATCAACATTGAGGGAAGGAATTTGCATCTGAGAGTGGTTAAGCTGCTTCTACAAACGTATATTTTAATTCCACTAATCATGATTAGGTTGCTGTCTTTCATCCAAGTCCAAGACTGATTCTCTTTCGCCTCCACATGTTGGAGCTGCAAATAATGTGGAAATTTGTTGAAAAACTTTCAAAGCACATGGATATGGCTGCTGTGTGGGTGGCCGTTTGAAGCTTACAGCTAGGAAGTGCATCAGTTTTCTGAAGAACCAAAGTCTGTTCAATAATCTCAATCGTGTCATCGCTTTTAAAAAGAAGTTAGGCAAAGAGCCTATTGAGGAAGGGTGCTTTGCTTTCCTATGAGTGGGTCCCCTCAAAACTAAAGTTTTTAAATTACTATTATATGTCAATCCATATGAATATTATTATTATTAGTTATTGAGGAAACTTATATCTAGTTAAATTACTTTGATATTTTGAGTTCATTAGTGATTTATTTTCACCACATGGTCATCATACATATTGTATAGTTAGCTATGGCAGTAGGTTATTTGCAAGTACTTATTTTCTAGTAGAGGCTAGAAACACTAGTAGACACTAGTCATCGATCAGGTCGACGCCACTTCACCTGCTTGCTATACATTTGATTTATTTGATTTTGTGATTGTTATTACTTTCTTTGATATGAGCGTGTTTACTATTATGGTAGTATATTAGATGTATGTAGTTTTTACCATATATGTGATTTCAAAACGGGAGTTATTATATTCGAATGATGTTAACTAGATAAATTTGATCCACTTATGTTTTGTTTTTCAACCCCTCAGGACATAGCAAGAATAAGAAGGACCCCGAAGGTGACGAGTGAGCTTGGTAGTGAGACATTTATCCTCTGGACTTTGGGTGATGATTCATTTACTGTAGTTTATTCTAGTTTGTATCTTTAAGTGGGGAGGTTGATTAGGAGACTTTGTAGCAGCTTTTATTCTATTATTAAAAAACATTTTGGTTCAAAATTTTTCACATCATAATTATCTTACTATGGTTTCATTATTACATTAGCTCGTAATGTCATCTCTTGATAGGGCCATGTGGTCAATTTAGTAACAACCAACACATCACGATTTCATAACTTGTGTTATTTGGGGTTGGGGTGTGTCAAAAAACACTTTCATGATTTAATCCTCAATTAATACCACTATGTCGTTGTCGCTTTTGGTTTTGCGCCGGGGAATGAATATATTCACTTGAAATATAGACGACGAGGTGACGGTCAGAATGCTCAATCTTGATTTTGTTTTTTCTAATACTAGTGGAAAAACTTCAATAAAAGTTAGTCATGGAAAAATCATGCAATTCTCTTGATTTTGTTTTTTCTAATACTAGTTGAAAAACTTCAATAAAAGATAGTCATGGAAAAATCATTCAATAAGTTAGTCACATTCATTTTCAAAGATTAAATTTGTAAAATAAATTCATCTATCAACGTAAATCAATCATTTAAGGTTCGAGATGTGTTGTTTTAGAAAGCATTTTTGGTCAAATTGCTTATCTTAAAAACAATTTTATCATAATCATGTTGAAATTTTTATCAAAATTTAACATGGTTCTTAGAAATTAAAATACATTTATCTTGAAGAAGCACATTTAACTTAGCATGTGAAAGTGTTTACACAATTTTGACTATCTAAAAGTTTTTAACTATTTTAAAAGTGGTTTCATACAAGAGTGAAAAACTGAACAAAATCTTTAGACAAGAGATGGTTGTTGCATCGCAGTTCTAAAATTTATCATGGAACCTTATACTTTACATTTATAATTACAAGTTATTTATTACACTAGGATTTGATGACATTTATGTAAAAAAAGTAATAAAATTGTCAATGAGGGTTGGTTGAATTAGTAAGGATCGTTCTCTTCACATTAAGACCTAGGTTCGAGTTCAGTTGCATGCAATCCCTCTTATTGAGCTATCTGTAAGAACTAAAATAGGGGTTAGGATCCTATTGACCCTAAAAATTACAAAGCATACGTGGCTTGCAGTCCAAGTAAATATGAACTAACTATGTCATTCTTGTGAATATGGGCTTGCAACTCACAACTGAGCTTCGTCGGGCAAGGAGAATAGATATGGTGGCAATGGTGTCGAATGCACTACTAACTTCTACACTTGAGCGATTACGGCCGAGAAAGAAAAGCGTCTTGGGCTTGGGTTCTAGAACTTAAAGATAAGGTTGCCTAATTCACTGCGAAGTTCAAATATCCACTTACTTATATTATGACACTTAATGTATTGGTCCGGTGTTCCTGACAAACTGAAAAATCTCTCCATCAAGATTTAACAACTAGGACTTAAAATCCACGTAGGACCACAATCTCAAGTTTCTCGGCTCTCTTTTTCCCGCCTAAATTGTTTGGGCCTCAAATTTCCACAACACACGAGGCTGGGCTTTTAGTAGTTTGATATCATTTTTAAGCTGGGTTAAACCCACCAATAGGCTATGATATCAATGTTGTATGCAAGAGCGTGCTTGCGGATTGTGGTCGTTTTTGTATTGTAAGTCACATATGCATCAACGAGTAACAAGCTATGTGAATTGGGATGTAATGAGTCCAATCAAACTGAAAAGGAAAGTACATAGTTTAGACCATTTATCTCGCTTATGAAGTCCATCTTCGATTTCCCTCGCTCAAATATCATTTGTGATACTAGCAATGCAACCAATTATGTGTTTAAATAGTAGTATTGTTGAGTTTAACTTCAATCTAATTTTGTCAAATTTAATAGGTTTGCTTAAACTTGACCAAAATATTGTTGGGTCAATTGGCCAATACAATGTAGGGGTGGGTTCAAAAAACCGGATCGAAATAAAAAAATAAAAAATTGGAAAAAAAAAACCGAACCGAATTGAACCAATAAGGTTTTTTTTTTTTTTTTTTTTTTTTTTTTGGAGGTTCGACAACCTAACCAAACTAAATCCCTTTACACTTTATAAATGTATGTCCATGATGTTTTTTTGTGTGAAACTTTGTTGCCAAGTTTGAAACTAAGCCTAGGGCTTTTTTAAGGAGCATACTTAGTTCAATTAGGAAGGATATTTCATTGGTTATGGAGGAAAGTTTTGGAAGACTTTGGAACTTGGAAGAGCTTCTGTATTTGTTTGTTTTTTGAATGGTTTATATGATCTTGTATATGTATAACTACCTTCCCACTTTTCCACTTTTTTGAGTAACTTAAGAAAAAAAAAAAAAAAAAAACTTGCAACTGACCCTTTACCACAGTTAGACCTGTAAACGGGTCGGGTTTATTGGGTTTGAATCGGATTCAACCCGACCCGTTAAGTTAACGGGTCACCCGAACCCAACCCGTTAAGCTAACGGGTCATCCGAACCCGACCCGTTAAGCTAACGGGTCACCCGTTTCACCCGTTATCACCCGATAACAATTATTATTATTATTTTTTTGCATAAAGTTTATTTTTTGTTATTAAGACTTTACTAAAATTACTAAAATATCCTCAACTAATGGGTGCTAACGGGTGTTAACGGGTCCTAACGAATTGACCCAAAGTGACCCGTTAACAATTATTATTATTATTTTTTTTGCATAAAGTTTATTTTTTGTTATTAAGACTTTACTAAAATTACTAAAATATCCTCAACTAATGGGTGCTAACGGGTGTTAACGGGTCCTAACGGGTCTAACGGATTGACCCAAAGTGACCCGTTATTTAACGGGTTGTTAACGGGTTCACCCGTTAGCGACCCGACCCGTTAAGCATCCACCCAAATACAAATATTAACGGGTTGGGTCGGGTCGGGTCGGGTTAACGGGTTGGGTCCAAAATGCCAGGCCTAACCACAGTGGTGGAAGAGTGTTAAGCCCTGACATAACGGCGTGAGTTCGAACCCGTCGGTGACTAATCTAACAAAATCTATTGTTTGACAAAAAAAAAAAACCATAAACCCTACTATTTCATTTGATTACGTGGCATTATCCACACATTCTTGTCTCTTCTTATCTTTCTTACGTGAGCCCAAAAGGCCCAAGTTTTCATCAAAAGATTAGAAAGCCCAAGATTTCTAATTAACCTTTTGGCAGATCTCACTTAAACGGACCCAAGGATATTTTAGTCAATATACCAACTAGGGTTTCCACATATATCCGTCTCCAGCATCGCCCACTTCCTTTCCGCATATATTAGGGTTTTTGCTCATTCGGTAACTCTGTGCTTAAGGCGTCGGCTTCCTCCACTCTCCTCGAACCAGCTCGAAAATGGCGGAACAGGTAGATCTCTCTCTCTCTCTCTCTCTCTAACTTTTCCGTTTTCTCAATTCATCGTTTCGTGCTTGTTTTTGTTGCAGACCGAGAAGGCTTTCTTGAAGCAGCCTAAGGTTTTCCTCAGGTAAAAAATTGATTTCAAAATCTCACATTTTTCAAGCTTTTTTTTAGATCGGATTTGGTTCGTGTATTTGTTCATTTGCTTCTGCTGAAATCAAAGGATTTTGTTTGTTTATTTATTTAATAACATAATATTAATGGGTATAATAAATGGAAATTATGAATTTTTGCAGCTCAAAGAAGACAGGGAAGGGAAAGAGGCCTGGAAAGGGAGGCAATCGCTTCTGGAAGAGTGTTGGGTTGGGATTCAAGACCCCCCGAGATGCTATCGAAGGTATATTTTACTGTTTACTTTTATGGTCGGTGGTTATTCATTTTATTAGATATTTGCAATGTCAAGCATATGGGTTATGTTGTTTAATTATTATCCATGGACCCCTGTTTTATCAAAATCATGTAATCGTTACAAATTTATATTCTTTTTTAGGTTGAGATTAAAGTTCGGAAACCTAAATGATGAATAATATCTTACAACTGTGATACTTCGTGTATTTTGATTTGATTGTAATATCGTCAAAGGCTCTCAGCTCATTTGCTTGTATGATTAATTAGAGATGCCGTGAAATGCTTTGAGATTTATTGTTGCTTGTTGGCATTTGTCATCACATTTAATGATTCAGTGAGTTGAGTGATGTGGGGAGGCGAAGAACGCTTGAAGGAGTTTTGTTAACTGTAAATGGTACAATGACTTGTGATTTGAAGTTTGGTGGTCATCTTTTACATAAAAGAACTGCTTGCATACAACTGCAGGAACATACATTGACAAGAAGTGCCCATTCACTGGCAACGTCTCCATCAGGGGTCGTATTCTCTCTGGTACTTGCCACAGTGCCAAGATGTCAAGGACTATTATCGTTCGTCGTAACTACCTGCATTATATTAAAAAGTACCAGAGGTTTGTCAAATTACTATGAGAAAGTGAAGTTTTCTTCTGTTTCTTAACATCAGGATAATTAATTTTTCACTTACTTGTAGATACGAGAAAAGGCATTCTAACATCCCAGCTCACGTTTCACCTTGCTTCCGTGTGAAAGAGGGAGATTATGTCATCATTGGGCAGTGCAGGTTAGATTTTATTCATGTTGCTCGTTAATTTTGTTGAAACTGTTACTGATTGGTCTTTTAATGCTTTAGTTTGTTTACCCATTAGCAGTCAATTTGTATTTTTGTTTAATCAGTGATTCTGTCCGAATTTTGTAGGCCTTTGTCAAAGACAGTGAGGTTTAATGTGTTGAAGGTGACTCCAGCCGGTTCATCTGGAACTGGGAAGAAGGCATTCACTGGAATATGATTTTGCTGTTTCGGGCAGTATGTTAGTGTTACTTTTGTGCAAGAAGTACATTTAGATTGAGCTACTCGTGACAGATGAACTGTTTTTTGGCATTTTATTTGCTTTTAAAATATTCATCATTCTAAGGTGAGTTTATGGTATTCGTTGAACCATATCTTGAATTTTGCTATCCATATTCTCATTTTATATTCATATTGTTGTGATTGTGTGGGTCTGCCAAATTATTGCATTCAAACATATACTAGCTAGTCTAGTGTCGGTTGCCGATGGTTATTTGTTTAGAGGGGGTCAGAAGGGATTAGACATGATTGAAATTTTAATCCTTTACGCCCCGTTTGGTTGGGTGGATGGTATAGGTTATATCCAATTAGAAGGGCCGAGTCCAATTCTCTGTTTGATGGTGTTAAATGCGTCTTGGACAGGATAGGTTAGGATAGGTTATGTGTGAAATATATTGGTTATGTAACCCAACCTCGCACACAAGTTATACAATTGAAGGATGCGTGGGTTGAGTCGGAGCAACGCCTTCTGTCATCTTGTCATCATCGTTCTCCCATCATTTTCCCATATCAAAATGAAGAAATACTGAAAGTTTGTGATTCTCTCTGTGATGTGAGCGGGGGGTCGACTGGTCGGTGGTGGAGGTCAATTGACAAGCACTTGTGATTTCTACCCCATCTTTGTGGGGTTTGGTTCCTATCGATGAAGTTCGGTAATTGAAATGGTTGCTGCAGGCTTCCAGACGGCAACGTGTGATGTTGGCTCGTACCATCAGATCAACGAATCTTCAAATTTTTCATATGGTTTACGTTTTCATATTGATGGGTGTCAATTGAATTTCCAGGCAATTGTTCGTGTTTTGGAATTTTTTACAGGTGGGTTGGAAATCTGTGTGCAAAGATGATTTGATTAGCGATTCAGGGGAGGAAGTTGGGAATTAGGTAGGGCTGGTCGGATCGGGACCTCGAACCGAAAATGAGATACTGAATTCCGAACTGATCCCTTTTGGGAATGGAAACTGATACCGAACTGGAATTTTGGTGTTCTCGAAACTTTTTCGGTACGGATCAGGACTAGCCATCTTCTCTTTTGTTCACAGAAATTCTTCACCCGAAATGCAATCCATACAAACAATTCATTCACAGAAATTCTTCACCCCAGATGAAATATACAAATATACAAGTAATTTATGCTCAAATCCAAACCCCTGTTTTCCAGTTTCATAATCCCAAATCTAAATCCAGAAATAATCAAACAACCCTCAATTTTGTGAAACCCTAGAAATCAACCCAGAAGAACAGAAAAAAAAACCCCCCAAATATTGAAAACAAATTTTAATTCGAAAATAAATTGAAACAAAACCATAGATTTTGAACAAATAGCTCGATTTTGGGGCTTGATCAAGGAGAGGTAAAGGCGGAGAGAACAAGGAGAGTACTCGTGAAAGAGGGTTTGAGAATGCTGAATGATAGAATGTGAGAGACTGACAGAGACACTGAACCCTAAGTTAGATTGGATGTTTGAGATTAAATCTCAACCAATCCAACGGTGCACATAATTCCTAAACCTAATTTACAATTAAATATATATCATAAAATGTGTCTCGGTTCGGGATTAACGAACAAAGGCATATATAGGATCTTGAATCCCGTACCAAACTTTTTGGGATTGGTTCGGTTTTGGGTACTGAACGGTTTAGGATTTTCGATTAGGATGTTTTCGGTTCGGTTTCATGACATTTTTAGTTCGGTTCGAGATTTTCAGTATTTTTCTCACCCCTAGAATAAGGTAGTTGCAGGGTCACAAGTCCTGGGTGGTTTGTCTACACCAAACAAATGACTCGACTCCCATCCTATCCTGTCCAAAGTACCGACTCCCATCCAGTTTTGTATGCATAACAGAGGTATTTATTGAATATAGCAAAATATTAGCTCTTAATTTAAAAAATGTTATTTTTTTATATAAAAACTTTCATATATATAGACACAAATACCCTTAAAACTTTAATAATATCTAGTTGTTGATTAAAAGATTCTTTTGCTATAATCAAGTGTTGCTTTCACCAGTATCTTGTCTCTTTGTATTTATTTATTTTTTATTTTTTATTTTTTCTAATTTTCTTTGTCAAACGAAGACCATAGATTTCTCTTAATTTTATTTTTTAATAAATCATAACATCCTACTTGTCAGATCTCTTGTTCTTATACTGCCGGCATATGCAACTCTTTTCCTCTAAATTCAACTTCAAAATGAGATCCATCGTATACATGAAATGAGTAAGTTTTGATGGGCGATACTTGTATGTTCACATACATATATTACTCAAGCAAAAGAAGAACTAAACAACCAAAAAGAAATCCGCATAACTTGTTGACCCTAAAAACTAATTAGCCTACGTGGCGTGCAGGCTGAGTAATTAATAAGCTAACTACATCCTACGGTCGAATGCTGGGCATGCCAACTTGTCGCTTGAACTTGGCTGGGGAGTAAAATGAATGTTGATGTGGCGTTTGGTGAGTTGCTGACTTCTGCGTCTTGCGATTGTGGTCAAGGAAGGAATCGTCTTAACCTTTGGGTTTTAGAGCCTGATGACAAGGCTGTTAGTTTCTTCGAAGTTCACAAATCATCGGTATCGGGTTCGGCCTTAGTAATTATATTTGTGAGAATATAAGTACGTCAAACTGGTACTAGACTGTATGGACACAAATACTCAAAAGAGATAAGTGTCTTGGTTGTAAATGTGGTTCGGCCGTCGGAATGCCGAACTCTAAAATGTACTTGCGAATATCCAATCATAAAATAAACTCAGTTTCAATGTGCCGAGCCTGGTAACACCTCACTTCACCGAGAAGGCTGATGAGATGACCTTTTCCAACAAGGACTCAGAGATCCTTGTTGACCAAGACTTGGATAGATAACCAGTCGGTCTCGAAGTAGTGTTGTTTATCCAAATTAAAAGTGTTCCTCGGTCGGCTGATTCTAAGGTTCCAGTGTTGTTTATCCAAACTGAAGATGTTGCCGGTTGCCTTCATAGTACTGTTTATTCAAACTGAAGATGTGTTGACGGGAAAAAAGAAAATAAAAATCTCAAGGTGTTTGAGAGGTTTGCGCAGGGCAGTTATGTGTTGAATTAGAGCAGCTTGAATGATGCATCTCCCTTTCTATTTATAGTAGCGATTTCCCAAATAATCGAATAAGAATTTCACTCACACTGAAATTCCTCATCTTAATCTGATTCCGTCTTGACCAATCCTAACCTCTATAGGACTATGAACTAAGCTCTTTAATCATTCGAATTCATCCCTTGAAGTTTGACATCTTATCTGACTCAGGTTTTTGTTTAAACTCTAAAAAGTCTATCTTGTATTAGGATTTGACCATTTCATCTTGATTTAGGCGGAAATCACATTTTGATAGGACTCTTCCGAACTATACTGGGCTTGACCCATGGCAGAATATTCTTGAGACTCCTAATTGGATCGAGAAACCCGAGCTCGGCCCAAAATATCATTTTGGGACCAAACATTACCCCCTCGCTTATGAGGTTTTTGGCCTACAAAATCTAGCTGAACTTCGACCTTGAAGAAGTGACCCATTATCAAATGTCAGCCTTCATTTTTTGGTCGACCAAAAGATCCTTGTGAATTTCGAATATTCCTATCCACTAAGATGCACTTATTGAGCATGATCCCCCACCTCGCTTGTCAGTCTTTAAATGTCGTAAATGTTTGACATGCGACAATTTCTCGTTGCGGCTGTCTGGCTTCGGTGATGTATGCACCCAGCGTTCGATGTGATTAGATGCCAAAACATCTCTTCATAATGATCGCATCTTAAAACTTGTCGTCACATGCAATCGTGCAACCTCGATTTGAGTGTATTTTGGCATTTCCACCTGGATTTTTAAAATTTGTAATGATTGCAAAATATTTCGGCCAGATTTACCCCTCAACTTTTGAATTTGAAATCATCGATCTTTTTCTCTAGTTGCCTATAAATATTACCTCCGACCTCATTCCAACTTTACGTTTCCAAAATTCTTAAGACTTTTGCCATTTTGCTATGAGCTTTCGCAACCCAGAAAAGACCAACCTTTGAAACCCAAACAAAAACCTCTGAACTTTTGCTTTAATGGCTACCAATACCTTCATCACCAAGCTCACTGAAGAATGCGACATGTGTCGCAATTTTATTGACCACCATCAAACCATTACGCTTTGAAGAAGATGTGGTTGCCACTTACCAGATCTTAGGCCCTTTATTCAATGACGAGTTTCCAGAAATCATCATTGAGATGGTGAAGGCCTATTGCTTATGTCCTCTCGCCTATGGTCATGATTGGTCAAAATGAGAGTCGACCAAACCACAAGGAGCCTGGCCCTCGACCCTTGTGGCCTAAGACGCTTGGGTTAATCGACTAGAGCCCCACTTCGGTGATGCCTGGAAATCACTCGGCATCTTCGATACTATCAAGCTCTCGACCATCGGAATTAGTATAGATCGAGAGCTTCTGATAGCTGTTCTGAAATTCTCATGCTCGATCACCAACACTATGGTACTTCCTTTGGCCCTATTGGACCAACCGTCCTTGATATAACAGCCATCATCGACACATCTCCGTTTGGTCTTCCAGTTGATATTGCCCTCTCTTAGTATCAATTCAACTTAGACCTAAAAATGGTCTTCGAAGAGTGCGCTGTTGAGGTCTTGAGGAAAAACACTCAAGAGGAAGTACCGAAAGACGAAGTGAAATTGCACAAAAATTTCTTTAATTACAGCACACCTATCAATCATTTTGCTAGCCAAGAAATAGAAAGCCTCAAGAAAGGAGAACACAAGGCTTTCTTGTTCTATTGGTACAATAAGTTCATCTTTTATACCAAGTCGAACAAGTGCCTCGCTGAGAATATGCCAGTAGCTGAGGCCCTGGCCAGTGGTTATCTCCTGGCCCTTAGTCTTGCCATCCTTGCCAACCTCACTTAATGTTTGGCTGAGGTTACTGTCGAAAAAATTGACCCATATAAGAATGGCCCATTATGGGTGTTTCAACTCTGGCTGCAAGTCTACTTTGCCAGTCTAAGGCTAGAAAGCTTTAGTTTGGATTCCTCTGATGTAATAGACCTCCAACTAGCAACACGCCCTACCCCAGCTCACTCGGCCGAAGAAATTTTCAAATTCTTCTTCGGCCTCAACGACCTCACTAACGACAAATTCTTAATATGTCGTCGAAAAGACTACCCTTCCTCCCTTAGACTTCCCACATCTACATGGGAGGTAACATAATACGCCGATCTTCGACATAACTAGGAATCGTTTGTGCTGGCCCACGACCTCTCTTTTAGTTGCAACGCTTAGCGGGCCAGTTGGGAGGTCTACTACCCTTACTTCGTGGCTCGACAGCTCAATTATCTCTAGGGTTGCCCAATGCCTTTGTTTACTTATCACTCTCTTTAGAGCCGAGAACAAATCTCTGGTTCATCCGAGAGAGAATGTGAAGATGTAGATGAGGAGTTTCAAGAGCGGTGTAAAAAATTTCGCCTTTGGTTGAACGTTCTTGATAGGGGTGGGAAAACGGGGCCCTGGGCACGTAGGGGCGGGTCCAAGTAAACAAAGGGGTGGGCCGATCCAATTTTCTAAAGTCACGGGCCCCCGGCCCAAACCGTATCACACACACACTCAAATCTCACACACATCGCATCTTTCTCGAAGACTTTCCCGAGTCATCCCTTTCGATCTCTTTCCCAGAGTCATCCTTCTCGATTCTCAGTTCCTTCTCCCACTTGAGTCGAGTCATCTTGTGAACACCATCATCGCCATCGTCTCCTAACTCTCCTCCTAAACGTGACCACCCATCACTGCCGTCGAAAACACTACCATCATCATGCGATTCAAAATATCATGTCATCTTTTCTCAAATTAAGGTAATTTCTAAATTAGGGTTTTTGAATTATCTGGGTTTTTGAGTTCAGGGATTTAGGACTTTTGAATTAGGATTTTTGAAATTTCTAGGTTACTAAATTTAGGGATATAATTTCTTAATTTTATGGATTTAATTGGTTTTGGTTTTGATTTTAGTTTAGCTTTGGAAAATCATGTTGTAAAGGATCTTGCTGGACTTGTTGAAGTCTTCTTTCTATCCACTTTGGGGGCACGATTTGGCTTGATTTCAGGTCACTGGTTCTAGTTTGGTGGTCCTTCTAATGGTAGTAGCGGCAGAGGATGTAGGCTGTTAGGATTTTTTCGTCGGGCTTGGTTTTGTTATCAAGTCCATACTTTTGTTGTTGTGTTTGTATTGTACGCAGGCCTCTCTCTTGTAAATGTAAATATATGTGTTGTTGGTAATAAAAAAGGAGCCCAATGTCAGACTAAAAAAAAAAAAAAATGAAAAAAAAGTAATTGGACCCGTGGACCTGTCCCGAACCGGCCCTGGGTCGGGTTAGGTCCGATTTCCAAATTAAAATCTCTCTACCCGGCCTAGCCCGGCCTGTAACATTTTAAAATGGGTAGGTTCGGTTCCTCTAAATTTGGGCCCGGCCCCGCTCGTGCCCAGCCCTAGTTTCTAAGACTTACGACACTAGTACATTCTTCGACTGGTAGGATATCTACACCAAAGATTTCTTCATGAGCCTGTCAAAAAGATCACAAATAAAATTTTTAGCGATTAACTGAAGAAAACCCCTACTTTAAAATCCAAAGAAACAGCCCAAGGTACTATTTATTTCTATTGTCTTGCTCGTATACATATTTAAACAAACATCTTTGAATTAACACTTGATCAGTTTTTCCAGTTGGTCGCTCAATAAAACGAGTCGAAGTGGTTGCGATGGTTGCAGCCAAGAGAAAACTCGTCCCTTCCCCAAAAAAGACTATTGTTGTCGCGACCGTTTTTCCCCAGATAATTTTGGCCCTTCCAACCCTTACAGATGTTGCTGTCGAGAAGGAAACTATCGTCTCGACCATTCTTCACAAGGTGGCTTTTACTTTACCAAGGCAAGTAGACACTGCTGCTGGGTCAACAACGGCAGTTAAACGGCCTCATCATTCAACTAAGGAAACTGGCAAACAGGTGAAGAGAATGGTTAAGAAAGGGAAGCGTGAGATTCTCGTTGTCTTGAGCCAAGACACAGGAGCCATTATTCTTGAAATCGCTTATCCTTCTGTGGCCGAGGCATTCATGGGAATGCTACTAGACTTCCTGGCCCCAATTGCTGATCAACTCGCCATTGCACAACCAACAGCACAACCTGCTAACTTGGTTGATCAGTTGGTACAAAAACCGACGGTTGAGGAACTTGTAGTTCATCATGTGATCGATCCTCAACCTGACGCAGTCGTTATTGGCATAAGGTCTAGCTTTGTTCCTGTCGAGGAAGTGGCCGACTCGGCCGCAACGACTCCCTTATCAAATCCAAAAACCACCATTGCGCTATTTATTTTGGATGAAGAGGTATAAGAACATCCTAATATCCATTATATATATCTTAGTTAACTTTACTAAATCTTCTTTGTTATCAGGATGATGATGCCAAGCCTAGTCCTCTGGTGAGGTGCATTTGGCTGAGTGGGCAACCGAGTGCGACTTCATTGTCTCCGAACAAAGGCAAAGCTGTTGCATTTTCTATGCCAGTCCAAGTCGGGATGATGTCCATCTGTTGGTTGAGGAGATCAGAGATGGTGTTTTTGAGGCTGTCGTCGAGGGTCCAGTAGTTGATCCAGCAGTTCCTGCCGAACCAGAAGCCACGATAGAAACTCTGGTTCATCCTTAGGACTAAGACCTCGACATCCTTGCACAAGCTGTCACTTCGGCTTTTGTAAGTCTCTTTCTTCTATTTTGGTTGACTTTTTTTTTCTCAAAATGCTAAACCCAAATAAAAAAGTTAACTATCAGGTGCCTAGTCGTTCATTTCATAAAAAATTCTATTCGCCGAAGGGTGTTATCTATATTTCATGGCCACCTTAGTGACCATTGAACGTAGAAAACCTTCATCGGTCGTATGAATTGAAGAGTTGCCTTAAACATTGGGCTCAGTCATTAAGCTCTCCGGGTTCGACCAACATCCCAGAAGATATTGCCAAAGTCTCTTCTCGACAGGTCTAAGAACGTTTTCTCTTTGGTCATTTTTCTTTTAAATTTTCCTATCTAACTCTTCTTTTTGTACATCCTTCATGGGAGGTCAAACTCAAAGCCCTTCTTGCTAGCACATCCAAAAAAGTTGGCCCTTCTGCAGCTCTGGCCGAGTCTTATGCTCTAAACAAATTGGAAGACAGTTTATCTCTCTTGGCTATGCAAGCTTCTCACCCGAAAAGTCTTGATTCAGTTGGGGAGTGCCTGAATAGCCTTACATCCGATAGCCTAGTGAGCAATGAAAGCGTTGTTCACTTGACGACCATCTTGAAACGAACTTGGTGATATTTTGATATTTTCGAGAAAGCTATCAAGCTGACGAGGATCTGAAAGTCGCAACGGCTGCTCAGGAAAGCATCTTACCAGAGTTAGAAGAGATCAAGGCAAAGAAAGAAAAGATGGCAGATCTCGACCGTCAGATCATTAAGCTTGAATCCCAAAGATCTACCATTGCCTATGAGCTTGAGAAGGATTTTGAGGCAAATAAACCTCAACTGGCAGCAGATGTGGCTAGCGCAAAATAGATCCAAATTATGAAAGTTGATAAGAAGACCTGGTAGGCCTAGATCACTATGGGTGAAGTGAAGTGGGTGGAATTAAAAGCTACACTCAAAGCCTTCATTCCGTTGACCCCATAAATTATGTTCTTGATGCTGACTTGTGGGCCAGTGTCTTTTTTATTCCTATGTTTATACTTCTTTTGCTGACTTAAATGAAATATCATTTTATTCCTGCATCTCCCAAGTAATTGGATAATACTCTTTAAAAATTTTCCTTTGATTGGCAACTTATGTACGAAACCAGTTTGATGATTGAGATGGTATGCCCCATTGCCGAGAACTTTCTGAACAATAAATGGTCCTTCCCAATTCAGCGACCATTTTCCAAATATGGGATCCTTGATCCCTACTGGCAACACCATTTGCTAGACTAAGTCACCTTCGTTGAACGTCTTTTGCTTTACTCGTTGATTGTAAACTTATTCGGTAATTTTTTCTACGCTACTAGCAGATTATAGGCATCGAGTCAAGCCTCTTCTAGATCTTCCAAGTCTTGCTTCATTGCTTGATTATATTTAGCGTTGAACAAACTACTCTGTTTGATAATTCGCAATGAGTTTATACTTAACTCGATTGGTAATAT
The DNA here is from genome assembly GCF_916048215.2 of Malus sylvestris. Classification (NCBI taxonomy): domain Eukaryota; kingdom Viridiplantae; phylum Streptophyta; class Magnoliopsida; order Rosales; family Rosaceae; genus Malus; species Malus sylvestris. The sequence goes on from NC_062267.1 coordinate 15,386,544, forward strand.
TGCATCGTGTCTATAAGTTAAGGCATATGGAGTCATCCCTGTCGTTGATCGAAGTGAAGTTCAATATGCCCATAATGCCTCATTTAATTTAAATGCCATATATCAGGCATTTCCTTCACAATTTTTTCAAGAATATTGATCAAAACTTTGTTGCTTGCTTCATCCTACTTATTTACTTGTGGGTAATACGGCGTGGACTATTCAAGCCAAATTTTCAAACTTGCCTTATAGTCTTTAAAACTATTGGCCATGAAAATTGTACCATTATCCATGATAATCGTTTTTGGAACGCCGAATCTTGTTACAATGTTTTCTTTTACGAAATTGCAGATTTCTTTACACGTTAATTCGGTGTACGACTACACTTCAACCCACTTGGTGAAGTAATCGGTTACTATGAGTATCCATGTATGTTTTGCTGATCCAGATGACAGCGTGATTTTTCCAATTACATCCATGGCCCACCCTCGAACGGTCATGGTTTAGTGACCGAGTGAAGTAATTTTGCCGGGACTCTCTGAACAAGTCTATGGATTTGACATTGTAAGCAACTCCATACATATTCTATGCAATTTTTTTAAATAATCAGCCAAAAGTATCCGTGTCGGCCGAGTAACCAACGTATTTTGAGGCCGGATTGATGAGCACCGCGTATTCCTTCATGCACCTCTGTAATGGCTTGAGAAACCTCTTTTGGGCCGAGACATAATAACAAAAGACCATCTTCGCCCTTTCGGTAGCTCATTTTGATATACTATATAATTTGTAGCATGTACCCTTGTCTTGCAGTCGTGCTTGCCACTAGGGTCACTAAGGTACTGTATAATCGATATTCTCCAATCGTCTAGTAATGTTTCGACCACACAGAAGTCTACAGGAGCCTCTCGTTCGAGTAACAAAGTCAAAGACATAACCTTGTCCAGATTACACCATCTGATTTGAGAACTTGTTGATTAACCAAGGCCAGGTATGGGACGCCGATCAACTGGTATGACTTGGCCTACCTCGCCCCCAAGAGTTGTGCTCCGAAGGTTATTTGAGTCAACTCATCTACATCAATATTCCAAATTCAAGAGATATGTTTGAACATGATGCCCGCAAATGATTCGGCTAAATAGCTGGTGACCATATGATAAGGCGCTAGAGTATAACTCATGTAACAGAAAGTCCCATTGAGCTGGTTAATCACAATTTTTGAATCTTTGAGGACGAAGACACGAGCTACTTCAAGTCGTGAAGAATGTTAAGGTTGATGACAAGGGCTTTATATTCAGCATGATTGTTGGTACAATCAAAATCTAATTTAAAAGAAAAATACCATCCATAGTGGTCAGGTGATTAGATGACAACATTGACACCCCGGCTGAGGACGCAGTACTAGAACTGTTGAAATACATCGTCCAAAAATTATCACGCGTTAATACCATGCCAATCTTGACGTCGTTGCCCCCAAAACCATATGGAGAAGGATGTTGAGCTAAAAATTCGGCTAAAGCCTGACCCTTGATGGTTTTTTGGGGTACGTAATGCAAACTAAATTCCGATGACGCCATTGTCTATTTCCCAATTCGACATTTGACAATCAGCCTAGTAAGCATATAACGAATAACATCGGTTTGGGCAATGACCTGAGTAACAGAAGGGAGAATGTAATGTTTGAGTTTGGACATGGTAAAGAATAAAGCCAAGCAAAGTTTCTCGACGGTGGAATAATTTATTTTAGCTGAATTAAGATTTCGGTTGAGGTAAAACATAGCTTGCTCCCGACTGGTGTCATTATCTTGTGTGAGAAGACAACCAATGGATTCTTCGATAGCTGAAATATACAATTTGAGTGGTTTGCCGCACTGGGTTGCATAAGAACATGAGGGCTAGTGAGAGAGACCTTGATGTGTGTAAAGGCGTCCTGATGTTCTTCTCGCCATTCGAATTAGTCAGAATCCTTAAGTTTTAGGAGTGTGGAAAAAGCTTTCATTTTTCCCACCACGTTAGAAATAAATTGGCGAAGGAAATTGATCTTGTCGAGCAAGGATTGCAATTGCTTCTTGGTTGTTAGGGGTGGAGCAGTGATGATTGCACAAGCCTTATTCTTATCGACCTCGATGCCGCGATGATGCACAAGGAAACCCAATATGAAGAATAAGAGTAGGAGAGAGAGAGAGAGAGAGAGAGAGAGAGAGAGAGAGAGAGAGAGAGAGAGAGAGAGAGAGAGAGAGAGAGAGAGAGAGAGAGAGAGAGAGAAGTATGAAGAAGAAATAGGAAAGAGAGACGAAAATGAGGAGGAGAGAGAGAGGTAGGATGGAGGAGAGAGAAAAGTTTTTATTTTGGAACATTTCATCTTTGATTTTCTTATGTTTTTATTTTTATATTCCAACAAAAAGAAAAGTTTTTATACACGATACTTTCAAGTGCTAGATCACGTCATCTATGTATTGAATGGACCTGGATTGTCTGCCCTCCCCCATCCATCCCCTTTCCATGCTCTCATATTTGAACGGTCACGGTTAAATCACATCAACATTTTATATTCTTATTATTTTTTGTCTTATTATCTCTATAAAAAATCAATATAAAATGTTGACGTGGCTTAACCGTAACCTTTCAAATAGGAGGGTATGGGAAGGGGATGGGATGGGGAGGGCAGACAATCCAGGTCCGTATTGAATACGCGAAAGAATTTTCTCATCTTTCTAGGAAGGATCCCTATAAATCTCAATTTAATGTATATCATAGACATAATCTATTATATATATATATATATATATATATATATATACACACACACACACACATATCAAATGGGACGGAACTAGTGATAATAATAACGATGAGGACAATTATACCAAGGGCAATGATGATTAGGATTGAATGAGCTGTTAAATGAATTGTTAATTGAATTATGAGGAACTTGATGTGGAGGATAACCAGGATTAAATATGTCATGGAACCAGCTGTTATAAATGAATAAGAAGAATTGAACAAATGATTGGTCCGTGTTTACTTTGAACTTGAGGTATTCGATGAATTAACTGTGAGTAAGAATTTTATGACATTCAAAATTAGTTGTTATGAAAATATTCATAATGAAAATAATAAATTTAAAATAATGATGCTGGTATAATTTGAAAATAAGTTTTATTGCAAAACTTACATTGGAACTTACAATTGATTTATTGACGATTGAGTCAGCAAATAAGAAAATGACTGATGAAAAGGATATTGGTGCACGCAGACATCCTTGACATTTGAAAATTAAAAGTGTTTACAATTTTTTATTTCTTTGGGTATAAAGTGTTTACAATTTTTTATTTCTTTGGGTACAGTGTGAACTCAAAGAAAGCTTTTGACTAAGAGATTGTGGAAATTCAAAGCTTGGAGCCTTTTCTTCCTGCGGAGTCCATGTCTTATAGAGTTGGAAAAAGACTTGGATGATGACTTGCTTTAAATCTAGTCTTTTTCCAACTACTAAAAGCAAGTCATCATCCAAGTCATTATCAATGTCAAATTTATTTTTAATTCATTTTAATAGTGGATTCCTTATTCTACTAACATTTCAACCAATAAAAATTTGACATAAAAAATCCTCCAACCGAAGTGTTATTTGCTGACTAGATTTAAAGACATTGATGTCAAATTTGACATCAAATTACTAAGCCTTCAAATCTAGTCTTTTTCCAAGTATTAAAAGCAAGTCATCATCCAAGTCATCATCAATGTCAAATTTATTTTTAATTCATTTTAATAGTGGGTTCCTTATTCCACTAACATTTCAACCAATAAAAATTTTATCACAACATTTTTTAATAATTACAATCATTTAAAACTCTATTTAAATGATAAAATAACATTTGACAATTTGGTTGGAGAATTAAAAAAATTTCACATAAGGCTTCAGATTGCCGTATCAGCCATCAATTGTAATTTGACTCTTATAATTTGACATTTCATTTGGAGATGGTCTAACATGTTCAAAACATCTTAAGAGCCGTGTAATGCCGGGTATAAAAAAAAGTTTTTCTCACGCGGATAATAATGTGATTAAATAAGTTGTTTATTAAATATTATTTTTTCTATTTTAAACATGCTCAAAACATCTTAAGAGCCGTGTAATGCCGGTTATAAAAAAAAAATTGCACGCGGATAATAATGTGATTAAATTAGTTGTCAAATGATTGTTTTTTTTTTAACAAATGATATTATCTACACTAAGGGGGAGGGGGTGGGCTTAGCCTCACAATGGGTTAGCAATAATGTGATTCAATCCGTTGTTTATTAAATATTATTTTCTCTATTTTTAAACACGTTCAAAACATCTTAAGAGCCGTGTAATGCCAGTTATAAAAAAGGTCATTCGCATGCGGATAATAATGTGATTAAATTACATTATATTAGTTGTCAAATGATTGTTTTTTTTATATTTTTTTTAACAAAGGGTATTATCTACACTAAGGGTAAGGGGGAGGGGGTGAGCTTAGCCTCACAATGGGCTAGTAATAATGTGATTCAATCAGTTGTTTATTAAATATTATTTTCTCCATTCTTAATGTAAATTCTATAGAGGCCGATTTTATTATATGAATTCAGTTGCTTTAATTGGTTTATGATGAGTTTCTTCTAGCATGATCTAAGATTATTCATTTACTTCAAATATTTGACTTTCGTTTTGTCAATTTACGCATATAAATACATTTAAAAAGTGTAAGTCACGCGTAGCATACCGTGATTAAAAAAATGCCTTCTGCACACATGTGAGCGCGTGCATGAAGGCTAGTTATATATAAAGCCAGAAGGGCAATGAATAGTGCATATCACGGCTTCAACAAAAAATTTTGGACACAAATGCCCTCAAAACAAAAAAATTCAAAAGCATCTCAAAATAATGCATCAAATAAGGCAGGGGTATTTTCGTCATTTTAACAATATTTTTTTTAATAATTAATTTTTTTGTGTTGTTTTTAATTAGTACCTTATAGTAGACTAGCAATAATGTGATTTAATTTCTCTATTTTTAACACGTTCAAAGCATCTTAAGATGCGTGTAATGCTGGTTATAAAAAAGGTCATTCGCACACGGATAATAATGTGATTAAATTAGTTGTCAAATGATTATTATTATTTTTTTAGGAAACGATATTATTTACACTAAGGGGAATGGAGGTGGGTTTAGCCTCACAATGGGCTAGTAATAATGTGATTCAATTAGTTGTTTATTAAATATTATTTTTTCTATTTTAAACACGTTCAAAACATCTTAAGATGCGTGTAATGCCGGTTATAAAAAAAGATCATTCACACGCGGATAATAATGTGATTAAATTACATTAAATTAGTTGTCAAATGATTGCTTTTTTTTAACAAACGATATTATCTACACCAAGGGAGAGGGTGTGGGCTTAGCCTCACAATGAGTTAGCAATAATGTGATTCAATAAATTGTTTATTAAATATTATTTTCTCTACTCTTAATGTAAATTCTATAGAGACTGATTTTATTATGTGAATTCAGTTACTTTAATTGGTTTATGAGGAGTTTTTTCTAGCATGATCTAATATGAATAATTTACTTCAAATATTTGACTCATTTGAATATCTTGCAAATCAATAATTAACAATTGTGCATTTAAAAAGTTTGAAGACCCCAAAGTGAATTCGATTTTTGTTTCTCCAGCTTATTGTTAAAAATTAGGATAAAAATAAAAGATAAAAAAACTTTAGGAGCACTCAACTAAATTTATCAGTGAATATTTTCTGATCTATCAAGATCAATTTGTCACCATAGTTAAAGAGACCAAGCAAATGTAATCTAGACTGTGAAGTAGAAGAAGATACAGTTTTTTCGCGGAATGCTTATGAAGTAGAATGTCCTTGTTCATAAGCGTTCTAAGGGGAAAAAGATAAGATGTTATGGTGGTATCTTTTATTTTATGTTTATTTTATTTTTAATATTTTATTTTTCTTTATAATTATAAATATATATTTTTTTTAAATAATTTGTTATAACGGTAAAATTGTTAGTTTATTAGCAGAATCTTGACTGAAGGTATATGAAAAAGAATTAAGATTTGAAAAGGCGTTAGTGATTTTATGAAAACTCAATAATCTTAAGAGGGTAAGAGTATAACTAATCGTAGTGAAACACCCAAGTCTCCTTTCTAGTCAAGCTCCTCCACAAAAACGTGTCTTCCTATAACCCTATCAACACGTACGCAATGGAGCTCCACCGGGAGCTACTTTTTGAAGAAAACCCTGGACGTTTTCAGTTGAAACCCACGATGGCCACACGATTAGATAACTGGACGGCTTTGATTGAAGTTCAGGAAAAGATTCGTAGGAAAATGAGTTGGCTAGAAACCGCGTCCAACAATAGGACATGTCCTCTGCCTCAGAGCAAGTCCACTCCGAAGGACTTTGTGCCAGTACTCAGCGCATTTATCCACTCAAGTGAACAGTAATAGACTTCAGTGAACAGTAATAGGTCAAAGCATCTCCACCCCTAACAAAAAATAGCCTAGTCCATTTTATTAAATATTATTTTTTTATTATAAAATAATAATTTTATTTTTAATTTCTGAATTTATATATAAAAAAAAAAATAATAATATCTAAATTTATTAAAATGTTTATGTATTTTTTAAAAGTGAAATTCTTAATAATAATAATATCCACTTAAATGAACAGTAATAAACCTCAGTGAATAGTAATAGGTCAAAGCATCTCTACCCCTAAAAATATGCTGGTACCCAACCCATCTAATATTATATTATTTTATTCATAACAATTAATATTTTATCATTTAATTTATTTTTTCTTCTTTCTTCCTTTCACTCTCCGGTCTTTTCTTTCTCTCTCTCTCTCTCGATGTATTTTTTCTCCTTCTCTTTTCTGGCTCACTCCTGTGAGAATTTCCATAGCATATTCCTCTTCAGGCCAGGGAATCTGTGCGGAGTATTTGAACCGGAAACCTCCGTCACGAAGCTCTCGGATTTCGGATTCTCGTATCCGGTCTTTGTGGTCCCCATTTCTGCGCTGGATATGCAGGCGGAACAATCCGAGGATGACGACATGGCATCGCCGTCGCAGTCTCCGGAAAAAATTTCAGGCGCGCAGGAGAAGCAAAGAGAGTGATGATCAGGGGTTTCAGTAACGGATTTGCAATTAGAGCAGAGAGGGTGGCGGACATGGCGGGCGACGAGGAAGTTGGCCTGGTGGACGCAGGCATCGCAGCGGGAGCAGATGAAGGCGGAGTCAGAAGGGCAGTAGAAAGAGGCTTCTTGGTCGCAGAGTTCACAAGCCCTGAAAAGTTTCTTCATTTCTTGATTTCCGGCGGAGAGCAGAAGAGGAATGGAAATTCAGAGACGATTTGGGAATTCGGGGAGGTGGTGCGATGAAAAGAATCAGACACGCTAAAGGCACATTTAGTAGGGTTCATTTTGAGGTTATGTTGGCTCATGCGAAGAAAAGTTTGCCGAAGATCCTCTAAATGTGTTTGGTGGTGTTTGGACTTGACTACGATATCGTCGATGTAGACTTCAACAATTTTGCCAATCAGGTCGTGGAAAATCGTATTCATGGTACATTGATATGTGAAACCTGCGCTCTTAAGTCTGAAAGGCATGACAACCCATTCGAAAGTTCCTAGTGCTCCAGGCCATCGAAAAGCAGTTTTATGGATGTCATCCTCAGCAATAAAAATTTGATTGGAACTCACGTGGTCGTCCATGAAAGATAAAATTTCATGGTTTGCAACAGCGTTGATTAATAAATTTAAAATCGACATTGGGTATTCATCTTTAGGTTCAAATTACGAAAATGGATGCAGATGAACAAGACACCACTTATTTTTAAGACTGGAACAATATTCACCAACCACAAGACGTCCGAACAAAGCCAGCTTTTAAAAGTCGAACAAGTTCGTCTTTTATGCCGAGCTGAACTTCGGTCGAGAATCATCGTAGAGGTTGGTGGAAAGGTTTACAATCGGGTTTGATACGCAGCTCATGTTCAACAAATATACGATCAAGGTCAGGCATCTCATTGTAGCTCCAAGCAAAACAATCTTTAAGTTCCTTAAGCAATTTACAAAGTTTTGTCTTTCATAGGCTGAGGCAACAAAGCATTAATAAATAAGCGCCGAGGTTCATCGGCCGTCCCAACATTTATTTCTTCTAAAGGATCTTTGACTTCAGGCTGATTATCTTCAAGCTCGGCTTATGCATCTTTAATTTTGTTGAATGACAGCTCGGGGCCGTTATCCCATTCGGCGAGGAACTCCACTAAGTTCATGCTAAAATTCGGTTTCTTGGAAATGGTATACTAGTGGGCTAGCAGTCGTTCCATTATAGATGAAACTGCGGCCTTTCGTTCATCCCATCGTGTTGCTTCAGTCATCAGAACAATCGGCTAAGTTAACCAACTCGAGTCTCCCCGAATCCTGTTGGATGGTCTCGGCACCAACCTCGATGGGCTTTCTGGACAAGGATTCTGGTCGGTCTGCCTTTTTCGTTAAAGCCTTGTAAAGTGATATAGGCGACATGATCATCATAATAACGGGCTTAAATCATGTTAGCCTCGAATAGCTGATTATCATCTGGATAAACTATTATCGATTTTCTGTCTAAAAAAATAAAGACCTGGTATAATGAAGAATGGATACAGCCAATGTTGTGGATCCAATCACGACTGAGCAACGCATTGTACTCAGTCTTGGAGTCAATTATAAAAAATGTGGTCATGTGGTTTCGACCTGCAACATTGACTTCCAATGGGAGTACTCATTAGTCTGGGATTTGTCACCGACAAAACTGCTCATAGTTACACTAGATGGAATGAGGTCGTCTTTGGAATAGTGCAAAGCTTTCATGATGGAAACGGGCATGATATTGACCGTTGCTCCACAGTTAACGAAAACTTTAGATATTGGATATCCCTTTATATGGGCCGTCACATACAATGGCTTTAGGTGGTGGAGGTTGACGGCCAAGGAACTGGGAAAGAGCTTAGCTAAGGCTACTCTGAACTTGTCCTATTTTCCAATCGGTTCGGCCTCTTCAGCAGTCATGAACTCAACTAGCGTTGTTTTTTTAGTAACCACATCACCATCCAAAAAGCTTGGTTGTGACGTGGATGGCTGGAATTCTGCAGATAAGACATGGACCATGCTAATTTCCATGTTGTCGAGGACTGAGGGGCCTATTTGGTCGTGATCCTCGTCTTTTGGATTTTCTGGCAAAGCATCTTGATCATTGGTTACCCTAACGATGTCATCTTCTACCAAAGGCAAAAGGTGCGCACGGTGTGGACATTTTATCTTTGCCTTTGGCAACTGGTGACATTGTCACTGGAACTTGATCATGTGTTTGCAAAGCCTTGTGAACCCGCTCCTGATACATGACACAAGCATCTTATGTATCCAAGTAAATGTCCAACCTTTAAACTCATGATCGAAAAAGGATACTGCTGAAATAACCTTAAAATGATGCTACAAATATTGTAGATCATCTAAAGAGAATGAGAGGTCAAAGCCAAAAACACTGGCTTTGCGAATGTGTTGGAATTTGGCATTCATTCCCAAATATTCGACCATTTATGGATAATTAATTTGACGTCGGGCCGATCAAAGCTAAGTCGAGAGACTCATGACATGCCTTTGGGAGGCCATACAGGTCTTTTTCCGAATTATTCTTATGAAATTCCCGCATGTATTCTAGAGCCTCGCCGAAAAATGGCGGATTGCGATTCCGTCTGAAATGCTTGATGCGAGCTTTCATTTCTCCAAGCCAAAGAAAAAGTTTGATGCATTTCTTGGATTCTTCTATGTCGGTTTCAAAATCGCGATTAATGACCTTTTTCCCTTGAAGCAACCTAGTCATGATTGTCGGAGGTTGCCGATTATCCTCTTTTCTTGCTATCTTTGCCATTTCGTGACTAAAACTTCATGAGCTGCTTACCGACAGGTCATGTAGTCCATACTTTGTTAGCGATGCTTTTGAGATTTAGACAGAATGGTATATGCGCCGGCAAGAAGATTATAACTATGCCACCAGTGGTCGTGTGGCTCAGGTGGTTTGAAAGTTCGTTGGGTCGTGGATGAACTTGAACTTCTAGAGTTATGGACATAATAATCTTTATCATAAAATGGCCAGTCAAAATCAAGGCGCCGTCTAACTGAAGGCGATTAGTAATTTAGCTGTTGAGGGCTGAGTTTATAAAAAAACCTTTGGCTAGTGTTGTCCCGAGCCGAGCGTTGGTTGAGATTTCATCGGAATCTTAGATGCAGGTTCAGCCGAAGGTTTCTGTGGTTTTGACTCGGCTATGATGACTTTTGATTGCACCTACTACACAAGACTATTGGGTTATCAGACTCATCGAAAACGGAGTCAGACACCGTCTCGGCATATACTGGATTAGAGAAGAAGCTCGGAGGTCGTTTTGGGTTGAAAAATCGATTTTCAGGTGCGACTAAGGATTTTGTTTTGGGACGTGTTAGGCTGGGATGTACTCCACTTTTCATCTTTTTTCTTATCCTTCAACAAATGGGCATCTACCATGCCTATTGTTGTTGAAGGGAAATGATCAACATCGACCATCATCTGTGTCTTTTCTAGGAACTTTAGTTTTCCATTATTGATCTAGTTTTGAATAGCATCACGGAACACGACGCAGTTGTTCGTCGTGTATTTGTTTGAGTTGTGATATTTGCAATATGTTTTCCCTTTTAAATCTTTGGCCTTAAGAATGTCATTCCTTAGCTGAAGCTTAATGATCTTTGCAAATAGTAGCTGGTCAAAGATAACATCAGCCTTAGTGATGTCAAATACCTTTGATGTTTTGACGACTGCTTCAACAGAGGCCGAATGCATTTTGACATCTTTGGAACTAGTATGAGCCAGTGCCTTGTATACATAAGGTTTGTCGATCACTATCTTGGCTGCGTTTATGCTAAGATATTAGGACTCGTCACCCCCAACTGATGCATATCTTACCGTTGGGTTCTTATAGATTGTCCCACGGGTTAAAGTTTTTAAGATCTTTTCTTCTTAGAGAAAATAATCATATTGCTCGACATGTTGAGTTAACTCATATATATCTCGAAAGTTTGCCCCCAAGAATTTCTTCTTGTACTCTATATCTAGGACATTCTGGGCAAACCTAACAAATTCCACCTTAGAAAGGGGTATTCAGCACCAATTCCCTGCTAATTTGAACCTGGTAAGGAATTCCATCGGTGACTCATCAGATGACTGGGCCATCCCTAAAGAGGAAATTAACACTTCCATCCCTGGTCGATAAAATTGTTCGTGGAATTTTCAACCAGCTCCTCCCAGTTTTGTATAGAGTTCGGTGGAAAGTTATTGTACCATGCAAACGCTTTGCCCATCAACAAGAAATCAACCAGTCATAGTTTATGAAAATCATTGTTGACATCTCAACATTGGGCAGAGAATCTGGCCACATGTTCTAATGAGGACAACGATGATTCCTCAACGAAGAGACTGGAACTGGGATTTTGAATCCTGGAGGATATTCAAACCTTTCTACAAAGGCAGGATATGCATGAATAAATTTTGGGAATTTCAACCTCTTTTTCAAGGCCAAATCAATCATCTTCTGGACTTCAACTGTATCGACTGGTGTTGCTTCTGTCATTCGGCTGAATTCGACTGAACTGGTGCTTGGTTCACCATATGTTTTCTCGAGATTGATTATCTTACTCCTCCTAAAGGGACATTCTTGATAAAATGTTGCCTAGATTGATTAACTGGCTTGTTCTCATGAGCTTTGTTTACTAGAATTTCAAGCAACTTATTATTCGAAACACTATTATCATGTACTTCTTCAAGTACGCTTTTCATCTCTTGGCCAAACAGTTGCTCAAACTGCCGAGATTGTTCTTCCAATTGTCGTCGGAGGAAAGATTTAGATGGTGGACCAGAGATCTCATTGTTGTCGTCACAATCCTCTACCAGACCTTCAATAAAATAATCTTTTGCCATCTTGGTAGTCTGGGTGAAGACTACAACATCATAACTCTAACCACTAAGATTAATTTCCTTTTGTCAACGTGCCGTACATGTGGCTTCAGGTGTCACGACAACATGAGGATCCTACGCCTGCGACACGTTACTTTGTACTGGACTTTGAACTATAAGTGCTAAATTGGTAGTCGACTTGCCCATAGTTGTTTTCTTTTTTACTGATCGTGTTTCAATGGTCATGAACTCCAAAGCTTTAGCACTGGGTCCCACCGGGTGTGCCAAAATGTTGACCCTAAAAACTACTTAGTCTAAGTGGCGCATAGGCCGAGTAATTAATAAGCTAACTACATCATTCGGTCGAATGTGGGGCATGCCAACTCGTTGACTAAACTCGACTGGGGAGTAAAATGAATGTTGATGTGCGTTGGGTGCGCTGCTGACTTCTGCATCTTGCGACTGCGACCGAGGAAGGAACTCGTCTTGGCCTTTGGGTTCTAGAGCCTGAAGACAAGGCTGCTAGTTTCTTCGAAGTTCACGAATCGTCGGCGCTGAGTTCGGCCTTAGTAATTATATTTGTGAGAATATAAGTAGCCTAATTGGTATCAGACTGTATGGACACAAATACTCAAAAGAGATAAGTGTCTTGATTGTAAATTTGGTTCGGCCGTCAGAATGCCAAACTCTAAAATGTAATTGTGAATATCCAATCATAAAATAAACTTGGCTTTCAATGTGCCGAGCCTAGTAACACATCACTTCGCCGAGAAGGCTGATGAGATGATCTCTTCCAACAAGGACTTGGAAATCCTTGTTGACCAAGACTTGGATAGATAACTAGTTAGTCTCCAAGCAGTGCTGTTTATCTAAACTGAAGGTGCTCCTCGGTCAGTTAATTCTACGGCTCCAGTGTTGTTTACTCAAACTGAAGATGTTGCTGGTTGCCTTCACAGTACTGTTTATCTAAACTGAAGATGTGTTGGTAGGAAAAAAGAAAATAAAAATCTCAAGGTGTTTGAAAGGTTTGCGCAAGGCAGTTCTGTGTTGAATTGGAACGGCTTAAATGATGCATCTCCCTCTCTATTTATAGTAGCGATTTCCCAAATAATCAAACTAGAATTTCACTCAGACTGAAATACCTCATCCCAATTTGATTCGGTCTCGACCAATCCTAACCTCTATAGGACTTTGAACCAAGCTATTTAATCATTCACATTCATCCCTTGAAGTTCGGCACCTTATCGGGCTCATAAGTTTTTTTTTTTTTTTTCTTTTTAACTCTAGAGAGTCCCTCTTGTATTAGGATTCAACCATTTCATCTTTATCCAGGTGGAAATCACATTTTGATAGGATACGGTCGAACTCTATTGGGCTTCACTCATGGAAGAATATTCTTGATACTCCTTATTGGATCGAGAACCTTGGGCTTGGGCCAAAATATCATTTTGGGCCCAAACAAAACTACAAAAGCAATTTGCAAGTAATTATATGTAAGAGAGCGGATGAATACCCGAAACTTTTGCATAAAAACTACAAAGGCAATTTACATACATTTATTTACTAAACATGCATTTGACTTTAGTCTCTTACATTGCAAACATACATTTATTTACAGATTATGGGATACAAGAATCGGCAAAATAGTTTAAAAACTTGAGAACAAATGAAAGTGTGCCAAAATACCATATACTTTCTTCTGAAACTCTGCAAATGTATTTTTGCTTTGCAATTTTTGTACGTGAGTCAGCCCACCTCCCACCATTGTTCACTAAAATTGTCAAACTCGACATTTTCTTGAAATATAAGCAAAACAACAAGGAAAAAAAAAGAAGACATACAAACACGGCTAAGATTGATATATATGTAAAAATAAAGAGGGTGTTGTAAAAATTGGATTGAATCATGAGAACAAGGCTGGGCGTCAATATATATACAAGACATCATGCATTTGAGCAATGGAAGAAGGACCTTGTTGATCAAGGTGCTGTTCTGGAAATTTACTTATGACTATTTTACGCATTGAAAAAACTTAATTTGATATTTCCCAGATTATTAGTACAATAATTACCAATTTCCAAACCAAGATAACAAGAATAAAAGCACAAAGAAAGAAAAATTTCTATTCCATAAACCCTAATTTTTTTAATATGCACTAGAAGAACTATTAGCTTTGCCTCTAACTAATTGGCAAATGCTATTAGATTTGTCAATCTTCCATTGACACAAGAACCTAATTTTTCTAATATGCGATAAAGACTTTCTATTCCGTAAACTATAAAAAAATTCTTTTGCACTGATAGGAGCATATTTATGCGACTTAATTGGCTTGTTCTTGTGCGTTTATGTCGTGTTTCCTTAGTTATTTTAATGTTTAAAGTCATTTTCGTGTGTTTTCAGATTTTATGGACAAAGTAGGCAAGAAGATGCATTTTGGAGGCCTTTGGAGCATGTTTCGGGCTTGGAATGGATAGCAAATGCATGGGCCAAGTGGATGGACGAATTTGAGAACTAAAGAGGCCAAGAATATGAAGAATTATGGTCCAAAAGATGAAGAAAACAGCCCAAAAATCTGTCACCCCAACTTGCATTCCTTGCCATGCAAACCACATAGAATTCCCTTTGGATTCCATGCCATGCTTGATCACTCTTGTCCCCTACATAATTTCTGATTTCATGCTTCAATTCATTTAATTATTACACTCAATTGCTTGATACCTCTTGTTCCCTTCACTCATTAGATTTTAGACAACATTTACATCCATTACATGCACCAATTGATGCTCCATCATTCACATTTGGAATCCAATGCCATGTGCAACACATGTTGTTGCACCTTTGACCCATTTGTTGACACATTTCACCTCCCTTTCCATCTCTATGCAATGTACACAATCATTCATGCTCCCTAGCTACAACACCACTCCATTTTACCCTTCACACTTTGCATCATTACTTCATTTTCACCCTTGGACCATTGCACACCACACACACAAATTGCCATGCATTTCATCCTTAACCTAACCTGATTTTCTAAGGTTTTTGGGGCCTATAAATACATGTTTACACCCCTTGGCCAAAGAACAATCCCCCATATTCATCATTTTATCACAGAAATTCGTCCATACACACCCTAGGAAGCAAAACACCCCAAAAACACCATTCTAGTGCCTAGAAAACATAACAGCCACTCCACCTTCTTCCACCCTCTTTGCCTAGTTCTCCACCACCTTCCAACCATCAAACACTCTTCCACACTCACCCTAAACCCCTCCATATCATTCCCCATCCATTCTACACCATAAATCCACCCAAAAATCTGTCCACAAGCTTCATGCCGCAACAAGGAGGAAGGGAGATCCATTGATGCACTTGCTTTCCAAATTGGAGCATGTTTGTACCATACTTGACTAATCCCGAAACTACTGAGCACCGGTCAACGTTATACCGTCAAGGACCCAGAAGAGTTTCCCTTCAACCAGAAGGCCAATCACAATGCGACACGTGTCGACATCAGAAGCCAATCACAGCACGACACGTGTCAACATCAGAAGCCAATCACAACACGACATGTGTCAATATTAGAACAAAACTAGAAACTCTCTTCTATAAATAGGGATCATTCTCCCACAATAATCTCTAATGTCATTTTGTACTAAACTATTCACTAGAACTCACTAAACCAGACCTTGAACCTATGTATTTGTGTAAACCCTTCACAATTAATGAGAACTCCTCTACTCCGTGGACGTAGCCAATCTGGGTGAACCACGTACATCCTGTGTTTGCTTCTCTGTCTCTATTCATTTACGTACTTATCCTCACTAGTGACCGAAGCAACCAAGCGAAGGTCACAAAACCTGACACTTTCTGTTGTACCAAAGTCTTCGCTGATTTTGTGCATCAACATTTGGCGCCGTCTGTGGGAAACGATACAAAAAGTTGTGTCGGTTCTCTTTCATTTTTTTCACCTCCATTGTGAATCTGCAAAACCTACAAAATCTGCAGAAACCAAGAACCCAAATCTTTTCCAGAAAACCCCACAAACAGCAAGCCACCATGTCATCTCATCTATATTTCTCTTTCTATTCATCTCTGCGTCCTCAAAGAAAAGAACACTTGTTCATCTCAAATCTGCCCAAACATAACCGATCAGATTTTATTCTGTTTGCCAAACATATGCTATCGTGCTATCCAAACACACGTGTTCTTCCTCACCAAAATACTACTAGCCCTCTATCCCATTATTGCAAATCACCATACGCCTCCCTTTATATTATTCCAAGCAAGCCACCCTGCCCAAAACGCCTCCGTTTTGTTTCGTCAAATCGCCGTCACACCAAAAGCTTTGCTATGAGAGCAGCTGTGGACGAGGTTTTTGCTCTCGAACGGCCGCCACCGCAGCCGTCGTCTTCCGGAAGCAAAACCACGCCCAACCCTAAACTTGTAGCATCTTTATTGAGTGCTGTTTCTGGGCTAAATAGAAGAATTGCAGGCAATCACAGCATTGGAAGCTGATCGGGAGCCTCTGGAGCAGCTCGAGGAAGCTCTGAGGAGGTCTTACATTTTGGTCAATAGCTGCCAAGATCGGAGCTATCTGTATTTGCTTGCAATGGGATGGAGTTGGGTGGTACCACTGCACATGATTTGCAGGTGCAGGACATCAGGAAAAAGAGGGAGTGCAGCAACATTAGTGAGGAACAGAAGAAGTGGAAGCTCCACTCCACCTTCCATCATACCCAACAACAAAAGAAGAGACAGAAGGAATAACAAGAAAATGGAACGGGTTTGGTGGGAAATATCCCACACCCCATTGTCGGCCAAGGAAAGAAAGAAAAGAAAAAAAGAAAGAAAAGAAAAAAGAAAGAAAGAAAAAGAAAGAAAGAAAAGGAAAAAGAAAGAAAAGGAAAAACATTTTCTTTTCAGAAAACCACCCATTATGTCTCCACCATGCCTCCACCGAAAAAAGGGAGAAGATTCTTTTCCTTTAAATATTCTATTATTTTATTATATGGCATAATTATTATAAAATAATGATTATATTATTTTTATATCATGATGACTCATGATTAAATAATATGATTATTATTTCTGATATCACATGATTAATACCACGCTATTAATTCATACAACATGTGATTTACCACACAACTGAATAAATCATTTATTTGTAGTAGGCACATCATACAATATTTTGCCTTGACAAACTATGACAAATGTGATTTATTCATTATACAGTCATACTTATGTTGTCATTTATTGTCAGGAATTATCGAGCAACCAGCTCTACTGATCAACATTGATCTCTTGCCTGACCAGACATCCACTTGCTTGGACACCCACGGGCTAAGACACCATTCATGTTGGGCACTTACAAAATCAAACCCAACTCGATGACTCTACGTATGGCCCCGACTCAAGGACCCAACTTGCGGACTCGATCCGCGGATCCGACACATCGACCCAATATGCGAACCCGACAAGCAGACCCGAGTCATGTCGAGAATCAACTCGTACTAAGTGCATGTCGACATAAAGTAGATACTTGCAATGAGGAATACCACGAGCCGAGCCGCCTCGCAGCGAGCATAGCCTCTAGCCGAGCCGCCTCGCAACGAGCATCGCTTCCAGCCGAGCAAACGCCTCGCCGCGAGCATAGCCTCTAGCCGAGCAGCCTCGCAACGAGCATCGCCTCCAGCCGAGCAGTCTCGTAACGTGTGATACCTCTAGCTGAATATTGCTTTATGTTGAGCATTGTCTTGGGTTGAGTACTGGTTCAAGACATCTAGCCACTTCGGCTCATACATGGATTGGATTTGAAGTCTCCAGCCAAAAGACTCTCTTGACTGAAGACTTGGGGGACTTCTGTTGGTACCATATATTGGGCCTCGTATTTGGGCCTTGGGCCTCGTATTTGGGCCTCACACATTAAGCCCACGACAAATGTAAAAGAGGAGGAGCCCCTTATTCTATAAAAGGAGACTCCTCTCATTCTAAACGAAGTCTGAAGTCCTCATTTCTAAGGGCTAGAGCTGAAAACAAAGGCTAGAAGCCTTGAGAGAGAGTCCTCACACCACCGAGGCTCTCCTCTCCCTTCTCTTCTCTCTCCGGGGGACTTCCCCTCAAACACTTGTATCCATACAATTACAGAGAAACAGAATCAACTACAGTGTGGACGTAGCCCAAACATTGGGGTGAACCACGATAAAATCCTTGTGTTCTTTGTGTTCTTCGTGTTCTTGAGCGTTTGTGCAGATTCACGGTCGGATTTACGTTGTTCCAAGACCGCTCCGGTTTTGTGCATCAACATATCTCATATCATCTCTTATCCATTTGCTTCTCCTTATCCTGGCAGTTGAATGAGAGACAAGGAGAAGGAGAACAATCAACCGGAAGCCGAAGTCAAACCTCTGATCCTGGGTTGATTACTTGGAAGTTTGACTGCTTACCTTGTCTGTCACCTCTTTCGGCAGATCTCCTAGCTCGGCGACTTGGGGGACTCCTACTATAGGGTTTGTATCGCACTTGACCAAGCCCGAAACTACAAGTAAGCTTCAAGTGAAATTGATACATTACCTTGTGCATCTTCATCGGTTAAAGATACCACCCCTGGATGGAGGAAGCGTACTTCCAGAGAAGATGCCACATCTACCTATGAGAAAGATAAGGCAAGTGAAGACGATACCACACCTCGGTACTTAGAAGTTTCGTGATTACTCAGCGGCTTGGATCTTGCAAGTCCCCAACCGAGGAGCTTCCCTCACTCGGGAACTTAGGGGAGCACTGTTTGTACCATACTTGACTAATCCCGAAACTACTGAGCACCGGTCAACGTTATACCGTCAAGGACCCAGAAGAGTTTCCCTTCAACCAGAAGGCCAATCACAATGCGACACGTGTCGACATCAGAAGCCAATCATAGCACGACACGTGTCAACATCAGAAGCCAATCACAACACGACATGTGTCAATATTAGAACAAAACTAGAAACTCTCTTCTATAAATAGGGATCATTCTCCCACAATAATCTCTAATGTCATTTTGTACTAAACTATTCACTAGAACTCACTAAACCAGAGCTTGAACCTATGTATTTGTGTAAACCCTTCACAATTAATGAGGGGAGGAGTCCCCTTTTATAGAATAAGGGGCTCCTCCTCTTTTACAAAGTATGGGCTTTAGTGTGAGGCCCAAATACAAGGCCCAAGGCCCAAATATACGAGGCCCAATATATGGTACCAACAGGAGTCCCCCAAGTCTTCAGTCAAGAGAGTCTTTTGGCTGGAGACTTCAAATTCAGTCCATATGTGGGCCGAAGTGACTAGATGATGTCTTGAACCAGTACTCAACATGAGTCAACGCTTAACATAAAGTAATACTCAGCTAGAGGTAGCACACGTTACGAGGTTGCCCGGCCGGAGGTGATGCCCGTTGCGAGGCTGCTTGGTTAGAGGCTTACGCTCGCGGTGAGAACTTGCTTGGTTAGAGGCTTATGCTCGCAGCGAGAGGTTGCTCGGCTGGAGTCGATGCTCATTGCAAGGTTGCTTGGCTACAGGCTACGCTCGCAGCAAGGCAGCTCGGCTCGTGGCATTCCTGGTTGCAAGTACATACTTTATGTCAATGTGTACTCAGTATGAGTTGATTCTCGACATGACTTGGGTCTGTAAGTTGGGTTTGATTTTGTAAGTGCCCAAAATGAATGGTGTCTGAGCCCGTGGGTGTCCAAGCAAGTGGATGTCCTGGTTGGGCAAGAGATCAATGTTGATCAGTAGAGCTGGTTGCTCGATAATTCCTGACAACAAATGACAGCATAAGTATGATTGTATAAATCAATAACGTGGAATTAATCATGTGATATCATTTATAATAATTATATTATTTAATCATGAGTCATCATGATATAGAAATAATATAATCATTATTTTATAATAATTATTCTATAATAATTATTTTAATCATAATCATAAAAATAATAAAATATTCAAAGGAAAAGAATCTTCTCCCTTTTTTTCGGTGGAGGCATGGTGGAGACATAATGGGTGGTTTTCTGAAAAGAAAACGTTTTTCCCTTTCTTTTCTTTTTCTTTTTCTTTTCTTTTCTTTTTTTCTTTTCTTTTTTCTTTTCTTTCTTTCTTTCTTTCTTTCTTTCTTTTTTCTTTTCTTTCTTTTTTCTTTTCTTTTTCTTTCCTTGGCCGACAATGGGGTGTGGGATATTTCCCACCAAACCCGTTCCACTTTCTTGTTATTCCTTCTGTCTCTTCTTTTGCTGTTGGGTATGATGGAAGGTGGAGTGGAGCTTCCACTTCTTCTGTTCCTCACTAATGTTGCTGCACTCCCTCTTTTTCCTGATGTCCTGCACCTGCACTTGCACCTGCAAATCATGTGCAGTGGTACTACCCAGCTCCATCCCATTGCAAGCAAATACAGATAGCTCTGGTCTTTGCAGCTATTGACCAAAATGTAAGACCTCTTCAGAGCTTCCTCGAGCTGCTCCAGAGGCTCCCTTGTCTCCGGATACCTCTTAAGCTCCGAGATTTTCAGCTGCTCCAACAAGTTCCCGATCAGCTTCCAATGCTGTGCAAATTGCCTGCAATTCTTCTTGTGCATTCGTGCCGTGTTTGCCGCCTTGACTATCAGTTCAATCAACCTCACACCACCGAGGCTCTCCTCTCCCTTCTCTTCTCTCTCCGGGGGACTTCCCCTCAAACACTTGTATCCATACAATTACAGAGAAACAGAATCAACTACAGTGTGGACGTAGCCCAAACATTGGGGTGAACCATGATAAAATCCTTGTGTTCTTTGTGTTCTTCGTGTTCTTGAGCGTTTGTGCAGATTCACGGTCGGATTTACGTTGTTCCAAGACCGCTCCGGTTTTGTGCATCAACATTTGGCGCCGTCTGTGGGAATTGACACTTATTCCCACTCTCTTCAGCTTTGTCAAGCTGGTTTCCACCGCTCGTACACTCTCTTTTTGCCAAGCATCTCTCTCCGATATGGGGAGCGAAAGAAGCCACAGCACACAGAATGACACCCCTGCTGGACCTAGTATGAAGCAACGAAAGCAGGAAGGAAATAGAGTTACTCTTCAAGCTAAAGTCGATGAGCTAGAGGTTCAGAACAACAAGATAGCGATGAAGAATGAAGTCCTCCAGGAACAATATGAAAAACTTTTCGAGATGCTTCACGAGGCTAGGCAGGCTCAAACACACAAGCTCGTCGCCCCTGTCGAGGTCAACAATCAACTGAATGCCCCCCAACACGGAGGGTCGCCGATATCCGACACGGACATCCCTAATAGGGATCGAGCTACACATCAATGTGATAATCAACATGAGACTTCTCTCAACCCAGCTGCTTCAACCCGAAGCAGGAGAAGTAGAGGAAAACACCTCCTCACAGAGGATGTGGAAGGATCAAAAGCTGTCTATCGCGATTGTCGAGACTTCCTAAAGCAACGTCGAGAGAATCCCATCCACATAAGCTCGAAGATCAATGACCCAAGGGTTTCTGAAAGACTCGGTCCTCTTCCACGACCCAGGCCAGCCGCCAATCTAGAGAAGGGGCAACAAGTCCCAGAAGAATATGAAGGTACTGGGGACTCGGAAACATTCCGACATACTCACTCTAGAAGTCAGTGTGGCGAGTCCAGAGAAAGATCACGCTATCTTGATCAAACTTTCCTACTTCCAAGAGGCGATGGGGACTTAAAGAAGAAAACTTCAGTGGTGCACGACTCCACTCAAGACCCCCTTATCATGCAGCTCCTTGAGGAAGTAAACAAGCTGAAGGCTGAACGTCAAGCCGAGATACCTGACTGGAACCAACCCAGGCCTGGCCCTCTCACAAGAAGGATCCTCAACACTCCCCTCCAAGCGAAGACAAAGCAGAAGCTTGACTTACAGCTCTATACTGGAAGGGAAGACCCGATTGAACACCTTAACCTCTTTGAGTCCACCATGGTATACCGGGGACACACCGACGAAGAACGGTGCCTTCTCTTCCCCTCCACCCTCTCTGGCGGAGCTTTAAACTGGTATTGCCGTCTTCCACCTGAGACAGTAGACTCATTTGAAGAGTTGAGAAAGCTGTTTGTCTCTCAACACATCTTCCAGACCGATCGCTTGCATTCCGCAGATGACTTGTACACTATTCACCAGAAGCCGGATGAGTTATTACGAAAGTACGCTGGCCGCTTCAGCCATGAGTATTCTCGCTGCGCTGAGGCAGATGACAAGACCGCCCTCAAGGCTTTCACTGCAGGCTTACGTGACTGTTTCTTCAAGTACATGATCAATGCCAACACTTGGAAGACTTACTCTGAGGTGATGACACAAGCTTACAACCATGCCTCCGCCGAGGCAAGGACATATCAAGGGAAACCCCCTACAGTCACCCCTTATCAGCAAGTAGGGAGTGGAGGCCAGATCCAACCAAATGAAAATACCTCAACCTTCCAAATGGTAGCAGCACACCCCCCTGCCTCATTTAATGCTTCGCCAAGTCAGCAGACATATCAATCTCTGGGCAAAAGGAAGGACTTCCATCCTCACCAATCTCATTTTAATAAAAAGAACAAGGGGCACTATCGCGATAACTCAGGATATCGTCACAATAATGCCCGCCCCCAGGCAGTCAACGCAGTGGGCCAATCACGTGTCAAGACAGGCCCTGCCCCGAGGTATGAGACATACACCTCTTTGAATGCTACATGTGCTGCCATCTACCCCAGTATAGCTCACCTGATACCAAAGCCAAAGCCAAGACAGCCAGATTACAAGTCCACGAAGAACACGGGCATGTTTTGCTGCTACCACGAGTATAATGGCCATGATAGTGAGAAGTGCATTATCCTCCGTGACCATATTGAAGCTTTGGCACGTGAAGGAAAAATTGATCAGTTCCTCCTTCACCCTTAAAGGGATAACCGTAACCAACGCCAGGTGAATGTGATATATTCCATAAGCGGCGGCACACCCATGTCTGAATCTTCCAATAGGGCCATGAAAAGCAGTGAACGAACTTTGAGACCTAGCCATCAAGTGTTTCACGTGGAAGACATCAGAGGAGGCAAGTATCAAAAGCCTAACTGGGATCCAATATGTTTCTACCCTGAGGAAGAAAGAGGTATCATCTACCCTCACAATGACCCGCTGATCGTGGAAGCTCACATAGCAAATTTTGATGTGAAACGAATCCTGATAGACACAGGTGCTTCAGTCAATATCATGTTTGCTGAAGCTTTCAAGGCACTTAATGTAGCTGAACACTTGCTCGATCGCTCGATTTCTCCTCTGATAAGCTTCTCTGGCGATATCGTGCAACCTTTAGGGAGTATACACTTACCCTTCACCATTGGTACAGGCCCCTACACAGCTACTATTACCACTAACTTCTTAGTGGTCAACTGCCCGACGGCATACAATGTCATCTTTGGGCGCACAGGCATCAATGATCTTAAGGCCATGGTATCCACACATATGTTGTTGATGAAGTTTCCAACCCCTTTCGGCAATGGGTACATCAGGGGAGATCAACTTAGTGCTCGATCATGTTACAACACTTCAGTCAAACAACAACACCTGCCTGTCCCCAAGGAGACTCTCTTTATACATAACCAAGTCGTAAAGACCAGTCCAGATGAATCCAACTCGGGTCTTCAGGATGGCAACAGTCAACCCGACGACCCTCGAGATGACTCATTCACCCAGCAAGCACAACCCGCTGAAGAGTTAGAGAAGATCTCTATCTCCAAAGACCATCCAGACCGCATGGTGAATATTGGCACCACTTTGTCACCACCCCTTCGGTTGTCGCTGATCTCCTTTTTGCAAGAGAACGCCGAGGTCTTCGCTTGGTCATATAAAGATATGCCGGGCATCTCTCCCGATATCATCTGTCACCACTTGAGTATTGATCCCAAGACCAAACCAGTAAAACAGAAGTGAAGATCTTATGATGTTGAACGATACGAGGCGATGAAAGCAGAAGTTGAAAAACTCAAGGACATAAGCTTCGTCCGTGAAGTCAATTACCCAACATGGGTAGCAAATGTTGTCCTTGTTAAGAAAAATCCGACCAAGGAAAGTCTCCTGCTTCAAAAGGTCTTGTAGAGAATGTGTGTCGACTACACCGACCTAAACAAAGGATGCCCAAAGGATAGTTTCCCCCTTCCTCTCATTGATAGACTTATAGACTCTACGGCAGGGTGTGAGCTCTTGAGCTTCATGGACGCTTATTCAGGATACAACCAAATCCTCATGAACCCCTCAGACCAAGAACACACGGCCTTCACTACTGACAGGGGACTATATTGCTATAAAGTCATGCCTTTTGGCCTAAAGAATGCAGGAGCAACTTATCAGAGACTGGTCAATTCAATGTTCGCCGAACAAATTGGGAAGAGCATGGAAGTTTACGTTGATGATATGCTAGTCAAAAGCAAACATGCTGACCAACACATCACCAACCTATCTAAAACTTTCACCATTCTAAAGAGGTATCGAATGAGGTTGAACCCCAACAAATGTGCCTTCGGCGTGGGCTCTGGCAAATTCTTAGGCTTCATGATTAGCCAACGAGGCATTGAAGCTAACCCTGAAAAGATCAAAGCAATCCTCGACATGAAAGAGCCAATAACTTCAAAAGACATCCAAAGCCTTACTGGCAAGGTGGCAGCCTTAACCAGATTCATCTCTAAGGCCACAGACAGATGTGCTCCTTTCTTCAAAGCACTCAAGGGAAATAAGAAGTACATTACATGGACGGAGGAATGTGCCAAGGCATTCAGGAACCTCAAAGAGTACATGAGTAAAGCCCCTCTGCTCTCCAAACCAGAAGTTGGTGACACTCTCATCATCTATCTATCGGTTTCGGCTTCAGCAGTCAGTTCTGTTCTTATTCGAATGGACAGTGGTGTCAAACGGCCCGTCTACTACGCTAGCAAGGCCCTACAAGATGCGGAGACACGATACTCCAACATTGAGAAATTAGCTCTAGCATTGGTCATGTCTGCTCGGAAACTTCGCCCTTATTTCCAAGCACACGCCATCATCGTGCTTACCAATCACCCTCTTCGACAGATACTCCAGAGTCCTGACACGTCTGGACGAATGATCAAATGGGCGATAGCATTGGGTGAGTTTGACATCTCCTACCAACCAAAACCAGCCGAAAAAGGTCAAGCAGTAGCAGATTTCATCGCCGACTTCACATATCCTGTTGACATTGCTTCTACACCTAAAGCAGTAGCTTCATTACCATCGGAAGCTCAGAAAGTAGAATCAACGACCCCAGCATGGAGTCTGTATGTTGATGGCTCATCCAACCAACAGGGCTGCGGAGCAGGATTAGTCCTCACTACCCCCGACAAAGTGGCGATGGAATACGCTATTCGTTTCAAATTCAAGGCATCGAACAACGAGGCCGAATACGAAGCCCTTCTAGCAGGCTTGCGTTTAGCCAAACACCTTGGGGTTAAACGAATTGATATCTTCAGTGACTCCCAATTAGTGGTCAACCAAGTCACAAACAACTTTGATGCTAAGGATAGCTCCATGGCAGCATATCTTGCGCAAACGCGACTTTTGCTCAAGCACTTCCACTACCAGATCACCCAAGTTCCTCGAGCGGCAAACAGTCATGCAGACGCTTTGGCTCGCCTCGCCTCGGCAGTGGAAGACAAGATTGGGAGAAAAATTCATGTCGAATTGTTGGCAGAACCAACCACCATGGTCGCGGAGGTGTACAATTTACAACAAAAAGATAGTTGGATCACCCCAATTTATAAATTCCTTGCTCATGGCACCCTCCCAATTGACAAAGTCCAAGCTAAGCAGATTCGATACAAGTCTGCCCGCTACCTGATCATTAATGACCAACTCTACAAGCGCGGTTTCACCCTACCATACCTAAGATGCCTTACACCTGCGGAGGCGGAAACTGTCCTTCGGGAAATAGATGAAGGAGTCTGCGGAGATCATGCTGGGTCTCGATCCCTAGCTCACAAGACTTTTCGCCAAGGATACTATTGGCCAACACTCCACCAAGATGCCATCAGAATATCTCGCTCATGTGATAAGTGTCAACGCTACGCAACTATCCCTCACTCCCCTCCCGAGCCGCTCACTCCTATGATCAGCCCTTGGCCCTTCGCCCAATGGGGACTTGATTTGATCGGCCCAATGCCTGCAGGGAAAGGCAAGGTCCGCTATGCAATCGTTGCAGTTGACTACTTCACAAAAAGGGCTGAAGTAGAACCCTTGGCAACCATTACTGAGGGAAAAATAGAAGACTTCGTATGGAAGAACATCCTCTGCAGATTCGGCATTCCCAATGCGATAGTCACGGACAATGGGCGGCAGTTCGACAACAAGAAGTTCAAGATGTTCTGCTCTAAGTTCAACATCAACTTATGTTTTGCCTCTCCAGCCCATCCCCAGTCTAACGGACAAGTCGAGGTCGTTAACAAAATAATCAAGCGCACTCTGAAAACTAGCTTGGACAAAGCTAAAGGTTGTTGGCCAGAATTCGTACCCCAAGTCCTTTGGTCATACCGCACTTCATATCGGACTTCCACAGGAGAAACTCCATTCTCACTTGCTTTTGGTACAGAAGCAGTTGTCCCAGTTGAGCTTGAGCAAGCAACATACCGAATCCAGAACTACATACAGAGTGAGAACGACAAGCAACTCACCCTCAACCTGGATCTAGTCGAGGAACACAGAAATCAGGCTCACCTGAGGAATGTCGCCTACAAGCAGCGCATCTCCAACTACTACGACTCAAGGGTCAAACCTCGCTCTTTCAAAGTGGGAGACTGGGTACTGAAGAAAAGATTACTCTGTGATAGAGTCCCGAGTGAAGGAACACTCAGTCCTAACTGGGACGGACCGTTCGAGGTCGTCGGCATCAGTCGCCCTGGCTCCTACAAGCTCAGAAACTCCGACGGCAAGACCCTTGGCCATCCATGGAATGCTGACCACTTGAAGTACTATTACAAATAAGACTCACATTGTACAAGTGTTAAGCTACAGCCGTTCGGCATCCTATGTAACAAAGACCATTTGGTATGAATTCAATAAAGAGGTGATTTAGCCAACTCGGCCATAAACTCTTTTCCATTCTGAGCAATGAAACACTCAAGTGTTGAAGCTTCAACGCAAATGTTTCCAATACAAAACAAAATCTAAGTATGTGTCAACAAGACTATACAAAGGATCTACATCATACATTCCAACACATTCATACATAAACATCATACATTCCAACACATTCATACATAAACATCATACATTCCAATACATTCATACATAAACATCATACATTCCAACACATTCATGCATAAACATCATACATTCCAACACATCCATACATAAGCCAACTGTGCTTCGAAAGGGTTCAACACACTTTGTGTCATTCGACATTTGCCACAATGTGCCTCGACACCTTGCCCTTATTCTCACCAACTAGGTGATGAAGGAACTCACCTTCGTACCACCAACTAGGTGATGAAATGTACAACCCGTACTCTAATATTATTTGGAAACTTGCCACCCTTATCACCAATCAGGTGAAGAAGGAACTCATCTTCATGCCACCAACCAGGTGATGAAATGTACAACGCGTACTTTCCTTCATGCCACCAACCAGGTGATGAAATGTACAACGCGTACTCTCCTTCATGTCACCAACCAGGTGATGAAATGTGATGAAAGGTGATTAAGGAATTCACATTCGTACCACCAACCACGTGATGAAAGCAACCTACCATTCATTCCATTAACCAGAAGACGAGTGGTACAACTTGTACATGTGAACTCCTAGCATTCACAGATAATAAAAAACCATCAAGCTTTACAACTCAACTAGGGGAGCACTTATGCCTAACAAGAGCTATAGTCACCAACAAAGTCTTATTGCAAGCCAACAATGGCTTCAATGCATGGTATACGAAGATCAAGCTCTTCAGCCCTCTTGCATCTGCTTTAGACATTTCTCCTCTGTAACAATGCAAACACTACAACTCATAGAACGCTTCAAATGCTTTTGATCAAGACTGTTCGAAGCAAATTCAATTTATATGGTTCATCCAAACCTTCGACTACTACAAGATGTGGCTTGCATCACAATCTCTCGCTTAACAGTATGGAAGCAAAATTTGTATACGTTGTCTCTCCCACATTTTCAAATTTCTAGTTTTCCCAAAAAACAAAAAAAAAAAAAAAAAAAAAAAAAAGAGGAAATTGGAAATTGGGAAATTCAACAAAAGCTTCATCAATGGAGGACAAATATCAATCTCAAAAGCTTCGTACTATGTTCATCAAGATAGTGCGAAGCACAATCAATTTATGGTGCCAACAAAAGCTTCATCAATGGAGGACAAGTATAAATCTCCAAAGCTTCGCACTATGTTCATCAAGATAGTGCGAAGCACAATCAATTTATGGTGCCAACAAAAGCTTCATCAATGGAGGACAAGTATCAATCTCCAAAGCTTCGCACTATGTTCATCAAGATAGTGCGAAGCACAATCAATTTATGGTGCCAACAAAAGCTTCACCTATAAAGCTTCAACACCAAAGCTTCACCTATCAAGCTTCAACCCCAAAGCTTCACCTACAATACCAAATTTCAACACCAAAACACATAAAAGCTTCACACACTCTTCATCAAGATCGTGCGAAGCTAATTCCAGTGGAGCTGAATTTTGGACATCTTATAGTTCTTGAGCAGATGAACAACTTTCACGAAGGAAATTTTTCTATTTGAGCGACGGAAGTTAGAGTGTTGAAGCTCCAAACATGACGGTCAGATTTCTGCAAGCTTCAAAGCTGCTGCGGTGTTTCGAAGATCTGGAAATATTCAACCGTTAGTTTGTTCTGAATTTTTGATATGTTATGGAAGAGATGATGAGGAACAACTTCCATGAAGAAAGTATGTTGATCTGAACAAGAGAAAATGGAGTTTCGAAGCTCACAACAAGTCTGACGGATTAACAGAACATTGATGAACAGTTACTCATCATACTTGAATTTCTGAAGTTGTACTACTCCGATGGATCTCAAATTTGGATATGTTGTAGTTCACAAGATAAGGAACAACTTTCATGAAGACGACTTTGCAATATGAGCTATAGAGAATGGTGTTATCTTGCATCCACTCAGGCTGATTAGTGGAAACGAAAAGCAATTCCACCAAAGAAAAGATGAAAAAGAGAGAAAAGCTACTAATTGCACTTGATCTTGTCTAGTCAATAGCATGCAGCATCAAACACACAAAAGTTGGAAATATTTTTAGATAAAGCATATACGAATGTGTGACATCGAAACAAGGATTCGTTACTTTGACAAATTAGTAACAAGCGAGACACCTCATTCGGCAACTCTCTTCGCCTGAAGACTTGGGGGACTCCCACCATATGCTACTGCACCTTGATACTCGGCAGTCTCACAACCACTCAGTGACTTGGATTTTTCAAGTCTCCAACCGAGAAGTTTTCCTCACTCGGGAAATTAAGGGAACACTACCTCAAACTACATGCTTCACTTACAAAGCTTCAACAATACAGGTTTCAACAAAAGAAAAAATTCAAAGAACTTTATGAAGAAGGCTTTGGTGTATTTAACACAATATGTTAAAATGAAGCAAATCTTATTTATTAATATTTTCGATAAGCCACAAATATGTACATATACATGAGTCAAAATAAACAAACAAAAGGGAGCCTTCACAAAGGTTGCTTAGGGGAAGTCTCAGCAGTCGGTAGAGCCCCAGAAAGAGAAAGCACCGGAGGGTGGTTATCCGGAGCCTCAGTACTTGACAAAACCCCAGAAGGAGGAGGCATTGGAGGTTCATCATTTGAAGCTTCATTACCAGGTACAGCCCCAGAGGACGAAGGCAATAAATGCCTTTGGAACAAACCCACAAACCGCTGATGATCAAGTAAAACCTTACCATCAGATTCCTTCATCTGGTCAAGCTTCCTCTTCATGTTTGTAGCATAGTCATGGGCGAGCCGGTGCAACTGCTTATTCTCATGCTTGAGCCCTCTAATCTCCTGTTTGAGACTCATCACTTCAGCAGCCAATGATTCAACTTGGCGGGTTCTAGCAAATAGGCGTTGGGCCATATTAGACACAGAACCTGCACATTGAACACTAAGAGCCAGAGAGTCCTTAACAGCCAACTCATCAGACCATTTGGAAAGTAGTCTGTTATCTTTGGGAGTGAGAAGGTTCCTGGCCACCACTGCAGCGGTCATATCATTCTTCATCACAGAATCCCCAACGGTAAGAGGACCAGTAGGGGATATGAAGGATGGGCGCCATATGTTGTCTGGAGAAGGCGTGGCTATCTCTTCTCCAAGGTTCAAGTCAAAACGACGGTCGGAGGGTCCAGACATTTTCAAATGTGTTGAAGAGGGAAGAGGTCAGACAAATCAAGATCTTAGAAGTGCAAGAAATGAGCTTCTACTGGTAGAGATTCAAGTGTGCTGTGGAACTTAATGCCAGCCTCTATAAAAATCTGCACTCGACGGAGCTTCAGAAATCGAAGAGGCGTTTGTTTTCTCAAAAGCTGGGCTGCTCAGAGACCACGAGGGCCGATCTCAGAAATCGAAGAAGCACCTGCTTTTTCAGCCTCGTCAGCACCTGTCACATGCACACTCAGCTTTGCGGAAATTACGGGCAATCTGTCGAAGATTTCTGGTGAAGTAGAAAGCACGTGAATCTTACTGTTCAATCACCGCTCTCCATATGCACCATCAACTCCTCGGGTACCACATATAACTTTGTCAAAGATCTCTGACAAAGTTTAGGCACGAGAATTTCGAAGTTCCAGCTACCCTACTATTACCCATAAGGGTAAAGGAACAGCACCACTGCTTGACAACTGGAAAGTCTCTATGTGTGTCGACCTCCGTGTTTTGCGGCAAGACAGGTTGGCAAGAACGTCGAACCTTTACTCACATTCGAGAAAAGACTCCCAACATAATTACTTTCTCAAAAACCGGAGTAGCACCGCTTTCCGAATCTCGAGAGTCAGATCCTCGACGGGATTGCTTGTTCGAAAACCGAAGAGGCACAACTCTCAGAACTTCGAGAGCCAGATTTCCTTAGATAAAGCTTGTCTGTAATCTTCACACGTAACATCAGCTTTCCAGATACCACATACCACTTTTTCAAAGTGCTCTGACAAAATTAAAACACGTGAAGCTGGCAGCTCCCACTACATTGCTGTGACCAAGAAGGGTAAAGGAATAACATTACTACTTGTTATTGGGAAATCCCTATATACATAGACCTCCCTCCTCAACGGACAGGCAAACCTGCAAAAATGCTCAACCCTTTCTCGCATTCGAGAAGGCACCCTCAACATAACCTCTCGAAATACTCAGCTTTATTTCCCCCCGATAATACCTCAGCAAATAAGCCACACCAAGAACAAGAGTATCTCATATCATTAGGGTCGAAAGCAAGAGTATCCCATATCATGCTTTCTCCCTGTCTTTGTCTTTGTCCTTGTCCACACCTGCAGGACAAGGAGAAAGAGAGCAGTCAGTCGAAACCTGAAATCAAACCTCCAATTTGGAACTGACTGCCTGGAGCCTTTGCCTGGTTGCTTACTTAGCATTGCTCTCGAGTACTCATCCTCAACTGCTGTCAAGGTCACGAATTCCACCGGCAAATACCTCATGACAGTTGATCAGATATTGGCTCTTTACACTGAAGCTGCCAAGCGTGGATGAGTCACTATGAAGGAATGTTCTGAAGGACCATTTAAATGCAAAGGTTGCACACCACTTCTGCCATGCAAAAGATTGAAGCAGAAGGTTCAACGGTGAGCTGAAACAGATCACTACAGCACGACACCTTTCCATACCACATTCATTATTCCGTCAACAGCAAAAGTATCCCATATCATCAAGGTCGAACGTACTCTAGATTTGATGGACTTGTTTTGACCCTCAAATTCTTGAGTCGGCCTTATACTCTGAAGGGCACCAGAAAACCCTCCAGCACAGTTCAAGAATAAGCCTGTGGAAAGTTACTTCTTCAAAAGCAAAAGTATCTCATATCATCTCTTATCCATTTGCTTCTCCTTATCCTGGCAGTTGAATGAGAGACAAGGAGAAGGAGAACAATCAACCGGAAGTCGAAGTCAAACCTCTGATCCTGGGTTGATTACTTGGAAGTTTGACTGCTTACCTTGTCTGTCACCTCTTTCGGCAGATCTCCTAGCTCGGCGACTTGGGGGACTCCTACTATAGGGTTTGTATCGCACTTGACCAAGCCCGAAACTACAAGTAAGCTTCAAGTGAAATTGATACATTACCTTGTGCATCTTCATCGGTTAAAGATACCACCCCTGGATGGAGGAAGCGTACTTCCAGAGAAGATGCCACATCTACCTATGAGAAAGATAAGGCAAGTGAAGACGATACCACACCTCGGTACTTAGAAGTTTCGTGATTACTCAGCGGCTTGGATCTTGCAAGTCCCCAACCGAGGAGCTTCCCTCACTCGGGAACTTAGGGGAACACTGTTTGTACCATACTTGACTAATCCTGAAACTACTGAGCACCGGTCAACGTTATACCGTCAAGGACCCAGAAGAGTTTCCCTTCAACCAGAAGGCCAATCACAATGCGACACGTGTCGACATCAGAAGCCAATCACAGCACGACACGTGTCAACATCAGAAGCCAATCACAACACGACATGTGTCAATATTAGAACAAAACTAGAAACTCTCTTCTATAAATAGGGATCATTCTCCCACAATAATCTCTAATGTCATTTTGTACTAAACTATTCACTAGAACTCACTAAACCAGAGCTTGAACCTATGTATTTGTGTAAACCCTTCACAATTAATGAGAACTCCTCTACTCCGTGGACGTAGCCAATCTGGGTGAACCACGTACATCCTGTGTTTGCTTCTCTGTCTCTATTCATTTACGTACTTATCCTCACTAGTGACCGAAGCAACCAAGCGAAGGTCACAAAACCTGACACTTTCTGTTGTACCAAAGTCTTCGCTGATTTTGTGCATCAACAGAGCATTTTAGGTGTTTTCTTTCCTTTGATTTTAATGTCTAATTTTATGTATCTTTGTATTGCAAGAGTGAGGAACTAAACCCCCTTAGTTGGGGGGTGATTCGAAACCATGTACATGCTTGCAATATGATTTGATTACATTCAGTTGTTATTTCATAAGTTGCGGATTCAATTCGTTCATCTACTTGATTGATAACTTATTTGTGTATGTTGATTGAGAGTGCACGCTTAGTTTTCATGCATGAATATGATGCTAGATTATGAGGGAGTTTCACCTAATAGTTACAATCTTATAATCACAAGTAGTGAAGGTCGCTTGAAAACGATCGCGTTGAATGAATTCTTGGCACTAGTTTCATGCTCATCATAGTAACGAATGCCTCGTCAACACTTATAGTTCTCATTGTGCTTCATGATTCTTGATTGTATCTTTATTGTGCTCATCACGTAAGGAACCTTTGAGGAATGCTTTGAATTGTTGTATGCGCTTTTCCATCCAATTCATTAACTTAAGGAGAACTTGAAGGTTAATTTAAGCGTATCTAATTAACTTGGGGTGTTGAGTTTCATAATTTATTGAAAGAACAACTGAAAATCATTTTGTTTGCAAGTGTGTCATGTGTGGAGAAGAACCTCCTAACTAGCCGTTTATCCATCCTTTTCATCCAAAAACGTTTTACAATCTGTTTTGTTTTAAAGTTTCTGTTTTGTTTTCAATTTTCGTCCAAAACAAATCCCCCTTTATTTTGAAGTCTTAGATTAGTTAGAAAGTGTTTTGATTTGTGTTTCTAAGTGTTTTGATTCAAGTTTTCATCCAACTTCGTCCAAGTTCTTGTTAGGTTCTCAAAACTGCCCAGAAAGTGGTTTTTAGGCAGTTTTGAGTCATTAGGTTGCTGTTTTGAGTTTTATGTTTGTTTAAGTATTTTAAAGTATAGTTTTGCATTCTTTGAGTCTAGTTTAGTGTTTTAAATTTTGTTTTTATGTTTTTAAGTCAGTTTTCAAGTGTTTAGCAATCCCTCCTAATCCCTGGCCTAGAACGATCCCTACTTACATACTTTACTACATTTGATAAAAAGAGGGTTTAATTTTGTGTGTTAACTTATTTTTCACATCATGCACTTTCTAAGAATAACAGATCCCTCGATTCACTATCATAGTCAATAGTAACCTTTAAGACAGAACCCAAACTCATAAAACACCCTTAATAATGCAAACGTGTGGAAAACTAAATATGAAGCACATATAATCCAAAGAAAAATTGAGATAAATTACGTTACAAAGATTGAAAGTTCGTTCTTCAATAAATATTCAACCGAAGCAAGAAACTACAAAAGCAAAGAAAAAAACGTAGATGAGGAAAAAAAAAATTAACCATCTACACCAGTAGCCGATGCCTTCGGTATGTCTCCACAATTTCTTAGGTTTTGACGTCAGAAATTTTCATCTAATAGGGTTTTGGCTTTTTAATTTATTTGGTTTTAAAGTTTGAGGGCATTTGTGTCTATTTAAGTGATATTTTAGATATATTTAAAAGTTTTTATAAAAACTACTATTTTTGAAATTAAGGCCAATGTTTGGCTACATTTGACAAATACTCATATCTATCCCCCATTTAGAGGGAGAGTGTTGGAGTGAGTCAACTTTCGTATTTATTATAAATTTGTAATTGATAGAATTTCCTCCTTAAATAGGGATTCCATGTACCTAGACATCCTTGCACTTGTATATCCTTAGAGAAAAATACAACATAACAATTCAAACAATAAAACTCTCATGTATTGCAGTCCTATAAGATTAGAAATGTGATTGTGTAAATCCTAGTAGATATGGGAATGTATCTTATATTCCTATTAGGAGTTGATTACCTATTAAATGTTGTAATCCTAAAGGGAAATGTTTTTACCTATCCTACTACTATAAATAAAGGCACAATGGGATGGAATAGAACACACCTCACAATTAATCATCTCTCTCTTCTCTCTACTATTGCCGCACATTTCTCTCTCTACGACCTCCATAATTGTTCAGTAAATTCTGCCTACAACACGTTATTAGCACGTTTTTGACGCTGTGCTAAAGGGAGTTTGTTCTTCAATGTGGGGAGTATTACGTTTTAATCATTCTTTCTATGATTAATTTATTATTTTATTGAATTGATATACATGCTATTGATTCAATTTAATTTTTATGTGATGAATATGATATAACGCATTGGAGATACAATTCTGGTTTTATAAGAATTATCTTTTACAAATTCAAAGGCTTTTATTGTTTTATGCCAATCAGGTACGTTTAAAATAAAGTAAGATATTTGAAGCGACCATGAAGCATGAAAACATTCCCTATGATGCATGAACCCCCATATGTCTATATTTTCCTTCCTATATATATATATATATATATATATATATATATATATATATTTATATTTCATGCATCGCACAATTAAATTGTTATGTGGAATATGTGAGTCAAAGTATCAAATTAAATTAGAAGAAAATTTAGGGTTTCCTAAACCCTAGGGGATTTGGAAAAAAAAAAGAGGAAACTTTGGATATGGTGCGGCATAACCTCGGCAGTAGCCCTCTGGGCTTCGTTGCAATTGCATGGACCCCAGGCCTTCGGCTTGATTGACTGGCATTGGCCTGAAGCCCTATCTTGCTTCCCACGGAAGCCCATAGCTTTCTTGGGTTTTGTCCCTGTGAACCTGGCCCGCATGGCCAGCAGCAATAGGCTGTTGTGCCTTCCTTTGTGTCCCGGCCCGCATGCCATAGCCCATTGGACTCGGCTTCAGCCTCGGCTGGGCCCCGTGCAACCTAAACCTGTAAGCCAACTTTCGCTGGGCTTGCTTTCCCATGCAAGACCACAGGCTAGGACTGTGCTAAGCCTTGACCCGTGCCCCCCTTTTCGGCCTAAACCTGAAACCCAGCTACGTTGGGGTTTCTCCTACTCCCGTAGGCCTTTGGGCCTGCCCCTATCACTGGACCTGTGACTTGCAATCACCCCGTGGGCTGCATACTGCAGCCAACCCGTGCCCCTTGCTTACCGCACTCAAGCCCAATGTTATTGGGCTATGGCTTTTTGAATCCAATGCTAATTAATTAATTAAAAGTGACCAGTAATCCATTAATCTAATAATGAATCCAAAATTATTGACCTAAAGATCACTTTTGGACATTAACGATTTAATAATTTATTTTTATACTTTGAACCGTTGACATACTTTTATAGTAACGAAGCTCTCACACATGAGTTCCCAAAGAAACTCAAATCCACTACACTTAGTTGTATATTGCATTCTGTGTTCTTGCAGGAACCTCTCTTTAATGAACTCAACATTCATAAACTAAATTGAACCTGTAGTTTCAAATTTAGCGCCTTTGAAACCCGAAGTTTTCATAAAACAATACACACCGACGTTTTTCATGAAAACCATGTCTTAGAACTCGAATGTTCTAATTTTGATGCTTATGGATGATTCATTCCCATAGCACCAATCATAATCTTGTTCCCTCCATTTAGTGGATTGTTGTACCATAACAAGTTTGATTTTCCTGATTTGGACGTTTCTAATAGAAACCACTTTATGTGGGTTACAAGACGTGAATCTCCACTTGACTATCAAGAAGTTGAGAAACCATTGACGCCAACAATGGCATGGAAGAGCTGAATAAGCCACCGCCATGATCTTCATTCAAAGACTTATGCTCGAAGCATTACAAATTGAAGTACCTCCAGAACGAGGATTCCATGGCTCTTTGGCTTGCTTTTATGGACCATATAATCATGAAAGATATTGCCCAAAGCACACCATGATTACGTCCATGAATGAGTACAATTTTGAAGTTTATAAATCCGATCGAATTTTGACTAGAGAATACTTTTCTTGCCCTTCCTTGTTTCTAACTTGCTCATGAAGCAACAAGTATAGAAAACAGAAGTTTACCAAATTCTTGGATCTGATTACTACCACAAATATATGGTAGAATTAGGGCCTGCCAAGGTGTGGCATCATGCCCGAAGCATGATCCTTGGTACCTAAGACCTAAGACTTCAAGAATAAGGGATAATAGTCCCAAACCTTAACCCTACATAATCTATTTTCGTCTTGATGGAATAGATCATTGGGTATGCACCTGTTCATGCCTCTACCATTGTCGTTGAGGAGTACCATTCTTGTAGTCAATATGTGAGACTAATTTTGCTCCACCAAACATCGTTGGAAAAACAAAATTTTGACATGGATGGCCTTGTTGGCCAAATCTCCTTAGTAAACTGTCTACTTTGTGAACATTTTCCATGTTCTTGGATTCAAGTTTTGTGTTTGTTTTACTTATGGATAATCTTCTTGATATTGTCCTCGAATATGAGTTAATTGAATCATGTTTCTTAATACATGTGACCGATTCAATTAAACACGTGATTAGGTAGGAATGTGGGAAAGTGAGTTGTTTGGATGAATGCTTACTACACACACTAACTTTACACCTAAATCACATCTCTAACAACGACTTCAGGTCTATCCAACCTGATTAAGAGCATTAGCACGCTCCTTGTTGTATGAATGGTATTGCATCACCATTTAAGGGACCTTAAATTCTCCCCGTCGTTGAGTTTTTAAGGATATTCGAGATGACAATGATCATAAATGAAACCATTAAAGAAAATAGAGTGAAATATCTTTGCACCACCTCTAAAAATAAGCCTGAAGCTTTGATTTGGGGCTAATAAGTTGTCTCCCAACTAGGAATACACCATATGTGGCCGGCCTGAAGTTTAGTGATTGAGCAGTTTACTTGCTTTGGCATTACCTTTTGGGACACTTAGGTCGAATAATGATGCTACAATGCATCTCCTTACTCGAAGTAAGGATCTTGTGCTAACAAGCACACTTTGCCAAGCCTGCTCATTAGGGAAATTGATTTTCTATATCATTCCTCGCAAAGATACGAAGCGACCCTCTTTTCATAGTGGATTCAAAGGAATATACGTGGACTAATCCAACCAAAATGCGGACCATATAAATACTTATGGTTTTGGTTGATGAATCGACAAACTGGTCACATGTTTATCCACACACATTGCTGCTAAACCTCATGGCCGATTACGGGTTCTCCACCCTACTTATCCCTTAAGGTCCGAGAGACTGGATAATGCTGGAGAGTTTATATCGACGGTTTTTGATAAAGTATTGCATGTATTTTGGGTTTATAATTAAACATCGAATTCCCATGTTCACCCCAAATAGCCTCGCCTAGTGATCATAAAGCGCAATTTGAATGATCGCCCAGATTTTGGTGAACATACCAAGTTTTCGGTTTCTGCCTAGGGCTATGCAATCTTGTAATCAGTTATGTTGGTCCGCCTTGAGGCCCATTGCCACCCAACCTATTTGACTTTACAGTTGGTTACTGGGTACGAACCTGACGATTTTTGTATTTACACATTTGGATGAGCATTCCATGTGCCAAGTTGCGCTGCCGCAACGTACCAACCTGGGTCCTCAAAGAAGGATGTGAATCTTTGTCGATTATGATTCTCTTTCACACTAGCTCTCTTCGAGCCTTTGCACGCGATCTCTTTACCGTTCATTTGCGGGTTGTCACTTTAATGAGATAGTTTTCCCTCCGTTAGGTGGAGATACAAACGTTAATGTGCCTAGATAATAGCGTGAATTTGCATGGACGTTGCCCACTATGTCTTATCTCAATCCCCGTACCGCACAAGTGTGATAAGCAGGTGTGATGAATTCTAGCTTTCAGAATGTTGCTCTAGACGCAATCCTCTGATTTAGCTAAAGTGACGAGATCATATACCAGTTGCAAACATGCCTGCAAGGATAGACGTACTTAACGGATGTTGAGTCAACATCCCTGGAAGATGTGCCGCCCATATTGGATGGTTTGGATGCCCTTGTTGGACGATCCGGTACACCGATGGATAGCCAATCAATCTGTCTTGGCCTAGAGCATGGCAGATCATTTGGTTCGTAAGATTCACTTCCTTAGAAAAGGAAGACACGACACAACAATGAATCTAAGCTTGATCGCTATCTCAAATCATTTCCATCTCATAAGATTAATCTAGATTACTCCCGAGACTTGAAGTTCTTGGTCCATTATCTAATTTGGATGAGCTAAATGAAATTGAAATGAGATTATCATCGATGATGTTTTCACTTATATGGTAGCTACCGACATAAATGAAAAGCGACGATATCGAACCGTATTCCGTTGATTAAGTGACAACGTAGAACTGATTGGACAACTGAAATTACAATCCAGGTCAAATTCCTTACCAAAGTGGGTTTTGGACCTGTCATTCCTACACTGCCCAAGGTAATCCTATTGTGTTACAAGTGGGAAAGGAAGCGTTATGAGATGAATGAAATAGTGCGATATGATGCACACTTTACGACACAAGGTTTCTCTCAAATGTCATGTGATTGATAACAGCATTATGAAAGGTGGTTAGTGTTTCTCCATGGGGATATAGATACAGAGATTTACATGTAAGTTCCCGAAGAATTACTTGGACTGGTTCAAATAGTTCCAAACCACAGAACACTCTCTTAACTTGTTTGAGGTGTGCACTTACAATCTGACAGATGTGGTATACCAGTCTAAGTGATTATTTGATCAGTCAGGGATATGAATTATGCCCTCGCATGTTAAATTATGAAGTCTTATTCCAAATTGCTAGAGTTACAGTTTATGTCGTTGACATACATCTCACTAAGACTCTGGAAGAGCTTGAGAAAACAGCCTCACACATGAAGATGAAATTTGAGATGAAGGATCTTAGGAAAACTTGTTTATGCCTCACACATGTCGTTGACCTCAAGCATTGTTCTAACGGTACCTTGGTCTACCAGTCGAACTACACCCCGAATGTGTTACCTTTGAGTATACCTATGATCGTCTATACGTTATATGCAAATGAGACCCTTGAAGAAGTTATGGAATCCGAAATTCCATATCTAAGTTCAACTTTACGCTTCGTTGTACTTAGCCTATTGTATTTAGACAGGACATCTCCTTCACTGTTGATATCTTGGTAAAGATTCAGCACCGTGCCTATATGTAACCACTGAATTGGTATTAAAGACGTACCCTGAAAGTACCACAAGGGCAAAATCCCCAAATGGTTATGTCTTTACCGTTAGCGATATCACAATATCTTGGAGGTCCACAATATGACTTTAGTTGTGAAATCTTCGAATTGTTCCAAGAATCACCTTGCTTCACTACACCATAAGTGAGACATGGTTAGGAGTTCCTGTTGAGCATATTCGAAGTACTTGCTATTTTCATCCATCGTTGAGTCTAAACGACGATCCATGAAGACTATGCTGCATGTATCAACCCGACCAAGCCATGAAACATCAACAAAGTCAACACCATGACATATTGTGTCTACATCTACCTCAGCAAAGCATCAGGAGATTGAAGTCATGTATGCCGATCCCAGACAACCTTGCTGACCTCTACACGACATCACTGCCAAAGTCAACCTTCCAGAAGCTTGTCCGAGGAATTGGTATGCCTAACTATTCATATGCAATGCTTATAGTTCTCATTTGGAAGTTAGGTCAAACTCAGGGGGAGTATCCAGAAGTATACTCGCTTGATCTTAATGCATTTTTTTCCCTACGATTAGGAGTATTTTTCCCGTTGGGTTTTTGCTATTCTACATGCGTCCAAAAGAAGCATAATTTTGACTTAGTGCAACTTCTCACTTTTCTCCTTAGTCTATGGGTTTTTCTCCCACCTTGGGTTTTACCAAAGCGAGGTTTTTGTGAGTTTTACTTTTTATGCATTCTTCCGTTGATATGAGACTCGCATTCGCTCATTGTGCTGACGACTTCATCAACTGTACTTACTTCATCGCTGAAGACCTGATGCGCCATTTACTTGAGTATTTACACACTCAAGGGGGAGTGTTGCAGTCCTATTAGATTAGGAATGTGATTGTGTAAATCCTAGTAGATATGGGAATGTATCTTATATTCCTGTTAGAAGTTGATTACCTATTAAATGTTGTAATCTTAAAGGGAAAAGTTTTTACCTATCCTACTACTATAATTAAAGGCACAATGGGATGTAACAGAACACACCTCACAATTACACATTTCTCTCTTCTCTCTACTATTGCCGCACCTTTCTCTCTATGGCCTCCATAATTGTTTAGTAAATTATGCCTACAATACCATATAGTTGAAGAGAACATACTAAAGCAAAATTACATGTGCTAACTGAATGAGATGAGAGCCAAAATTTTGGGCATATGGAACCCCTTCGCATGATTTAGCATATATGCTAGCTTTCGAAGGCCGTACATACATTCATAGGGCAAAATCCAATTGTTTATTCTTTCAATCAAATCAAACTAACAAAAAATAAAACAAAACACAACAGACATAAGACATTAAAATCATCAATGTCCATATGGCCAAACCAAAACGAGTTCTAAAATGATAATTATAACGGACAAAAAGTCGATTAAATAACTACATATTTCGCTTCAATAATTTGATGGACCACAATCTTAATTCGAAAGTAAATCGAAACAAACCATAGATTTTGAAACAAATATCTCGATTTTGGGGCTCAATCGAGAAGGAGAGAATAAGAGAGTCGAGAACTCGAGACAATATGGTGTGAGCCATGGTGGCTAGAGTGAGATGAGAGGAGAGGGTATGGCGTGGTGGTCGGAGTTGAGACTTGGAGAAGGTTGGGGGAGTAGAGGCAGAGGTGGAGGAGAGGTAGAGGCGGAGAGAACAAAGAGACAACTCGAGAGAGATGAGAGAGGGTTCAAGAATGTTGAATGGTAGAATGTGAGAGACTGAGATAGAAACTAAAACCCTAAGTTAGATGGACGTTTGAAATTAAATCTCAACCAATCTGGCAGTCCACATAATTCCTAAACGTAATTTAAAATTAAATATTATATATATATATATATATTATAAAATATGTTTCTATTCATTTAGGGATTACTGAATGAAGACATATGGGATCCTGATCCCGTACCCAACTTTTTGGGACCGATTCGGTTTCGGGTACTGAACAATACAAGATTTTTTATTTGAGACATTTTTGGTTTGATTTCGTGACATTTTTAGTTCGGTTCGGGATTTTCAGTTTTTTTTTTTCACCCTAGAATTAGCTAGTTGCAGGGTCACAAGTCTTGGATGGTTTGTCCACACCAAACAAATGACAATACTCCCATCCTATCCATATAATCCTAGCCTATCCTATCCAAAGTACCAACTCCCATTCTATTTTGCATGCATTAGATGGGATTTGTAATGTTAAGATTCTAAAAGGCGCTAGGCATTAGTCAGGCAGTGGATAGAGGCCATGCATTTAGGCCGGCTTAGGTGATTTTTTACTTTTACTTAAATTTAAATATATATAATAAATTGTCTACTTATACTTAATACATACTATATTGTGATAAATAACTTACAAAATAGAATGACATATATATTATAAAGTATTATAACATATTGAAAACATGGGGAATAAGCATGTAATGAGTGTTCATCGATCTAAGTATTCGACAAGTCTCATACATTTTATGAAAATAAAATACAAAATGAAAGTTATCTATTTTCTGTCTAAGTGAGAGTCGCCACCTAAGTGGGTTAGAGAGATGCCTAGGCATGTGTAGGCGCCATTTCTTAATTTTACAAGCTTTGTGATTAATAGTGGCCGTGGCCCGCTTTGCGCCTAGGAGATAAATATGCACCATTAGTAGGGAGACCGTTGGAGTAAGTCAATTTTCCTATTTATTATAAATTTGTAATCGAATGAAATTTCCTCCTTAAAAAGGGATTTCATGTACCTAAACATCTTTGTACTTTTATATATATTTTATCCTTGGAGAAAAATACAACACAACAATTCAAACCATAAAACTCTCATATAATTTTACAATTTTATATATCTACTCATTTGAAGAGAACATAGCAAAGCAAAATTGCATGTACTAACTGAATGAGAAGAGGGCCAAAATTATGGGTACATTACATACATTCATACGGAAAAATCCAATTGTTTATTCTTTCATCAAATCAAACAAACAAAAATAAAACAAGACACAACAAACACAAGACACTAAAATCATCAATGTCCAAATGACAACCATAACGAGTTCAAAAATGACAATTATAACAGACAAAAATCACTTAAACTGTTGGAAAATTAGTTATTATTTTATTATTGTTTATGATTTTCTTGTGGGCTAAGGATAGTAGAGTTTCTTGCCCATTAGAATTAGGTTTTCGTTTCCTTGCTTATTAGGGACTAGGGTTAGTTTATTATAAATAGAGAGCTTTGTTATTCAGAGAGAATAAGTTAGTCACAATGTAGTCTCTTAGAGTTTTGTAGCCGTTCGACATTCTCGTTTGTTTAATAATATTCTTATTTTATTAGTCTCGTTCGTTGCGCATTTAACTTGGTATCAGAGCGGGTTCGATCCTTAGGGTTCAATCCGTTCTCGTTGGTATCAATTTGTTTGCCTTTGTCGTCGTTCGTTCTTATTCTGTACTCCGGCTTATGAACCTGCACCTGACTCGCATTCCACAGCGTTTATGCATATGGACCGTTGAACCACCATCTGCATCTGCACGCACCCGCTGCTGAATTTATTTGTCCACTCCACCACCTGTTGAATCCGCTGCTTCCTTGCATATACGAATCCCTCCAGCCCCACCGCTGCATCACCGCCCAGACCTGAGGACCACTCGGATTGAGTTCGCCTCCGCTTTGCAGAACCACCACTTGAATCCTTGCACAAATCCGACTGTTTGCACTTGCACTCGCACTCCATCAGACCCGTTTGAATTTGACCAGTATCCGTAGTTTGCCCTGTTGAAGGCCGTCGTACCGAGCTGCAGCTGTAAAACCCATTTTGCAGTATTGTTGCTGTTTGAAACTTTGAAGAAGATCCAGAAAAAAAAAAAAAAAAAAAAAAAAAAAAAGAAGGAAAAACGAAACGAAACAGAAAAAGGAGGAGGAAAAAGACAAAAGGGAAATAGAAGAAAATGCTTTGTTTTTGAGGTTTTGACTTTGTGCCCACACGGGCAAGAAAAAAATTTGGTTGTTTTTTTTTTTAATGTTTTGGGCTCACATGTTGCTGCTATTGGGGCTTGTTGATTGGAGCTACTGTTGAGCTTTTTTGTTTGGCTTGTCTGTTGTTTCTACCGCGAGGATCGCTAAGTATTTGGATTGGAGATCACTCAAGTGACGTTGTGAACGTGATGAATTGAATTTTTGTTTGTTTGATCGGAAGTTGGAATTGGCATTAGCATTGGTATTTGTATTGATATCGGCATTGGTATCGGCACTGACATTGAAATTTGG
The DNA here is from genome assembly GCF_916048215.2 of Malus sylvestris. NCBI lineage: Eukaryota > Viridiplantae > Streptophyta > Magnoliopsida > Rosales > Rosaceae > Malus > Malus sylvestris. The sequence continues at coordinate 15,430,942 of NC_062267.1, forward strand.
AGTCTTGCATCCGCATCTACTTGTTGGCAAACTCATGATGTGTACCGCCATGAGTTTGACGGGGCTGTTGGAAAATTAGTTATTATTTTATTATTGTTTATGGTTTTCTTGTGGGCCAAGGATATTAGAGTTTTTTGTCCATTAGAATTAGGTTTTCGTTTCCTTGCTTATTAGGGACTATGGTTAGTTTATTAGAAATAGAGAGCTTTGTTATTCAGAGAGAATAAGTTAGTCACAATGTAGTCTCTTAAGGTTTTGTAACCGTTTCGGCATTCTCGTTTGTATAATAATATTCTTATTTTATTAATCTCGTTCGTTGCACACTATGATATTCAAAACTACATATTTTGCTTCCATAATTTGATGGACAACAGTTTTAGCCGTACGGTACCTCTTCTAATGGTTGCCAGCTGCATTTGCAAGTATGCTAACGAAAACAAACTCAAAAATTATAAAATCGTGGACAAAAGTCGCTCAAATACTTAACAAGTTCGCATCATTAAAAAGCACCATTAACAAAACGAAAAAAAAAGCTAAATTCCAATTCTGCTGTAAATATATAAATTAAATTAAGGATGCCAAATTTGGTGATGGAATTTTACCGTAAGCCCGCATAATAAAGTTCTTATGAAAGGAATATATACGAGTAAAGACTTTGTCGACAAATTCAAATAGATAAGAGAAGGGAAAAACTAAAAATTAAAGAAAATTAATTTAAAAGCTAAGAACAGAAGGAAGAGCAAGTAAGATTCAATTTCCATTGAAATTGATGGAGATGGATTGTCTGCTCTCCCCTTCTCATACCCTCCTCATGCCCTCATGTTTTGTACGGTCACGGTTAAGCTACGTCAATATTTTATATTATTTTTTTATAAAAAATAATAAGACAAAAAGCAAATGTTGACGTAGCTTAATCGTGACCGCACAAAACAGGATAAAATAAAGAAGGTATGGAGAGGGGAGGGCAGACAATCCATCTCCGAAATTGACAGCCCAAATTTTTTACTTTTTGCCATTGACATTATCAAGCGGAGACACCCAAAATCCCCAAACATTTATATATTTAAACAAAAAAATTACAAAGAATTCAAAGTAAACATTACAAAGAATTCAAAGTAAACTGTTGAGAAAATGAAAAGAAGAACCTTGCATGAGTTTATAAAAAATCGGAATATTTTTTGTATTGTCAATTTGTTTTATGGTGAAATCTCAATTTCTTCATAGTATTATAATGTTGTCCTACCTGTAAAGCTCAACACCCCCATGTGATCCACATCACCATGCTTGTGTTTTTCATTTATTAGGCTTCAACATTTGCTACACAGAAGGGGAATGTCTTGAGAATGAGTCACACGTTGATGGGAAAATGGATCTTACATTAGCTTATAAGAAATGGAGCTATTCCTTTTATTATCAATTAATTTTATGATACACGTCAACTTCTTCAGATAATGCGCGTGCTGCTCATTGAGCTCCAATTATTACATAAATTATCCTAAACCCAATCCTTTTTTATTTATTTATAATTTTTGTGGTCAATAAACCCAATCTTTAATAAATGAGTTAATTTACTATACACACATAAATTATCCTAAACCCAATTTTTTGATAAATGAGTTCTGCATATCGTTTCCTATATATACTTATGCTCCTTGTTGCTTTCCCTCATATAACATAGCTCTTGCATTGCTCAAGTAAAGAAGGACAAAAATGTATAAAGTAGCAAGCCCTTCAGAGTATCTGGTGATCACCGGGATCGGAATCAAAGACATAAAGCTTGCAAAGAAGGCATGGATTTTCCCCGGCCAGTCCTTCATAATCTTCGACATGTCCCCCGTCAACTATACCTTCGAAGTCCAAGCCATGAGCTCCGAAAAGCTCCCCTTCATGCTGCCCGCCGTCTTCACCATCGGCCCACGCATCGATGACATCCACAGTCTCCACAAGTACGCCAAGCTCATTTCCCGCCATGACAAGCTCTCTAGCCACGTGAAAGAGCTTGTTCAGGGGATCATTGAGGGCGAGACTCGTGTTCTCGCGGCCTCGATGACCATGGAGGAGGTGTTTAGGGGGACAAAAGAGTTTAAGCAAGAGGTGTTTGAGAAGGTTCAGTTGGAACTCAATCAGTTTGGGCTTTTGATTTATAATGCAAATGTCAAGCAGTTGGTGGATGTGCCGGGGCATGAGTATTTTAGTTACTTGGGGCAGAAAACACAGATGGAGGCGGCGAATCAGGCAAGGGTTGACGTGGCGGAGGCAAGAAAGAAGGGGGAGATAGGGTCGAAGATGAGGGAGGGCGAGACGCTGCAGTACGCGGCCAAGATTGACGCAGAGACGAACATATATGGGACGAAGAGGGAGGGGGAGGGGAGGATGGCGGAGATTAAGGTGAAGGTGTATGAGAATGTGAGGGAGGCTGAGGTGGCTGAGGCAAATGCTGAGCTGGCCAAGAAGAAGGCCGGGTGGGCGAAAGAGGCGCAGGTGGCGGAGGTGGAGGCCGCAAAGGCTGTGGCATTGAGGGATGCCGAGTTGCAAACGGAGGTTGAGAGGATGAATGTCTTGACTAGGACGGAGAAGCTAAAGGCTGAGTTCTTGAGCAAGGCTAGCGTTGAGTATGAAACAAAGGTATCTAATATATATAAATATTTTTTTTCGCGTTTAAAAATAAAATATGCTACTCGTTTTTTTATTCTAAAATTTCTTTTAATGATTTTTTTTAGGGAATTTTAACGAAAAGTTTTCGGTACTGTTCACTTTAACGAAAAACCATATTTTTTACACTAAAAAGTCAATCCTGATACTATTCACTTTACTCTTTATTTTGTACTTATCATTAAAACTCAAAGTTTTCAAACCATTTTCATTAGTTTTCCTCCTTTTTTTTTTTAAAAAAAAAATTCTAGTTTGCTCACAATTTCTTAGCTTTTTTCTTTTTACTCCAAAATCTCGATTAAGTTAACTGAGTAGTGGCTCTTTACCATAGTGGTGGAAAATAGTTGAGCCCTTGCATGACGGGATGAGTTTGAACCTCGTTAGTGGCTAATCTAATATCTAATCTAACAAAATTTATGGTTTGACAAAAAAAAAATAAACTTAGCAGTAATTAATCTCAAATCTCGATTAAGTTAATTGAGTAGTAATTATCCCAAATCTAGATTAAGTAAACTGAGTAGTAATTAATCTTTATAAGATCTCTTTAATTCTCGAGTAATACTAGGGAGACTAAATTTGAAGACTAAAATTGCAAACTAAATTATATGTCACCAATAGAAATGAGCACGTCCATCAACGCTTAACTAATAAACCAATCATCAACTTCCATGTCTTTTAGTTTCCAAAATTTAGTTTCTAAATTGATTCTCCCTAACATTACTCTTAATTCTCTATATCTTAGACTATGATTAATATTGATGTCTGGCTTCTCTTATTAGTCTCAATATAATTGTCTTTAGTATGTGTCTTGAAGTTTCTCAACATATGAGTTGGTGATACTTGATTTTGGAATATGTAACTCATCTATTAGATGTTTTGGTTTAGAGTTTGTTATAGGTTCACTAACATGAAATTCTAACTCTGTCACTGTCTCAACCCACATCATCAAACAAATCCATGCATATTGGAGTTTCAAAAGCTATTTTTTGTTGATGGACATAATCCTTCCCTTTGCTTATATCCATTAGTTCCAAATGCGCGCGCGCAACGGTTGGTTGATTAGTAAAGTTATTGTGTCAAAGCTTTATATAACAACAATGTTCATAAACAAATTAAAGGTACAAGAGGCGAATTGGGAGTTATACAACAAACAAAAAGCCTCAGAGGCAATTCTTTTCCAAAGGGAGAAAGAGGCAGAGGCCAAAAAGGCATTGGCGGAGGTAGAATTCTATGGACGTCAACAAGTTGCCGACGGAGAATTTTATGCAAAGAAAAAAGAGGCTGAGGGACTCATGGCCCTTGGACAAGCTCAAGGTGCATATCTACGCCACCTTTTGGATGCAGTTGGAGGAAACTATGCAGCCATGAGAGACTTTATGATGATCAACAGTGGCATGTTTCAAGAAATTGCTAAGATCAATGCCGAGGCCATGCGCGGACTTCAGCCGAAAATCAGCATTTGGACAAATGGTGGGGGAGAAGGTGGTGATGGCGGTGCAAATGGGGCAATGAAGGAGGTTGCCGGAGTTTACAAGATGTTGCCACCATTGTTCAAGACGGTTCATGAACAAACCGGTATGTCGCCTCCTACTTGGATGGGCACTTTGGACAATTCCCACTCTAGCAACTAAACTCCCAATTGAGTCCGAGCGTACTTTTATATGTGTTGTGAAAGAGAATTGTCAGAGCGTATCATGATTAATAAATGTGATAAATATACGTGTGTTGTAAGGTTGAGGATATATGTGCAATGAACAATAGGATGCACCACCTACATCCACACACCACACTAGGATGCACCACCTTGTCAATACTTTGCTACCAACATATTTTTATCATATAAATTTAATTATGGAATTTTTTTTAATCTTCATGAAAAATCGTCTATCTAAACTGTTAATCAAATGATAATGGTCTAGTCATATGTATGTATATAAAAAAAAATCGAGTTGTCGATATCAAATAACATATTCATGATACCAAGTAATAAATTGACTGAGAAGTTTAATTCTTGTACAATGCACCTCCCTATTCCTTGGTTTGAAGAATATTTCTCTAGATAATACTGCGTCCCTTTCTTGTGGGATGAACTCATACCTTGACACATGTTACTTTTGTTTAAAAGAAAACAATCCCTAAATTCTAGAAACACTAATCTCTTAGGGTCTGTACAGTAACGTTTTACAAAACGATTTTTGAAAAACTGTTAATGCAAAACGAAACGACAAGGACGATGGATTCGAACGTGATTCCTTGAGGGCGTTTTCATCTTTCCAAAAAGGACGAATCGCTATTTTTATTTGTCTTTTGCGAAAAACTATCAAGAATTGTTGCACCCGACATTAACAGTTGATAAGTGAAGCCGTATTTTTGTATAGTTTGATTTTCAAAGTGTTTTTCACCAACATCAAAAGTTAAGAGGACTACAGTTGAACCAAAACATAGGAGTTATCAAGTTTATGTAGCCACATCCACACCACACGAATTAAAATCAAAGGAAACTCACAATTCTAATCAAGGGGAAAATCCCAACATTTGTTCGCAAAAGATAAATTCCTAGGAAGGAGAAAACAAATGTAGTCATTTTCGTATTCGATCATCAAGTGACTCAACGGCTCTGTCCAAGCTCCTGCATTACCTATACATGTAACTTTATCATTCACAAAATGAATTCGTGTTCATGCTTGTGGTAAATTTCACACCCATAATTTGGTCATACGAGCAACTGAATTCAAGTGTATGACACGAAGTGTGCAACCCAAGTTGATTAGCGAGACATGACAATTTTCACCAACTTTTCCGTGAGTGGCATCTGTGCCAAAAGGCGGCGTAGCTTTGTTATATACAGACTCAGTGTCTACATCAGCTCCAACCAGCTCTTTTACCTATTCCCCCCAACTTGGAATGTTTGCTGTGGCTTCATTCACCATTTTCACCAGGGTCACCTACACGTTTAAATTTCGAGTCAAGATGGAATAAGCAGGGCCAAAGCTGGGAAACATAAAGTTACATGCCCTTGGCCTCAATATTAATTATGTTATTCGCTAGCGTAACCAATTATGCAGAAAAACTACTACTACTAGGTGATGATACATACCACGCTTTCTGGAACACCATGTGGAGGCATAGGAAGGTTTCTAGGCGGTGCAACAGTATCATAAGACCGTTTATCAAATCTCCATTCTCCAATTTTCCCATATGTTAGTTCACCCTGATATCAGAATATCAAAACCAGACATTAAAGAGCTGAAAGTTTTCATTTGAAAACTGAAGACACGTATTGGGCAGTAAATCGAACTGTCAGAAATAAAATAAAAGTATACAAGAGCTTATCGAACATACTACCTTCATATTATAGTCACATCCATACGTGTAATGAATTATGAACTTCTTGCCAATTTCTTTATCCCACGGAGGCTGATATGCATCAGAAAAATAGTAATGCTGGTAAGTTAAACAACAACAACAACAACAACAAAGCCTTTTCCCACTAAGTGGGGTCGGCTATATGAATCCTAGAACGCCATTGCGCTCGGTTTTGTGTCATGCCCTCCGTTAGATCCAAGTACTCTAAGTCTTTTCTTAGAGTCTCTTCCAAAGTTTTCCTAGGTCTTCCTCTACCCCTTCGGCCCTGAACCTCTGTCCCGTAGTCACATCTTCGAACCAGAGCGTCAGTCGGCCTTCTTTGCACATGTCCAAATCACCAGAGCCGATTTTCTCTCATCTTTCCTACAATTTCGGCTACTCCTACTTTACCTCGGATATCCTCATTCCCAATCTTATCCTTTCTCGTGTGCCCACACATCCCACGAAGCATCCTCATCTCCGCTACACCCATTTTGTGTACGTGTTGATGCTTCACCACCCAACATTCTCTGCCATACAACATCGCTGGCCTTATTGCCGTCCTATAAAATTTTCCCTTGAGCTTCAGTGGCCTACGACGGTCACACAACACGCCGGATGCACTCTTTCCATCCAGCTCGTATTCTATGGTTGAGATCTCCATCTAATTCTCCGTTCTCTTGCAAGATAGATCCTAGGTAACGAAAACGGTCGCTTTTTGTGATCTTCGCTAGATTGCTCCGGTCATTAGTGTGGATAAGTATATAAATGGATAGAGATAGGAAAGCAAACACAAGATGTACGTGGTTCACCCAGATTGGCTACGTCCACGGAATAGAAGAGTTCTCATTAATTGTGAAGGGTTTACACAAGTTCATAGGTTCAAGCTCTCCTTTAGTGAGTACGAGTGAATGATTTAGTACAAATGACATTAGGAAATATTGTGGGAGAATGATCTCGTAATCACGAAACTTCTAAGTATCGGAGTGTGGTGTCGTCTTGACTTGCATTATCTGTCTCATAGGTAGATGTGGCATCTTCTCTGGAAGTACTCTTCCTCCATCCAGGGGTGGTATCTTTAACTGGTGGAGATGCACAAGGTAATGTATCAATTTCACTTGAAGCTTACTTGTAGTTTCAGGCTTGGTCAAGCGCGATACAAACCATGTAGTAGGAGTCCCCCAAGTCGCCGAGCTAGGGGGTCTGCTGAAAGAGGTGACAGACAAGGTAAGCAATCAGAGCTCCGACTGATTGTTCACCTTCTCCCCATCTTGCAGCAGCATGAAGGATAAAGAGAAGAAAAATGAGAAGAGATGATATGAGATACTTTTGCTTTTGAAGAAGTAACTTTCCACAGGCTTATTCTTGAACTGAGTTGGAGGGTTTTCTGGTTTCCTCCAGAGTATAAGGCCGACTGAAGAATTTGAGGGTCAAAACAAGTCCATCAAATCTAGAGTACGTTCCACCCTGCTGATATGGGATACTTTTGCTTTTGACAGAGTAATGGATGTATCGGCACGTGTGCTGTTACGCTTGTCTCCACATGCTTCCTTGTATCCTTTGCACTTGCCCTATCTGTTCCTCAAGCAGATGCGGAATCTTCCCTGGAAACATAAGATGATGAAGATGAGTACTCGAGAGCAATGCCAGGTAAGTAATCAGGTAAGGGGTTCCAGGCAGTCAGTTCCTGGCTGGAAGCTTGATTCCAAGTGCTGACTGATTGCTCTCTTTCTCCTTGTCTTGCAGGTAAAAACAAGGCCAAAAGAAAAAACAGGGAAAAAGCATGATATGGGATACTCTTGCTTTTAACCCTGATGATATGAGATATTCTTGCTCTAGTATAGCTTGTTTGCAGAGGTATTATCGGGGGGAAAGAAAGCTGAATATTTCGAAAGGCTTTGTTGGGAGTGCCCTCTCAGATATGATGAAGGGTTGAGCATTTTTGCAGGTCTGCCTGTCCGTTGGGGATGGAGGTCGACATATATAGGAGTCTCCCTAACAACAAGTAGTAATGCTATTCCTTTACCCTGCTTGGTCATAGCACGGTAGTGGGAGCTGCCAGTTTCACATGTTTTAACTCTGTCAGAGCACTTTGAAAAAGTGGTCTGTGGTATCTGGCTCTCGAGATTCGGAGAACGATGCCTCTTCGATTTTTGAGAAAGCAATCATGCTGGGGGTCTGACTCTCGAGATTCGGAGAGCAGTGTCTCTTCGATTTTTGAGGAAGTAATCATGTTGGGAGTCTGGCTCTCGAGATTCGGAAGGCGGTGCCTCTTCGATTTTGGAGCAAGCAATCTTGTTGGGAGTGTTGTCTCGAATGTGAGTAAAGGTTGGACATGTTTGCTAGTCTACCTTGCCACGAAGCACAAAGGTTGACACACAGGGACTTTCCAATTATCCAGCAATGGTACTGTTCCTTTACCTTCTCTTCGATTTTGAGAAAGTAGTCATGTTGGGAGTCTGGCTCTCGAGATTCGGAGGAAGGTGCCTCTTCGATTTTGGAGCAAGCAATCTTGTTGGGACTGTTTTCTCGAATGTGAGTAAAGGTTGGGCATGTTTGCTAGTCTACCTTGCCACGAAGCACAGAGGTTGACACACAGGGACTTTCCAATTATCCAGCAGTGGTACTGTTCCTTTACCCTTGTGGGTAATAATATGGTAGCTAGACCTTCAAAATTTATGTGTCTAAACTTTGTTAGTGCTGTTTCTTTGCTATTCTTTTACCTTTCTTGGTCAGAGCGATGTAGTGGGAGCTGCAAGCTTCACGTGCTCAACTTTGGCAGAGAACTTTGGCAAAGTGATCTGTGGTACCCATGAGTTATTGTTGCGTGTGGGAAGTGGGTGATTGAACAGTAAGATTCATGTGCTTTCTACTTCACCAGAAGTCTTCGACAGAATGCCCATAATTTCTGCAAAGCTGAGTGTGCGTGTGACAGGTGCTGACAAGGCTAGAAAAGTAGGTGCCTCTTCGATTTCTGAGATCGGCCCTCGTGGTCTCTGAGCAGCCCAACTTTTGAGAAAGCGAGCGCCTCTTCGATTGATTCGGAGAACGGTGCCTCACCGATTTTTGAGAAAGCAATCATGCTGGGGGTCTGGCTCTCGAGATTCGGGGAGCAGTGTCTCTTCGATTTTTGAGAAAGTAATCATGTTGGGAGAGTGGCTCTCGAGATTCGGAGGGCGGTGCCTCTTCGATTTTGGAGCAAGCAATCTTGTTGGGAGTGTTTTCTCGAATGTGAGTAAAGGTTGGGCATGTTTGCTAGTCTACCTTGCCACGAAGCACAGAGGTTGACACACAGGGACTTTCCAATTATCCAGCAATGGTACTGTTCCTTTACCCTCTCTTCGATTTTTAAGAAAGTAGTCATGTTGGGAGTCTGGCTCTTTAGATTCGGAGGACGGTGCCTCTTCGATTTTGGTGCAAGCAATCTTATTGGGAGTGTTTTCTCGAATGTGAGTAAAGGTTGGGCATGTTTGCTAGTCTACCTTGCCACGAAGCACAGAGGTTGACATACATGAACTTTCCAATTATCCAGCAGTGGTACTGTTCCTTTACCCTTGTGGGTAATAATATGGTAGCTAGACCTTCAAAATTTATGGGTCTAAACTTTGTTAGTGCTGTTTCTTTGCTATTCTTTTACCCTTCTTGGTCAGAGCGATGTAGTGGGAGCTGCAAGCTTCACGTGCTCAACTTTGGCAGAGAACTTTGGCAAAGTTATCTGTGGTACCCATGAGCTATTGTTGCGTGTGGGAAGTGGGTGATTGAACAGTAAGATTCATGTGTTTTCTACTTCCCCAGAAGTCTTTGACAGAATGCCCATAATTTCCGCAAAGCTGAGTGTGCGTGTGACAGGTGCTGACAAGGCTGGAAAAGTAGGTGCCTCTTCGATTTCTGAGATCGGCCCTCGTGGTCTCTAGGGAGCCCAGCTTTTGAGAAAGCGAGCGCCTCTTCGATTTCTGAGATCGGCCTTCGTGGTCTTTGAGCAGCCCAACTTTTGAGAAAGCAAACGGCTCTTCGATTTCTGAGATCAACCCTCGTGATCTCTAAGCAGCCCAACTTTTGAGAAAGCAAACGCCTCTTCGATTTCTGAGCAGGCGCCTCTTTGATTTCTGAAGCTCCGTCGAGTGCAGATTTTTATAGAGGCTGGCATTAAGTTCCAAAGAACACTTGAATCTCCACCAGTAGAAGCTTCATTCTTGCACTTCTAAGATCTTGATTTGTCCGACCTCTTCTCTCTTCAACACCTTTGAAAATGTCTGGCCCCTCCGACCGTCGTTTTGACTTGAACCTTGTTGAAGAGGCAGCCCCGCCTTCTCCAGACAACATATGGCGCCCATCCTTCGTCTCCCCAACTGGTCCTCTTACCGTTGGGGATTCCGTGATGAAGAATGATATGACCGCTGCGGTGGTGGCCAGGAACCTTCTCACTCCCAAAGATAACAGACTACTTTCCAAACGGTCTGATGAGTTAGCTGTTAAGGATTCGCTGGCTCTCAGTGTTCAGTGTGCAGGTTCTGTGTCTAATATGGCCCAACGCCTATTTGCTCGAACCCGCCAAGTTGAATCATTGGCGGCTGAAGTGATGAGTCTCAAACAGGAGATTAGAGGGCTCAAGCATGAGAATAAACAGTTGCACCGGCTCGCACATGACTATGCTACAAACATGAAGAGGAAGCTTGACCAGATGAAGGAAACTGATGGTCAGGTTTTACTTGATCATCAGAGATTTGTGGGTTTGTTCCAAAGGCATTTATTGCCTTCGTCTTCTGGGGCTGTACCGCGAAATGAAGCTCCAAATGATCAACCTCTGATGCCTCCTCCTTCTAGGGTTCTGTCCAGTACTGAGGCTCCAAATGATCCCCCTCCGGTGCCTTCTCTTTCTGGGGCTCTACCGACTGCTGAGACTTCTCCTAAGCAACCTTTGTGAAGGCTCCCTCTTGTGTGTTTATTTTGACTCATGTATATGTACATATTTGTAGCTTATCGGGGATATCAATAAATAAGCTTTCCTTCATTTCAACGTATTGTGTTAAATACACCAAAGCCTTCTTCGCTAAGTTCTTTGAATTTTCTTTTGTTGAAGCTTGTATGTTGAAGCTTTCTGAGTGGAGCATGTAGGTTGGGGTAGTGTTCCCTTAATTTCCCGAGTGAGGAAAACTTCTTGGTTGGAGACTTGGAAAATCCAAGTCACTGAGTGGGATCGGCTATATGAATCTTAGAACGCCATTGTGCTCGATCCTGTGTCATGTCCTTCGTTAGATCCAAGTACTCTAAGTCTTTTCTTAGAGTCTCTTCCAAAGTTTTCCTAGGTCTTCCTCTACCCCTTCGGCCCTGAACCTCTGTCCCATAGTCGCATCTTCTAATCGGAGCGTCAGTAGGCCTTCTTTGCACATGTCCAAACCACCGTAACCGATTTTCTCTCATCTTTCCTTCAATTTCGGCTACTCCTACTTTACCCCGGATATCCTCATTCCTAATCTTATCCTTTCTCGTGTGCCCACACATCCAACGAAGCATCCTCATCTCCGCTACACCCATTTTGTGTACGTGTTGATGTTTCACCGCCCAACATTCTGTGCCATACAGCATCGCCGGCCTTATTGCCGTCCTATAAAATTTTCCCTTGAGCTTCAGTGGCATACGGCGGTCACACAACACGCCGGATGCACTCTTCCACTTCATCCATCCAGCTTGTATTCTATGGTTGAGATCTCCATCTAATTCTCCGTTCTTTTGCAAGATAGATCCTAGGTAACGAAAACGGTCGCTCTTTGGTATTTCTTGATCTCCGATCCTCACCCCTAACTCGTTTTGGCCTCCATTTGCACTGAACTTGCACTCCATATATTCTGTCTTTGATCGGCTTAGGCGAAGACCTTTAGATTCCAACACTTCTCTCCAAAGGTTAAGTTTTGCATTTACCCCTTCCTGAGTTTCATCTATCAACACTATATCGTCTGCGAAAAGCATACACCAAGGAATATCATCTTGAATATGTCCTGTTAACTCATCCATTACCAACGCAAAAAGGTAAGGACTTAAGGATGAGCCTTGATGTAATCCTACAGTTATGGGAAAGCTTTCGGTTTGTCCTTCATGAGTTCTTACGGCAGTCTTTGCTCCTTCATACATATCCTTTATAGCTTGGATATATGCTACTCGTACTCCTTTCTTCTCTAAAATCCTCCAAAGAATGTCTCTTGGGACCCTATCATACGCTTTTTCCAAATCTATAAAGACCATGTGTAAATCCTTTTTCCCATCTCTATATCTTTCCATCAATCTTCGTAAGAGATAGATTGCCTCCATGGTTGAGCGCCCTGGCATGAACCCGAATTGGTTGTCCGAAACCCGTGTCTCTTGCCTCAATCTATGCTCAATGACTCTCTCCCAGAGCTTCATTGTATGACTCATTAGCTTAATACCCCTATAGTTCATGCAATTTTGTACGTCGCCCTTATTCTTGTAGATAGGCACCAAAGTGCTCGTTCGCCACTCATTTGGCATCTTCTTCGTTTTCAAAATCCTATTGAAAAGGTCAGTGAGCCATGTTATACCTGTCTCTCCCAAAACTTTCCACACTTCGATTGGTATATCGTCTGGGCCTATTGCTTTTCTATGCTTCATCTTCTTCAAAGCTACAACCACTTCTTCCTTCCGGATTCGACGATAAAAGGAGTAGTTTCTACACTCTTCTGAGTTACTCAACTCCCCTAAAGAAGCACTCCTTTCATGTCCTTCATTGAAAAGATTATGAAAATAACCTCTCCATCTGTCTTTAACCGCGTTCTCTGTAGCAAGAACCTTTCCATCCTCATCCTTGATGCACCTCACTTGGTTTAGGTCCCTTGTCTTCTTTTCCCTTGCTCTAGCTAGTTTATAGATATCCAACTCTCCTTCTTTGGTATCTAGTCGTTTATACATATCGTCGTAAGCCGCTAACTTAGCTTCTCTGACAGCTTTCTTCGCCTCTTGCTTCGCTTTTCTATACCTTTCACCATTTTCATCGGTCCTCTCCTTGTATAAGGCTTTACAACATTCCTTCTTAGCCTTCACCTTTGTTTGTACCTCCTCATTCCACCACCAAGATTCCTTTTGGTGTGGGGCAAAGCCCTTGGACTCTCCTAATACCTCTTTTGCTACTTTTCGGATACAACTAGCCATGGAATCCCACATTTGGCTAGCTTCCCCCTCTCTATCCCACACACATTGGGTGATTACCTTCTCTTTGAAAATGGCTTGTTTTTCTTCTTTTAGATTCCACCATCTAGTTCTTGGGCACTTCCAAGTCTTGTTCTTTTGTCTTACTCTTTTGATATGTACATCCATCACCAACAAGCGATGTTGATTAGCCACGCTCTCTCCTGGTATAACTTTGCAATCCTTACAAGTTATACGATCCCCTTTCCTCATTAGAAGAAAATCTATTTGTGTTTTTGACGACCCACTCTTGTAGGTGATCACATGTTCTTCTCTCTTCTTAAAGAAGGTGTTGGCTAAAAAGAGATCATATGCCATTGCAAAATCCAAGATAGCTTCCCCATCCTCGTTTCTCTCCCCAAAACCATGGCCACCATGAAAACCTCCATAGTTGCCTGTCTCCCTGCCCACGTGTCCATTTAAATCTCCTCCTATAAATAACTTCTCCGTCTGAGCAATTCCTTGCACCAAGTCTCCAAGATCTTCCCAAAATTTCTCCTTCGAACTCGTATCCAACCCTACTTGAGGTGCGTACGCACTAATCACATTGATAAGTTCTTGTCCTATTACAATCTTGATTGCCATGATTCTATCTCCTACCCTCTTGACATCTACAACATCTTGTACCAAGGTCTTGTCCACGATGATGCCAACACCGTTTCTCGTTCTATTTGTGCCCGAATACCAAAGTTTAAACCCTGAGTTTTCTAGATCCTTTGCCTTACTACCAACCCACTTAGTTTCTTGTAGGCACATAATATTTATCCTTCTCCTCACCATAACTTCCACTACTTCCATAGATTTTCCCGTTAAGGTTCCTATATTCCACGTTCCTAAACGCATTTTGCTCTCTTGAACTCTACCCTTCTGTCCTAGCTTCTTCACCCTCCCCCGTCTAATAGGATCAAAGTACTTCTTTTGTGTGTCCCGGGTAAAGTTGATAGGAGCATATGCTCCCAAACAACTTTGAGTGGAGTCGTTCGAAAAGAAGTTTCTATGGCCCCCTTGCTCATTTAACACTGCATCCGGGTGCCGATGGAGATACAGCGACCCTTGCTCACTTATCACTGTGCTCGGGCCACACAGCGCGCCACTTACGGGTGACGCCCTAGCTTTAGCACGATTTTGTTCTGGATTCATTTTCATAAGGATTCGACGTGATCATGGAGTGCCGGCTGTCGACTACCTGACGCCCTCCCCCTCCTCCTTTATCCGGGCTTGGGACCGGCCATGTAAGACATAGGCGGAGTTAATGCTGGTAAGTTAAACGGTAGTAGTAAATAATGAAATATGTAAACAAATCAATTAACCTTGTAGAAGTTAACAAATGGCTAAATTCAAAATTACGAAATAACTTGCAATCAAGAAAAGTTATACATTCAAAGAAAGAAGAGGGGTTCTAAACCTGAAGCATGAAGTCCTTGTATAAGATATTACCAACCCCATGGTGAGCGGATGCAACAGCATAAGCATACCTATATCATGATGCAAAATTAACTTAAAAAGGTCAAGGAGTGTTGTGATAACTAATTTAGTTAACCGGCTGTAACGTCATCAAAGAACTAAATTAACTAGTGAGAGCTCACATTTCAAGAACCCAACCAAAAGCTTTGTCTGTCTCAGGATCCTTCTTCATTGCCAAAGAAACATTCATCCACGTGGGAGCAATTTTCTTGAGAGATTCCTAATATGATTTATTTTAAAAAGAAAAGTCAAAACACCATATACCTAAAGGTAACTGTTGTTATACCTGGGAGAGATGACAAGTTTAATACCTTCCCAACGATGACGGGAGAATTTCCAATTGGATCAATTTTAGTTATTGGTCCCTTGTCCTCAGGGAAGTATTTCCGGAGGACCGACTCATACTTCGTCGGTTCAATGTAGAAGAAAGGAAATGCAGCTCCAAGCCCATCAATAGACAAGTTCGGTATTGGATTGACAATTACATGATCGGGCTCTGACATCAGTATGTAACTGCATACATTACACAGTAAGAACAGCATACATATAAGTCAACCCAACAGAAACACCAAATATGATCGACTTAGTAAGTACCGAAACTATGAAGTAAAGCATAGCGCGTACTCTTCTTTAATGTCTGCTTGCTGAAGCCATTGCACAAATGCCCATGGTCGGTTGAGAACAATATAACCCTGTGATTACAATATGCGCGGTGAGAAACTATTACAATGTAATTTCTTGCAAAATGACAATCACAGAGGGTTTATACCGTGTCAGCATTACAACTCATCAACTTAACTTCATTCGGGTTCCGTAATTTACAACTTCTAGATTGCATAATTTAATCATGAAAGTAAATTCTGCATCACTATATTAGCAATGTCCCTAAAAGCAATCAAAATCTAATTTCTCCATTTGCATTTTTTATGAGCAACCCAAAATTCTACACACAAAAATAACAAAAACCCATCTCCCAAACACAGAGGAAAAGTCCAAAATTAAGCTGAATCCAATTACCAGCTTCCAAAAAAAGCAGATAAAGATAAACAGATTAATTAAAATTTTAAGAGAAAAGCCCACCAACCCGATCCATTCCAGCAGGCAAAGGCTGAGCAATAAAAGTAGGGATTTCATCCATGTACTCGTCCGGCTTCCCATTGTGCAGGATCCTAGTGAACCCGCCCATCTCCGAGCCGGGTTCGTTCTGAAACTTCTTGAACCAGTAGTACATGATCCTGCACTGCCACGTGTTGTAGACGGAGTCGGAGGCTGTCACCGCGTGTGGAACAGTCGCTTGGAGCTCCCCGATTTGCCTCGCGATCTGTGCATTGGCATCTGGATGATAGGGTCCACTGCAACCGACGATGATGATCTCGACGGACCGGGAAGGTCCTGCTGGAGTGGTGAATTGGCTGAGATGATGATGTTGTATGTGATCAGAGCCACGGAGAAGGTCAGGAGTACGTTGAAGAAGAAATTCCCACAACCCATTTTTCCTTCTTCCTAAAGCTCTCTCTCTCTAAAAATGGCGACTGGAGAAAGTCGTCGGTGTGCTCGTCTCGGTAAAGCAGGCGAAGGTGGTGGCTGGACCTTTCATTTAGATTTTGCCTAAATGTTTTGGGCCTAGGCCTTAATTATGTTAGGTTGGTTTGTTAGTTTAATCAAAGAAACTTGGAGAGGTTAATTATGATCTTAATCAACTTCTAGATGCAATTAGCAACCTATTTATTGATCAAACGTGGTGTTAATGACTACTATTTTTGCTAGCATTAGCAATGGTTGGCCTTCATATCTTTTGTACCCATATTTTGTATCAAAAATAAACCCACCTCTAATGTTTAGACACGTGCCAACCTCTACTTAACCATGTAACATCAACAACGTTAGCTGCAAAAGCACTGAATAGGCACAGAATCAGAAGGAAGTTGGTGGTTTTGTAGCTGCAAAAACCATGCAAAGTTTTGAAAAATTGCAAATTAAATAAGGTAGTCCTACTATCCACACATATTTTTATTTCTCATAACCTCTCTCAATTTTCTAAGAAACTCAATGGTAAAAAATTAACAAGTGTGTGAGGGAGGTAAAAATGGGTGTGACATCTCATCCCAAATTTAATATAATTTTATTCTCTAACCTTAGAAAATTACGAAAATGCCCCTATTGGACTATATTCATGGATGTTTGAATCCTTATCACTTTTTTTATCACCTCGCACATATTTCTAGGTCGTATGTGTCTTTACAAATACGTGATCATAAATGGGCGTAAATCGGACAATTTATGCACATTTCCCAATGAGGAGCAAAATGGTAATTTTGCATTCTTAGAATTTTTTTTACTTGTTTATCAAGCCGGCACTCCTAGTTTACGTCGAATCCTTATGAAAATGAATCAAAACAATAGTGAGTTGTTGGTATTGCAGGCTGCATACCATATATAAATGGCTTATTCGTTGGGTTCGTTAAGCAAGTGGGCAATCAGGTCCATTGATGTTAGTATTTTATTAATTAGGTATCGTACCTAATTAATTATTATTTGGGCTTGACCCAAAGGTATGCACAAACATATTCCTGAAGTACTCGACGATACGAATGCGTGGGTGCAAGAGGAATCGAATTTGGAGTTACGATGAAGATTTTACGGAACTATGAAGCAAAGGGCATTTTGGTAACTTCATTATTCTAGATTAATTGCCCTTCATTATTTTAATATTTCTTGTGGGGTTTTTTCTGTTTGGTGGGACCCACCCATGTGGGTCTCCTCTTCCTTTTGTCCTCGTGTCACCTCTCTTCCCACTATCTCAGATTCCCTCATCCCTCTCTTTCACTCTCCTCTCTCATCTCTCATTTCTCACCTCTCATTTTAAACTCTCTATGTGTTATCTGGGTTAAACAGAGAGGCTGAGCTCCACACACAACACACTCGCCACCTCTCCGGTGAGCCTTACCAGAACCATCACACAAACCATTGCTGTAGATCTTGCAACAAGTCCACCAACCTCGAGCTCTCTCACCTCACACTCTCTGGTCCCTCACTGAACAACAGCAAACTGGACAATGATTTACCTTCATCTATGGGCTTTCTCCTTCCTCCCTCATCTCACACTTCCTTCCCCGAGTCAAGAACCATCACCAACGCCACTTTCAAATTGTGATTGGGGATGATTTAGTGCGTAAAACAAGTCGGGGAAGATTTCCCCAATATTTTTTGGAAGGAAGGAACCATGGTTGTCACGCCACTTTCAGACCATTTTTTTGGCCAACACTGACAGCAACTTGGCTCCATTTTGGAACAGTCAGTGTTTTAAAACGCGGTCTGAGCGGCTGCCTAGGCGCTGGGCGTCGGGCCGCCGCCGCGATTATTTAAAACACGTTCAGTAAATCGGCAAGGGTATTAGCTGGTGCCTAGGTGGCCGACTAGGCGGGCTAGGTGCCAGGCTAAGCGGCCTCCGTGGCGGTTCTATTAAAATATTCTGTTTCACTACACCGTG
Source organism: Malus sylvestris (assembly GCF_916048215.2). Classification (NCBI taxonomy): domain Eukaryota; kingdom Viridiplantae; phylum Streptophyta; class Magnoliopsida; order Rosales; family Rosaceae; genus Malus; species Malus sylvestris. The sequence continues at coordinate 15,449,090 of NC_062267.1, forward strand.
AGGGTGACGAAAAAGAAACCGAGAGAGCGTGAGGAAAGAGTAAACGTGAGAGAGATATGTATAAGGAATCAGAATAACAGTGCAATTGTAGGGAAAAAAAAATGAGAACTTTGAACTGGAAGCCCAAATTTCTTCGCTGTGCTTGAGGAAATTGACTGGACACATGATTAGGTTTTGGAAAATTATACAAAGCGAGAAGATGGAAATTAGGTGGAGAGGTGGGGAATCAGGTGGAGCAATCGAAGAAGAATGGAAAGGAGAGGAAACGAGAAACTTAATTAGGTGGAGAAGATGGGGAATCGGGCGGAGCAATTGAAGAAAAATGGAAGGGAGAGGAAACGACAAACCCTAAAATAAGGGCCTTACCGATTTCCAATTTGTCAAAAGTCATTGCCCTCTATCAAAAGCCATCCCTTCTGTCAGATTGATTTCCAAGGCGTCAAAAGCACTAGGCTTATGAATTATATTTAAAAAAGTTACCTACTCCATTATTAAACAAATATATTATATATTATTATCTACTGTTATTTTTCAAATTATGCACTTTAAATTCTTTACATTACCTATAAATATCTCTTCCTTTTAAAAAAAAAATAACGTGTTATATTACCTATATATGCTTACTGTTTTTTAAATATTGAATTTGTTGGATGGATGTACTTTGTGTATTCTTCTACTTCTATTTTACATTTTATCATTCTTCTATTATTCATACAAGTTTTAAGTGTAAATGGGCATTTATTTACAAGATATATAATAAATTTACATAAATCTTCTTAGGCGCTAGCCTTGACCCGGCCTAGCTGCCTAGGTGCTAGGTCCCTACCCACCGCCTGATTAGCGCCTAGCGTTTTTTAAAACCTTGGGTACATTTTTGTTCTTCATATTCTTAACTTTGATTTGGTTCTTGAATCATTGAAATCGGTTGAGAATTAAGCTAGAAATCAGCTCTAGAAATCGGCCTAAAAACTGACCAAACCTGTTCTTCGCAAGGAAGGTGAGTATGCCTATACCCGCGGGCACGTGGGCACACATTGGTTGCCGGCACATGCGGCGGTGTGTGGAGGAGCCCAATGTCTCTCTTTAGGTTTTTTGATGTGTCGAATCCGTATCCGCCCTCCGTTTTCCAAAATTCGATCATTTTAAGATAGTTTCTTTATTAGCTGTACTTTGTACGAATACTCAAATTTACGTTAGCTAACCATATATTTACGTAAATGGTTTCGGTTCTAGGTGAAACACATCGCAAGGATCTTTGATGCCTGCGAGGTGGTATCGACCCGACGATATGATTTGTGAGTGGGTCTTTGCTTTTAAATATTATATATTTAGTTTCCATGTCAGAATACATATGCATGAACTCATGTGTCAACATATGTCGATGAGCACCCGATATTATATGTTCGCTTTTGCAAGATATTGTGATTACTGGATGTTATATGCAAAATATTGTGATTTATCGTATTTCTGAAATATTGCTGATTATGGTAAGTGTTTTCATACTATATGTAGTATATATATTTGGAAACTATACTTGGTTTATAATAAAGGATTATATGTTTTTGAAAAGGTTTTACAAAACTTTATTTTCAGGCCCACTCACCCTTGTTTTTGCCCATCTAGATTTTAGTGGCAGAGCTCTTGTGTGAATGGATATTTGGCAAAAGTTGATATAGGAGACTATTTCCGATGGTATAATTCTTATTTCAATTTTACTGTACTTTACTTACCACATGTGAAATGGGTTCAATCCCGCTCACATGCGCACTCTTGTATTTAGTCACTTTTAGGTTTAAATTTGTTTCACATTTTCCATATCACTACACCTTATGGCTTCGTCGCATTTCCGGTGTTGGACAACACAACTTAATTTGGAGTCTAGGTGGACCTTGCGGGTCGGGGTGTGTTGATTAGGGTGTGAATAGCTTTTTGTGCTGAAAAATATTATTTTAGGCCGAGCTTGGGATTATTTAGGGCCAGCCGAATCGTGTTACGAGAAGGATTAGTTTAGATAAGGGTGAAGTAGTCGACTCCTAGTGCAGCAATGAGTCTTAAAGCTGAAGATGCTTAGGAGCAGGTGATGAATCTGGTTTGTTATGGAGCTTGGTTTAAAGTCTTAATGGAGCTAGGACTGGCTGAAACCTAATCAGACTGGGTTGAGGAGTTCTAATCCGAGTACATTTCTAGTTCGGTTATGAGGGGGTTTTACTATTATAAATAGAGAAGGAAATGCATCATTTAAGCCACCTTCAAATCAACACACAAATTGCCCTGCACAAAGCTTCTCAACAACCTTGAGATTTTATCATCTTCCCCTTTCTTCCCGCAAACACATATTTTATTTGGATAAACAACATTGTGAAGGCAACCGGTGACATCTTCAGTTTGGATAAACAGCACTAGAACCGTAGAATCAGCCGATGAAGGAGCGCATTCAGTTTGGATAGATAGCATTGCTTCGAGGTCGATTGGTTATTATCCAAGTCTCGGTTGACAAGGATTTTCGAGTCCTTGTTGGTAGAGGTCATCTCATCAGCCTTCTCAGTGAAGTGAGGTGTTACCAGATTACTAAGCTTCGCACATTGAAAGCAGAGTTTTGTTTATGATTGGATACTCACAAGTAAGTTTAGAGTTCGGCATTCTGATGGCCAAACCATATTTACAATGAAGACATACATTTATTTTGAGTATTTATGTCTATATAGTCTGGTACCATTTCAGCGTGCTTATACTCTTACGAATATAATCACTGTTACCAAACTCGAAGTTGACAATTTGTGAACTTTGTAAAACTAGCAGCCTTGTCTTCATGCTCTAGAACCCAAAGGCTGAGACGTGTTTTTTCCTCGGTCACAGTAGCAAGATCAAGAAGTCAGCAACACATTCAACGTAAATCAACATATTTTACTCCTCAGCCGAACTCGGCCGATGAGTTGGCACACCCTGCACACAACCGAAAGACATAGTTAGTTTACTAGTTACTCGGTATGTGCGCCATGTAGGCTTGATAGTTTTTAGGGTCAACATTTTGGCACGCCTAGTGGGACCCAATGCTAAAGCTACGAAGTTCATGACCATTGAAACACAATCAGTAAAAAAGAAAGCATTTATTTGTAAGTCAATGACTAATCTTCTACCTATAGTCTAAAGCCCATAACAAGATGGCTTGCCACGAGCACAAAATCATTCTGCTACCGTAACACCTGAAGCCACAAGTCCAATTTGCCGAAAAAATGAAGTTAATCTCAACGGTTAGACTCGTGATGCAGAAATCCCCACTAAAATGACAAAAGGCATTTTTGTTGAAGGATTAGTAGAGGATTGTGACGAGGACGATGATAAGGCCTCCAATCCACCATCTAGATATTTCTTCCAGCAACGATTTGAAGAACAATCCCGACAATTTTATCAAATGTTCAACCGAGAGGTAAAAGGCATACTCGAAGAGATGCGTGATAATAGTGCTATACATAACAAGTTGCTCGAAATACTGGTTAATAAAGTCTATGAAAGTGGACCCACTGATTGTTCCAGGCAGCCTCCATTTAAAAATAACCCTCTGCCAGGGATATAGGTTGAGACAGGATCTGCTCGGCTCAAAATGATTGACATAGAGAAAAGTGGTGGATCGAGCAGCATATCAAACAAATTTGACTAATGAGCAGAAATGACATTTGTTGACATGGTCGAAGTCCAGAGGATGATTGATTTGGCTTTAAAAAAAGGCTGAAGTTTCCAAAGTTCATTCACCCATATCTAGCCTTTGTAGAAAGGTTCGAGTATCCCAAGGGATTCAAAATTCCAAACTTTCACCTTTTCGTTGGGGAATCATCCTTATCCTCATTGGAACATGTGGCTTGGCTCATAGCTCAATGTGGAAATGTCAATAGTGACTTTCATAAATTACGACTTTTTAATTTTTCGTTGACCGGCTCAGCATTCGCATGGTACATCAATATCTCGCCCAACTCCATCCAAAGCTGGGAGGAATTAGTCGAGAAATTTCATGAGCAATTCTATCAGCTATAGATGGAAATATCAATCTCTTATTTGGCCAGGATGGCTCAATCGTCTGACAAGTCACCAATGGGATACTTTACAAGGTTCAAATCGGCCTGAAACTGGTGCTAAGTACCTCTCCCTGAAGTTGAGTTCATTAGGATCGCCTTAAATGGCTTAGACGTGGAGTACAAAAAGAAATTCTTGGGGGCAAACTTCCGAGATATGTATGAACTGGCTCAACAGGTCAAGCAATATGATTATTTACTCTGAGAATATAAGATCTTAAAGTCTCCATCCCGAGGAACCATCTACAAGAACCCTATGATCAATTAGGCATCGGCCGAAGGTGAAGAGTCCTAATCTGCCAGTACAAACACGGCAGAGATAGTAATCGACAAACTATACATATGCAAAACATTGGCTCATGCTAACTCCAATGATGCCAAAACCCGTTTGGCCTCTGAGGAAGTTGCCATCAAAACGTCAAAAGTCTATACTTTTGACATCACCAAGGCCGATGCCATCTTCGACCATTTATTGCTTGCGAAAATTGTCAAGCTTCGATCAGGGCATAATATTCCCAAGGCTGAAAATTTAAAAGGTAAGACATATTGCAAATACCACAACTCGAACAAGCATACGAAAAATAATTGTGTCGTATTTCGCGATGCCATTCAGAGCTGGATCGACAATGGTAAGCTCAAGTTTCTTAAGAAACAAATGGTCGTTGATGCCGATCATTTCCCTACGATGACGGTAAGTATGGTAGATGCTCATCTACTCAGGGATAAAGGGAAAGGGAAAGCCGAGTTTGTCCCAACACAATGCATCCTTAAGCGGAACTCTCAACCATGATTGAAGATTGATTTATCTTCAAACGAGCCATCCAAATACTTTTCAATCCCAACTTATGTCGATCAATGTCAGACTCTAGCGTAGAAGAAATTGACATGCCCATGGTTTTATGTAGTTGGTGCAAATCAAACATTGTCTTGACTGGGTCGAAGGAAAAGCCACTGCGGATTGAAATACCGCAGCAGGTGCCCGTAGCTGCGGCAACATGCCAAAAGGTGCTCGATGCAGGCCAATGCCAGAAAGCTTTTGATAGGCTTGGCCCTTAAGTACAAGATAACAAGTCGTCTTTGGCTAGACGGCACCTTGACTTCGACGCGTCATTTTATAATGAGGAGTATTATATGTGCAACTCTAGTAGCTCAGGTTCACTAGCGAATCAGTGAACCTTCAAACCACCTGAGTCATGTGACCATCATTGGTATACCTACAACTCTCCTTCAGGTGTATATACTGCGTTGTCCAAGTCACAAAAATGTCTATGCTAAATAATAGATTGTATGGCTCGTCAATGAGCAGCTTAAGCTACCTCAGCTACCAAATGGCAGCAGAAAGAAACAATCGGCAACAAAGATGACCAACAACCTCTAGTAATTATGACTGAGCTGCTTTAAGGGAAGAAGGTAATTGATCACGATTTTGAAACCATAATCGAAGAATCCAATAACCAAAATGTTACCCTAAAAACTACCAAGCATACCTGGTGCGTAGGCCGAGTAACTAATAAGCTAACTACGTCATTTGGTTATACGTAAGGCGTGCCAACTCGTCAGCCGAGTTTGACCATGGAGTAAAATATGTTGATGTTACGTTGAATGTGCTGATGACTTCTTGATTTTGTAACTGCGGCCGAGGAAGGAACATGTCTTGGCCTTTGGATTCTAGAGCATGAAGACAAGGCTGCTAGTTTTGCGAAGTTCACAAATCGTTAGCGCCAGGTTCAATCACAATGATTATATTTGTAAGAGTAGAAGTATGTTAAATTGGTACCAGTCCTGTCTTAATGTCGAAAAAAATGTATGTCTTGATTGTAAATGTGGTTCGACCGTCGGAATGCCAAACTCTGAAACTTACTTGTGAGTATCCAATCATAAACCAAACTCGGCTTTCAATGTGCCGAGCCTAGTAACTTGGTAACACCTCAATTCGCTGAGAAGGTTGATGAGATAACCTCTACCAATAAGGACTCGAAAATCCCTGTCAACCGAGACTTGGATAATAACCAGTCGGCCTCGAAGCAATGTTGTCTATCCAAATTGAATGTGCTCCTTAATTGGCTGATTCTACGGCTTCAGTGTTGTTTATCCAAATTGAAGATGTCGCCAGTTACCTTCATAGTGCTGTTTATCCAAATTGAAGATGTGTTGGCGGGAAGAATGGGGAAGAGGATAAAATCTCAAGGTTGTTGAGAAGCTTTGTGCAAGGCAATTTGTGTGTTAATTTGAAGGGAGCTTAAATGATGCACTTCCTTCTCTATTTATACTAGCAAAACCCCCTTATAACTGAAATAGAAATGTACTCGGATTAGAACTCCTCAACCTAATCTGATTAGGTTTCGACCAGTCGTCACTCCAATAGGACTTTGAACCAAGCTCCATAACAAACCATATTCATCTCTTGATCCTAAGCATCTTCATCTTTAAGACTCCTTGTTGCACTAGGAGTCAATTACTTCACCCTTATCTAAACTAATCTTCATCGCAACAAGATTTGGCCGACCCTACTTGGATGACCCAAAAGAAAATTCTAGATAACCACTTCTAGGCCAAGAATAATCCCAAGCTCGGCCCAAAATAATATTTTGGGCCCAAACACATCTTTAACCTTTTGTAAAATGAGTTATAAGGCCATCTTTAACCATGTATTTTTTTTTTTTGGACAACCGATTATATAGGGTGGGGGAGTGGGCTCAACCTCACAATGAGCTAGCAATAATGTGATTCAAATTCATCTTTGGTGAGAACTGAACTTAAGACCTCTCACTTACAAGTGGAGGAATACCACTAGACCATAGTACTAAGTGGCCATCTTTAACCATATTAAAAAAAAAAACTAAAAAATAGAAGGAACAAAAACAAAGTTCAACAAGTTGAAACACAACTCCAGTAACTCATCATTTTCCTCTTTTCTTATGTCAATTTCTCCCCAACCAATTCAAACTCTTCATCAAACATCATAGAACCACTATGATTACCTTAAGAAACCTTCTCTATTTTTGTCATTCTCTCGTACCCATTAATAGTTTCAGCAACTAGCGTTCAAATGTGCCAGTTCATCTAATCGATTTGGTTTGATACCCCATGGTTGGATAGCCTATCTAATCGAAGGGGGTTACTTGTCATAGAGTGAGTGTGGAAGTCATGTGGGTAGCGGTGGTTTGTTTTCTTTCTAAGAGATAGTTTAGGAATATCAATGAGTGAGAAAATAGTGTTCATTCTTTTTGTTGGGGACCTTTTGCTCGAGTTGGATTTGGGCATTAGTGGAAACTCTCAACTCTTTTGTTTCCAATACCAAGTCTTGAGATACCTCGAAACAATTAGCCTGTCTTAGGAAGTACCTTAATTGAATCAATGGCTCAAAGACTGAATAATTGCTATAAATTATGACTTGCCTAAGTGAATCGTGACGTGGAAGCTAAATGCTTATTAGTTTAGCATGAAAGAGAACTCAGTGCATGCTTGCATGGCTAAGGAAGCTTGAAGATATCCCTAGAAAGGTAGTAGAATTTCTTCTTCAAGAATTGAGGTTTACTGCACTTAAAGAAAAACTTGCTCTGCCTAGTGCAATCTTGCCTTGATTCTCTCTCTATGTTGTCTGTGTTGTTTTCTCATGTTGTATCCTCCCTCCCTTATGCTGACTTTAGTCTAATTTTATAAGCATAGGGTCTTTTCTAGCTTTCTTTAAGGAATCCTTTGGTTTCCTTTTTGCTTCTTGCTTTTGATAAATCTTCAATTCTTTTTTCCCTGGGTGCAGCTATGGCTTTCCTTTTTTGTGTAACACTAAAGAACGCTGATAACCTCGTGAAGATTGGGTTGTGCACACTACCAGAGCACCCTCTTCCATGGTCAATTTCCATAGACCTCTATTTTGGCAATGCTTTTCCTTGTTTTCCTTCCTCGCTTTCTTGTGTAAGCTTGAAAGGGAAAGATCCTTTCTCTTCTCATTAATGGAATGTGTTGCACTATGTTTGAACGTGATTTTGTAGGCAACCCAACTTTGGGCTTTGGTTTCTTCCTAAGGACCCTAGTTGTTTTGCAAGGGAAAGAGAAATTTGGTTTGTTCTTTATCAAACTTACCTACGTGAAACAAAAAATTATGGGCTTGGATTTTTTGTGCTCCCAAGCCACCCAAAGTCTTCCATAACCTTAGCTTTACATAGGCCCAATAAACTTATGTAACCATCAACAACACTATTCACTTGGCAAACCCCCACATGTGGCTTATGCCCACTTTAGTGTGTAGTGTGCTTGGCGTGATTTAATTATAACGTTGGTATCATAACATGGCTTTACATGATAAATGTGCATGGGCTTGTTGTGGTTATACAAATGTCCAATTTATAAATTATTATTTTATTGGCAGCATGATCGTAATTCACATGCCCCTTGCTTTCGCACTTTTGCATGTATTTAGGCTTGACTCATGGCATTTTTACAACACAAGCTTTGAGATGTGTTGGGCTTGTACAAGAGGTTTTTGGGCCCTCACACTTCACAACTTTTTGGGAGGAGTGGAAAAATAAGGTGGGTGAGAAAAAAGGGTTGAAGGGTGGGCATAGCACCACTCTTTTGGTATTGCTAATGAGTAATGAATTGTTAAGAATATATAATATCCTCTTGAGATTTTTTTTGCCCGTTTTAATACAAAGCAACAATGAAGAAACAAAGACAACTTCATGTATAAGGACAAACACTTTGGATCACATAGTTACAATAACATAATGAGTTTAAGAGAGTTCTTTTTCTTTTGTCGAAAGAGTTTGAGAGAATGTTATTTGCAAGGTAGTTGTTATTAGCACACCAAGAATGTAGGAAAAATTTTAAAAGTTGGTGATGACTATTTTAAAGTGCTACTAACAATTTTCATCAATGAAAGAGCTTGTTATTGGGTTGTCATCGAAAAAAACAACTTAACGAAAGCAAGACAGTCAAGCAAAAAGTTGCAAAAAATGGGTGTGGGAATTTCTTCTTCACTGTACTCGTGACCTTTTCTAATCATCATTGTCGATTGCAGGTTTTTTTTTTTTTCCATCTATGATTTATGGATTTTCATTCCCATACCAAACAACAATAAGAATGGGGAAACGAAGAGTTAGGTATTACTAAAGAGTTGTTAAGTACAATTAATAGCCTCTAATTTTATTTTTTTTTAATACAAAACAACAATGGGGAAAAAAAGAAGACAATAAGATTATATTGAAAATTTAGTGACAATTTCCACTGTGATGACTCAATGACGCAACACATATGAGAGAGGTCACCGGTGAAAGAGCTTTGTGATTGGGTTGTTGTCGGGGTGAAACCTTAAAGAGAGCAAGAAATCACGTGAAAAGGTCATCTATGAAAGACTTTTGTGATTTAGTTGTTATCGGGCAAAAACCTTAACAAGAGACGAAACTAACCATCTAGAGTGCTGTCATCAAATTTAGGATGCTTAAGAAGAGCCTTATCCGATGTCAAATCAAATAGTAGCGTGCAAATGCCTGTAGCCATCTGTACCCAAAAGTTCTTTGGTTCGGGTTTTCTGGAGTAAGTCTTTTTATCCTAAAATTACGAAACATAATCTCAATTTTAAAAGTAAATAGTAAACAGGGTACTCTCCGATAGGCCAATTCTTTCAATAGATTAACAAGCATTGAATAGTGGGATTTGCGATTGCTGTTTCTATATATGAAACAAAAACAGAAGATGTTCATAGATTGCAAGAAATAATAGATCGGTATAAAATGATAATTACATTACCTTTAAAAGAAGATTCAAGATTGTGTCACAAGCCAAAAGGATGCGACCATTATCTTCAACCTAGTTCAGGACTCCATTTACTAGCCTCATGAATAATTTCATTACCCTCACGAGCAAGATCACATCCCTCATTACGAGCATGTATACATGTTTATAGAGCTCCTTGATTAGCTACAGCACCAAGTGCATTTCCCCAAGGGTGTCCTAAAGTTCCACCACCAAATTGTAGTACATAATCATCTCTAAAGATCTCGGTCAAAGCAGGCATATGCCAAACGTGAATACCTCTGAAGCCAGAGGCAAAACACTGGCAGAGATGCCCAATCTTAAATACCGCAGCTTCAATCTCTTTCAACAAAATCATCACATAGAAAATCAACAAAACCTAAAGTAATCTCTCTTTACCTCTCAAGTTTACCTACTGTAGGAGTTTTGAGACTCCTATTGTCCCACATCAGGAAACATTAAATTGTCAATGGCCTTTATATAGGTCTAGTCCTTTATACTAGTAGTTAGGATTTGGACCATTTGGAAATGGATAGAAGGCTTGGGCCTTATGGTTGTGGGATTAGGTTTGTATATTATAGCCTAATACAATTAATATTAATTAATCGATACAAGGGCCTTGGGGCCTTGGAAGTTAAAATTAATCAAATTCATTAATTTTAATTTCGGATTAAGTTTTTAATTAATTTATGAATTAAAAAACATTTTGATTAAGAGACACAACTCTTAGAATGAGTTGTGTATTTTCAAATACGCTGAACATGTATTTGCAAGGGTGTAAAACAACCTATATATCAGCAATCATAGTTTCCAAGTATGATCATATTTTCTTCAATACAAAATTCCCAGAGAGTAAATACACAAAACAATTCGCTATAATTCTATAATCCAGTGCGGGATGTAGAATTAGGTAGTTATATCCTGGTTGAGTAGACGTTGTAGAACCACAATGATAAGAGCATATTTATGCGCCTTAGTTAGCTAGTTCTTATGCATTTTCGTTATGTTTTCTTAGTCAAAGTAGTCTTTTAAGCTATTTTCATGTGTTTTTAGGTTTTAAAGGCATATTATACAAAACGATGCAAATTGGAGCTTTTTGGAGCAAAAGTGAGCTCAGAGTGAATAGCACATGCTTAGAACAAAAGGTTTGGACGAAATTGAAGATTTGAAGATTTGAGGATTCCTAGTCCAAGAAGGAATCCTAGTCCACGAAGGAGTCCTAATTGAAGAAGGATTCCTAATCAACGAGGGATTCCTAGTTGAAGATGGATTCCTAGAAGAATGAAGATTCCTACTCAAACAAGGTTTCCTACTTGAAGTAGGAAAGCTAAGCCTAGAAGTTGCTATTTTGGGTTGATCTTTCCTAAACCTAAATGGCCTTAAGTTTCAGCAAAATTAGAAGGTTCCTAAGCGTTGGAAGACACAAAGGAAGGTTTTAGAACATTTTCTCATCTTTGTCGTGGGTTAGGCCTTATTTTCTCTTGGTTTTGGGCTTTCTAGAAGCCCTATCCTTATTCCTTAATCCATGCCGTACCTATACCTGATCTAGAACCTTTTGCCTTGCCTTGCAAGGCATTCTAGAAGGCCAATCCTTTTCCCATCAAACCTGCCGCACCTTTTAACCTGTTTCCTATTGTATTTTGATTTTCTAAGCTTTTTTCCTTGTGGATTTGGGTTATTCAAGTCCATATCTGATTTACCTAGGGTTTTAAGTGCATATATATATTCATAATCACCCCTTGGCCGAATTCACCACCTCCCATATTCATAAAACACGCCAGAAAGTCATTCAATCTCTATGCCGCGGCCTTCTACCACCATCTTCCATATTTTCTGACCCAAAATCATCCTTGCCGCACCACCCTCTACCATAAATCACCTACATCCATCCACCACACCATCCACCACAATCCTCTTATGCCGCAGCTAAGGAAGGAGAAGAAGGAGCCATCTGGAGTGTTTCTAGGTGTATTCTATCTTTGTTTTCAATGTTTAATTCAAGTTATCTTTGTCTAATTGCGAACATGAGGAACTAATTTCTTTATAGTTAGAGGGGAATTCGAAACCATGATTATACTTGCAATATGAATTGATTACTTTCAATTGCGATTTGATAAATTGTGAATGCAATTTGCTTAACGGTTTTATTCAAAACTTATTCTTGTATGGTTATTAAGGTGGCCAACTTAGTTTGCATGCATGAATTTGATGCTAGAATATAAGGGATTTTCACCTAATCGTTATGAACTTATATTCACAAGTAGTGAAGGTTGCTTGTCACAATCATGTTAAGTAAATTCCTGGCATAAGTATCATGCGCTTTCATAGTTACAAATGCCTTGTCAACACTTATGATTTTCATAGCACTTAATGATCTTTGATTGTGTCTCTATTATGCGCTTTCATGTAGGGAACTTTTAAGGAATAATTTGATTGCGATGCGCTATTTCCATTCAATTCAATGATTTAAGGAAAATCTGAGGGTTAATTTAAGCGTACCTAATTAACTTGGGGTGTTGAGGTTCATGGTTTATTGAAAAGCAATTGGAGATTGATTTGTATGCAAGTGTTTCATGTGTGGAGAAGGACCTTCTAGCTAGACCATCACCCATCCAATTTCCCAGTTTCGTCCAAAATCTGTTTTAGTCTTTAATTTGTTTGTTTTACTTTATTTTCGTCCAAAACCCAATCCCCCTTTACTTTGAAGTGTTAGATTAGTTAAAATTTGTTTTGGTTTGTGTTTTTAAGTGTCTTGAGTCAAGTTAAAACCAATTTTTGTCCAAATAACTCCCTAGAGTCAGTTTTGAGTCTATTTGGTTGTTTCGTGCTGTTTTGAGTTTGTTTGGAGTCTTGTGAGTCTTGTTAAGGGTTTTTAAGTTTATTTTTGTGTTTCTAAGTCAGTTTCAATTAGACTAGTAATCCCTCCTAATCCCCAATCCAGAACGATCCCTACTTATACATATACTACAATTATCAAAAGAGGGTTTAATTTGTGTGCTTAACTTTTATCACATCACACAAGCACAATAGTGGGACAGAAATACTATTGGAATGAAATAACTTTTGTGCTAGCCTCTACCTTTGATTCAGTCAAGTTAGTATCATTTTAATTTATGTATTTATTGTGTAATTTCATTCTGTATTGCAAGTATTTTTTAGTAATAAAGTATAAGTATTTCAAGTTCTATATTTCTGTTATTTTTGTTTCTAAATTGTTCTCCAACAATCTTCGAACAGTATGGAAAAATCAGGAACTAAACAACATTTTGAAAAGCCTGAGAAATTTAAGGGTGGAGATTTCAAAAGATGGCAGCAGAAAATGCTGTTTTATTTGACAACTCTGAATTTGGCTAATGTTCTGCGCGAGACTATACCTATTGCAGATGGAGAAAATATTTTTCCTGCATAAACTTTGATGGCTATAGATGCCTTGAATCATAATGATTTCCTCTACATAAATTATATTCTCAATGTATTAGATGATTCGTTGTATGATGTCTATGTGGTGTACAAAATAGAGGATGTTGGATCAAAGAATTTTGTCGTGGGCAAATTTTGGACTACAAAATAGTAGATTCCAAGTCCGTTGTCTCTCAAACTGAAGATATCTAGAAAATCATCCATGACATTCACGTTGAAGGGATGGTGATCAATGAGTCTTTTCAAGTGGTGTCTTTTATAGAGAAATTGCCACCTTCTTGGTAGGAGTTCAAGAATTATCTCAACATAAACGTAAGGAGATGACCCTCGAGGATCTCATTGTAAGGCTGAGAATTGAGGAAGATAACCAAAAGAATGAAAAGAGCATGGTTTTGAGTATAGAAGCCTAGGCAAATGTTGTTGAAGGAAGTTCATCAAAGTAAAGGCCGAAATTCCAGAAGACTAAGAAGAAGGAAAAGAACTTTGTCCCTGGTATGAAAGGCAAAGACTTCAAGAAAATTGTTCTCTTTATACCAGAAAGTCAAAGGGAATGAGCAACTGTTCATGGGAAATGTGTCTACATCAGTTGTGGCTGGAATAAGAAAATGTGTTCTGAAATTCACTTCAGGAATTAACCATTCTTGATACGCTGCATGTCCCCGATATAAGGAAGAATCTTGTTTCTGGTCCTATCCTTAGTAACAAGGGATTCAAACTAGTTTTTGAGTCCAATAAGTCTGTATTAACTAAAGGGGGGATGTTTGTACGAAATGGTTACCTTGTTGATGGATTATTCAAACTAAATGTACTTGCTAATGCTATGAATGAAATATCGTCTAATTTATGGCACTCTAGACTAGGACATGTAAATTTTCGTTCTCTTTTTAGAATGCATAATTTAAATTTCTTGCCCAAACTTGATTATTTAGATAATGTTAAATGTGAGACTTGTACAAAATCAAAATTTGCAAGTCAAAGTTTTAAATCAGTGCATAAAAAATCCAATGATTTATTAGATTTAATTCATAGTGACTTGTGTGATTTTAGATCATATCCAACTGGTGGTGGAAAGAGCTATTATGTAACATTTATTGATGATTTCAGTAAGTATTGTTATGTTTATTTACTTCATAGTAAAGATGAGACCTTGGATATGTTTAAGACATATAAGGCAAAAGTTGAGAATCAACTTAACAAGAAGATTAAAGTCTTAAGGTCTGATAAGGGAGGAGAATATGAGTCTCATGCCTTTGCTGAATTTTGTGCCACACATGGCATAATTCATCAAACAACAGCCCCCTGTACACCGCTACAAAACGGTATTGTCAAATGGAAAAATAGAACTTTTAAAGACATGATCAACTCCATATTGAATAGCTCTGGACTTCCACATAATTTGTGGGGTGAAGCCTTATTTACTTCAAACAAAATTTTGAATCGAACTCCACTTAAAATAAGAAATGAGTCACCATATGAACTATGGAAATGAAGAACCCCAACATTTAAATTGCTTAAAGTGTAGGGTTGCCTGGCAAAAGTACATGTCCCAATGCCAAAGAGAACAAAATTAGGGCCTAACTATAGATTGTGTTTTTATTGGTTTTGCATCTAATAGTTCAGCTTATAGATTCTTAGTTTTTCATTCCGAAGTAAGCAAAATACACGTCAATACTATTATAGAATCTATAAATCCAATATTTTTGGAGGATATATTTCCATGCAAAATGGGCAAGTCTAATTTCTTGAAAAAGAGATTACATGATGATGTATCTGAGGTTAAGGACAAACCTAGAGTACATGATGATGGTTCATCCTCGTCTAGAGTTCAGGAAGAAGAACAACAACAACTTGAACCTAGAAGGAGTAAAAGTACAAAAATTCGAAAAGACTTTAGGCCTGATTTTGTGACCTTATTAACTGAGACAGAACCTTAATCATTCAAGGAGGCCATGTCCACTCCTGAAGCTCCATTTTGGAAGGATGCAGTTAACAGTGTAGTAGATTCCATTAAGCAAAATCATACATGGGAATTAGTTGATTTGCCCCATGGCAATAAGCCAATTAGGTACAAATGGATCTTTAAGAAGAAATTAAAACCAGATGGTACAATTGACAAATATAAGGCTCGTTTGGTATCTAAAGCATACCGTCAAAAACATGGTTTGGATTTCTTTGATACATACTCACCTTTAACGAGAATTACGTCAATAAGACTGTTGATTGCTATAGCTATACTCCATAACATGGAAATACATCAAATGGATGTAAAGATTGCGTTCTTAAATGGAGACTTATATGAGGAAATATATGGAACAGCCCGAGGGGTTTGTGGTTAAAGGTCAAGAACACAAAGTTTGTAAACTTGTGAAATCGCTATATGGGCTTAAACAAGCTCCAAAGCAATGGCATGAAAAATTTGACCATATTATGATCACACATGGATTTAAGATAAATGAGTGTGATAAGTGTGTCTACACAAAAACTCAAAATAATGCTTGCGTTATGTTGTGCTTATATGTAGATGATATGCTTATAATGGGAACTAACAAAGAGATAATAAATTGGACCAAGAAGATATTGAAATCAAGTTTCGATATGCAAGATCTTGGTCTAGCTGATGTGATTCTTGGTATAAAACCAAAGGAAACTAATAAGGTTATACTTTTACACAATCCCATTATATAGAAGCTACACTTAGAAAGTATGGTCATTTGGAAAGTGAAGATGCAATTACTCCTTTTGATGCCAATAGCAAACTAAAGAAAAATAGTGGTGATGCTATATCTCAACGTGAATATTCACAAGTTATTGGAAGCCTTATGTACATTATGAACTGTACAAGGCCTGATATAGCATATTCAATGAGTAGACTGAGTAGATATACATGCAATACTGGGCATGATCATTGGGAAGCTTTAATTCGAGTATTGAGATGCTTAAAGCATACAATGAATTATGGATTGCATTATACGAGGTATTCTCCTGTGCTTGAAGGATTTATTGATGCGAATTTGATATCCGATAGTACAGATACGAAATCCACAAGTGGATATGTATTCACTTTGGGAGGAGCAGCAATATCTTGGAAATCTTCCAAACAAACGTGCATAGTTTAGCTAAGAGAAGAAGTTGAGTGGCTGGAGAAGAAATTATAGTTTAGCTGCAAATATCAATGATGGAATTAGAAATTATAGTTCTCGATAAGGCTGGAGAAGAAGTTGAGTGGCTAAGAGATTTTTTGGAAAATGTTCTCATATAGCCTAAACCTGTAATGGCAATATGTATACACTGTGATAGTTTAGCTGCAAATATCAAGCTAAAAAAGTGTATACAATGGAAAGTCTATACAAATTAGACGAAGGCATAATACAATAAAGCAATGGCTCTCTAGTGGTGTAATTTCTATTGACTATTTAAGTCAAAGGATAATATTGCGGATCCGTTTACTAAAGGTTTGTCTAGAGAGCAAGTTAAGCATACATCGAGGGGAATGGGTTTAAAGCCAATAGAGTAAAATTAAACCGCCAAACGGAAACCAAACCTAGCTGATTGGAGATCCCATGGTCTAGGTTCAATAGGCAAACTGGTTTAGCTAGATTCAAAGAAAAAAACACACTTACATACCCATTCCTATGATGGAAGAAGTGTGGTGATTGCTAATGGGTGTAGGATACTTTAGTTTAATGATATTAATACTTGTAAATCAAGTAGAATAGTAGCAGCCTATTCTTAATCAATATCACCTATATGAGAGTAAATGTGGGGTTGCATTTATGAGAATTACATGGCTACATTCTCTAAAGCTCTCATGAATCCAGGATCTGTTCAGGACCAAAAAGAACACAAACGTATGAATTTGTGGTGTGTTGGTGTGGCATATGTTTTGCTTATTGTCTTGGTATACTTTGGAGATGAACAGTTCAAGATTTTATATTCACTGCATCATCTAGTAAATCCAATAAGTATATACTAAGGTAGGTTCAAGTCCAAAAGACACATCTCCTAATGTATGTCACATCTATTGTTTACTCTCATATCTTAGTTTCTCAAGGACCAAATAATCATCTCAAAATGTGGGGTATTGTAAGAGTTTTTAGACTCCTATTGTCCCACATTGGGAAACATTGAATTGTCAATGGCCTTTATATAGGTCTAGTCCCTTATACTAGTAGTTAGGATTTGGACCATTTGGAAATTAATAGAAGGCTTGGGCCTTATGGTTATGGGATTAGGTTTGTATAATATAGCCTAATACAATTAATATTAATTAATCAAGACAAGGGCCTTGGGGCCTTGGAAGTTAAAATTAATCAGATTCATTAATTTTAATTTCAGTTTAAGTTTTTAATTAATTTATTAATTAAAAAAGTTTTGATTAAGAGACTGTTGACCCTAAAAACTACCAAGCCTACGTGGCGCGCAGGCCGAGTAATTAATAAGCTAACTACGTCCTTCGGTGAATGCGGGGCGTGCCAACTTGTCGGCCGAGCTCGGCCGAGGAGTAAATTTGTTGATGTTGCGTTGGGTCGCGCTACTGACTTCTGCGTCTTGCGATTGCGGCCGAGAAAGGAACACGTCTCGGCCTCTTGGGCTCTCGAACCTGAAGACAAGGTTACTATTCTCACGAAGTTCAATATCAAATTCGGCCTTCAATGTGCCGAATGTAATAACTCGTAACACCTCACTTCGCCGAGAAGGCTGATGAGATGACCTCGACCAATAAGGATTCAGAAATCCTTCTCGACCGAGACTTGGATAGGTAATCAGTCGTTCTCGCCGCAGTGCTGTTGATGCCAACGGAAGGTACTGCGAGACCGACTGATTCTACGGTGACAGAGCTATCTATGCCGACTTAAGATATCACCGGTTGCTTCCAAAGTGCTGTTGATGCCAACGGAAGATGTGTCAGCGAAAAAAGGAAAAAGAAAAATCACAAGTTGTGAGAATTTGCGCAGGGCAATTTTGTATTGATTTGCAGGGGTCTCTCTTCCGTTGCCACTACCTCTGTATTTATAGGAGCAAATGTTGTGTGACGCGGCCAAATAATTTTGTAGAGTCCAACTGCAACTCTATTTTGTGGAATTGACCTTGATCCCGTATCAAATATGCCGCGCATATCCTTCAGATAAATAAAGCCTACCTAGGCTTTATCACATCTCACTAGAGATCTAACCCACCTAGGCTTCTTATTAAAAAACATGAGAAACCTTTAAACCCATATTGCCATCACCATGCAAAACCATCATCTCCATTGTCGCATGCCACGTGCACAAAACCAATCCCAAAAAACCATGCATTAGGATAGAATCTCCATATTGCACAATTCTTTTGCAAATTACATGTTTTGGCATGTTTGGATTTATCCCCTATCACTTCATTATCTTTACATCCCATGCATGCATGTCCAGCAAAACAAACCAACCTGATTCAAAGCTCACGTCCCCATCACAACTCTACTTGCCTCCATCCCATTTATTTTGCATAAAAAACCAAGACAACTTATTAAAAAAAATAATTATTATGATTAAAAATCATAATATTATCTCTTAACAATAATATCTAAACTTTCTTATCCAACGGTTGAGAACCATGCTTACTCAACGGCCTCGATTGCTTAGGCCGATGTGTAAAATCAGGTCCAAACAGAGACACAACTCTTTCTAAGAGTTGTGTATTTTCAAATACGCTGAATAGGTATTTGAAAGGGTGTGAAACAACCTATATATCTGCAATCATAATTTCCAAGTATGATCATCTTTTCTTTCGTACAAAATTCCTAGAGAGTAAACAGTCAAAATAATTCACTAGAATTCTATAATCCAGTACAAGTTGTAGAATTAGGTAGTTGTATCCTGGTCGAGCAGACATTGTAAAACCACAAACACAAGAGTGGGACGGAAATATTGTTCGAATGACATAGCTTTTGCACTAGCCTTTACCTTTGATTCAGTCAAGTTAGTATCATTTTAATTTCTTGATTTATTGTGTAATTTCATTCTGTATTGCAAGTATTTTTTAGTAATAAAGTATAAGTATTTCAAGTTCTGTATTTCTATTATTTTTGTTTCTAAATTGTTCTCTAACACCTACTACAATACCATAGTGTATATGATCCAGTATTTCAAAAAACTCGCCTCGGGGCGCACCTAGGCGACCTTGGAGGTAGGGCGGCAACATTTTTGCCTCTATTTATGGGATTCAACGAAATAATCGCCTAGGCTATGTCAAAGCACCTAAGTGGTTGAAGTGCGCCTGAGGTGTCGACTGGCTGGCCATTTTTCTTTTTTAATTTGCAAAATTTTTGAGTTGCAGACCATGAAGACCAGCGAAGGAAATGAAAAAGACGAAGAAGACAGTTGGGTTTTTTAAGATGAGTCGTTCTTTATATATATTTTTTTTTTCTTTTTAAAACTTAAGAGCATCTCCAACCGGGACTTTAATTCTACGATAGAGGCTCCAACGTTAGCTTTTGGCATCATATCTTTCTCCAACCAATCTACTAAAGTTGAGTTGGAATTTGCATCATGCTCCTAGCATCAAAATAGATAGCACTTTCAAATCCTTTATTTTGATTTTTTTTGAATATTTTTCACCGCTTCCAAAGTAGCTTGTTTATTTTTTATTGGTTTGAGTCCCACCAAAAAGTAAACATAACATATTTTATATATGTATGGTTCCACTTGAACAAAAAAATTAAAAACTTACGTCCCCATTGGAGTTTGAAAATTTAAAGATGTTATTTCAGTGCCAACTCAGTCATCAAATACAAATTAGACACATGAATTTTGACATCTTTATTGCATATGTTCTAAGCAGACCCCACTTTGACATTTGTTACCCTGTTATCTTCACTTTTTTTTTTTTAGTATTTTTTATATTAACCCAACTTTAGTGACATTTATTTACCCCACTATCTTCTTTCCCCCTTTTTTTTGTCAAACGATAGATTTATTATGACTATTTTTAGTATTTTTTTATACTAGAAATTGGTTGACATGTTAATCGCAATTAACAAGTACTACTCCAGAACATATGTAGGTCCTTATTTGGTAAGGGCAGATACTAAGGGTGCAACTCAGGCGGATTGGGCGGGTTGGAAGGTCAACCCAACTTTTACAATTCAGGATCGGGTTCGGGTTGGGTTTCAATTGGGTTCATTTGGGCTTGGGTTTAATTGGGTTCGGATTTACTTGGGTTGGATTCGGGTTGCCCAACTCCTTCATAATGTGCCCAAACTTTAGAGGGTTTCATATACTCTTTTGCATTTAGATGGTACCTGAGGTTTAAATGTAGCATTTTGAGGCTCTCCAGGAGCAGCTAGCAGAGGCTCTCTTGGAGTAGCTTGATTATGTTTTGCCATATATGACAATCAAATGGACTTGAACAATTAACACATGAAACAAAATATTAACATATGACAACAAAAATATCTGATAGAAAGTAACATAAACATATAAGAGAGAAAGATGTCAAAATTTTAATTAAGTTTGTATAGGAACTAAGTAATTGAGATTTTATCAAATATGCATGCATGATTACCTAGAATAATTCTTTTTTTTTCTTTTTTCTTTTTTAATTCTTTCTTCACTTTAATGCGATATGATTCGAAATAGCTCCCTAATCAATCTTTTAGCGTATATTATATTATATTATATTATATTATGTAATATATATATATATGTATGTATGTATGCATGTATACCAAATGTTATAAACAGACATGAAGAAGATAATGAACGATTGGTCAGTATTTACCTTGAATTGAGATACTCAATGAACTGAATGGGAGTAAGACATGTATGCCATTCAAAATCAGTTGTGAAAATATTCTTCATAATGAAAATAGTGAATTAAAATTAATGATGCATATATATTTTGAAAATAAGTTTATAAAACTTTGAAATGAAGACTTACAATTTGCCTACTGGCAATTATAGTGGATAAAAATGGAGATGGAGCTCACAGGCATCCTTGACATGATAATTAAAAGTGTTTAAGTGTTTACAAATTTGAACTAAGATGATGAGTGTTGAATGTTGTCTTCTGTTCTGTTGTATAAGAATACGCAGAAGTTTCATCCTGTTGAGAATGGGTTCTGAATTCTGATGATATAGGCTGGAGATGGTTGGCTGAATGATTGAAATTGAAGCGGGAATCCCGGCTTGCCTGGGCTGTGAGCTATAAAATATGGAGAAATAATTTTCTTTTCACTATGGAATCACGCGACTGCTTCTAAAATGATGGATGAATAGTAAAAATGGTTTTACTATTCATGAATAGTAACTTGTCTGAATGATTGCTGCTACTGCAGATGTTGTTTTCTGAAAGGGGTTCACATGGCTGGTACTGTAGTGAAATTTTAAATGATTACGAATCATTACAATTCAAACGGGTCTTGGGAATCCTGATAATCGGCCCACTTTTTCTAACTTGCTGAAATGGCCGGAAGTTGTGACAAAGCGTTTGATGAGTCGAAGTCGGAGTCTGGTTCTTCTTCATATAGCAAAGCTGCTTCTGCCATAAGCTGCTGGGCTAAAACCTTGAGTTGTGAGGATTTCTCTTTTTTCTTCGAACTGGTTGACTTAGATGATTTGGCTTTTCCTTTGAGGAAGGATGAAGGACTAATGTCTGATAAAGATTTTTCTAGAATTTTTTGCAACGCCTTTGTTGGTGTAGTTTGAACCGTTGTTGAGGTTGGAACTGGATCAATGGGAAATTCAGAGAGGACCAGGTTAATGATCTTCTAATGGTTGAACTTATCCCACCACTTGACTGCTCGTTGGCTATAGACTTCTCCAGTTTCAACTTCATCATTCCACTTCATTATCCACGGGACTTTGTATTTGGCCATGAATAATGGTAGAATTGTAATCCTGTAATTAAATCGGCTACGGTCGAATTTTTTTCTGGAAACCAGCTGAAATGACTTACATCAAATCTTTGGGTTGTAAACTGGCTGTTGGACCATGAGTAGACCACCATTTTGGAAACCATGCTGGGAAATTCAATCTGAAACTTCTATCAAAAGTTATAAACCATGAGTGACTAAAGTTGTCTGTTTGATGAAGAAAAATGTTTATCCAAGCTTGAATGTAATCAAAATAATTATATTTGTTGTTGGGGATGAGAACATGTTGGGTATTGAAGAGGTTTGGTGTGGTACAAGGGGATTTCCCATTCTGTTTCGTTAAGGAATTTTCCTATGTGGACGAAATGATAGAGGATTTTGTTTTCATGAGTTTTACTGAGAATTGGTTTTATGAAAATGAATTCTGTTTCCATTACTATGGCTTGGTAGTATTTGAGGGTTTTGTATGACTCTGTGGGTGGATAATGGAAATTGGGTGGAAACACAGTTTTGGCAATTTTTTCTGGTGCCTGTTCTTGATTGATGTTGAAAGGGATGCTGAAAAGGTATTCCTTTGGGTTTTTCAGGACGTAAGGGGATGTTTTAGCATAGCTGGCTAATTGGGATGATGATGAACAGGGAATGGATGAATATGGATCATAAAAGCTGACTAATGCCATTTGGTAATTGGGTCATGGTTGATGATAATTTGACCTAAGGTTACCTACTGTGGAACCTAAGGGAGTGAAATGATTGGTAATGGCTAGGGCTGATAAGGAATCGGGAATATATTCCTGTTTTACTAGTGGTGGTAGAGTGGCTGGAAGTTTCCTCTGGCTATTGCTCTTGTCTGACATTCTTCCCCTACAAAAATTCTCTTGTTAGGAAATCGGGAATGCTATTATGGCTGCCTTTAATGTATTCAATATGAAAATAAAAAATGCTTAATATGGCTTGCCACTGTGCAAAAAATCTGTTTTGATGCAATGTTTTGAACATCTTTTTGTAAAACATGTTTTGCAGATTTGCAATTGACTCTGACAAAAAAATTTTGATTTAGTAAATCATCTTGAAATTTGCTAATGTATAATACAACAGATAATATCTCTTTCTTAATAGTACTATAATTATGTTGTGTTGGATTCCATACCCCTAAATGGAAACGAACAATCTATTCAGGAGATCTGGAAGAAATTGATTGCTTCAAGATACCTCCGTAACCAATGACAGATGCATCAGTTTCAACTATTTTAAATGAGTTGGGAGTTGGTATGCCAAGACAAGGCAATGTCTTAACATGAGATTTAATCTGTTTAACAATGGAAGTGTGAATGGGAGACCATGATGGAGTTATCTTTGAGACAATGAAATAGAGGTTTACATTGTTGTCGAAGATGAGGATAGAATTCTGAAACATAGTTTAATGATCCAAGTAATCTCTGTAATTGGGTTTTGTCAGTAATCTGGTCTGGGAATTTATCAGCAAATTGAATAACTCTATCAATGGGTTGAATGGTAGACCTATGAATATTGTATTCTAAGAACCTAATCTTAGTATGAAACAACTTAATTTTTTATGCAAAAACAACTAATCCATTGGATTTGATTATGCTAGCAAACATATGCAAGAGTTTCCAATGTTCGTCTATTGACTTTGAATAAATAAGGACATCATTAATGTAAACAATTGAAAAATGGCTATACTAATTAAAAATCTCATTCATGATATTTTGAAATTCACTAGGTGCATTCTTGAGGCCGAAAGGCATTACATTCCATTCATAGTGATCAAAAGGTGTTACAAAAGTTGTTTTGTATTTATCAGATTCATGTATTTGGATTTGCCAAAAACCTGATTTCATGTCAAATTTTGAAAACAAATAACTACTTGAGAAAGCTTTTTTATCAAATCTCTTTTATTGGGAATTGGATATCGAATCCATTCCAAAACTTCATTCAAAGGTTTATAGTTAATAACTAATCTGGGAGTCCCTCTTTCTAATTTTGCATTTTTATGAACATAAAATGCAAGGCATGACCATGGTGATTTACTTTTTCGAATGATTCCTTTATTAAGAAGTTCTTGGATCTCTGTTTTGCAAAATTCCATGACTTCTTGACTCATTTGGATAGGTTTGGCTTTAGTTGGAATTTTTTATTCATTAAACTCCTTTATGTAAAGAAGTTTAACAATGTGTTGTTTGCGGTGCCAAAAGACGTTGGGAATATCAGAACATATATCATTAACAAGTTTCTTTTGAAAATTGTCAATAGTTTCTAAGAAAGACTTATTTGTTAGCTGTTTTTCAATTCGTTTGTGATGAATTTCTTCTTTTAAGAAATTAATGTGTTGTGACTTATTAGTAATTATACTAATGATTTTTTATATATTATTTTTCTGTAAGTGTCTTAATTTTTTGAGGTCTGTTTCCAAGCAGAACTCGAATGTGACTTTCTATCCCAAGACTCTGGTGGTAATCCGGTTATGATGAACCTTAAAAGGGTATATAAGTGCTATGAAAGGGAGACCTAATATGACTGGATCTGAAATGTTTTTTATTAAAACAAATGGAGTTTTAAAGCAAATATTGTTTTGACAAACATGTGCTTTAGGTATTTCGTATTTTAATTGCATTGGTGATTGGTTAGCAGCACTAAGTATTGATGCGAAAATTAACTTAACACACAATTTAAACCCTCTTGTTGGTCATTGTAGTATGGATAAGTAGGGATCGTTCTAAACTGGGGATTAGGAGGGATTGCTAATCTACTCTAAACTGACTCAAAAACACAAAAATAAACTTAAAAACACTTAACTAGACTCTAATAACTCAAAACAAACTTAAAAAACTCAAAACAACTTAAAACAACTAATAGACTCAACCTAGACACTAGGAATGACTTTGGACGAACATTGATTTTAACTTGACTCAAAACACTTAAAAAAACACAACTAAGACAGATTCTAACCTAATTGACATTTAAAACAAAGGGGGGGGAGGGGGTTTGGTTTTGACGAATTTGAACTAAAACAAGACAGAAACTAAACTAGATAAAGTTTGGTACGAATTTGGTGATTTGAATGGATGATGGGCTAGCTAGAGGGTTCTTCTCCACACATGACACACTTGTACATGAATCGATATCCAATTGCTTTTCAATAAATTATGAAGCTCAACACCCCAGATTAACCGTGATGCACTAATTAACCCTCAGATTTTCCTTTACTCATTGAATTAGATGAATGCATGAGACAACCCAAATCATTCTCCAAAGGTCCCCAACATGAATGCATAATAGAGATACAACCAGAGATCATTACATTCCATGAAAATCGTAAGTGTTGACGAGACATTTATAACTATGAATGCATGATATGTTTGACAAGAATTCAATTAACGCGATTGTGACTAGCAACCTTCACTACTCATGTATATAAATTCGTAACAATTAGGTGAAACTCATTTATATTCTAGTATCAAATTCATGCATAAAAACTAAGTATGCATCCTTAATCAACATATAAGAATCAGTTTTTAAGAAAACAGTTAATTGAATTGCATTCACAACTTATCAAATCACAATTGGAAGAAATCAATTCATATCTCAAGGATGTTCATGGCTTCGAACTTCCCTCTAGCTAAGTAGGGGTTTAGCCACTCATAGTTACAGCAAAATCAGAGAATAATAAAGCAGACATTGAAAACAAGAATGAAGTACACCTAAAACGCTCCAATCCTGAAGCTTGAAATGTCAAAAGCCCTTCTTCTTCCCCACCTTGCTGTGGCACAAGTGACTATGGATGTTTATGGCTGAATGAAAGGGAAAGAGATGTGTTAAGGTTGAATGGGGTTGTGGCAAGGAAAGGAGAATGGCTGGAATTATGTATAGGAGTGAATGGATGTGTAGAATGGTGAATGATGAATTTTTTTTTACTCCTTTGCTGCAATGGGTATTTATAGGGAGATGATGGATTAGGTGAGTTAGGTGAGTGCACAATCCTCTCAATTTAGGTGGGTTAGATGAGTGCACCATCCATTAATTTAGGTGAGTGCACCATCCATTCAATTTCTAGTAGGTTAGGTGAGTGCACCAACCATTCTTGCAACTTGCATTTGTTTCTCCAGATTTGTAGCATGTTCCTAGCCTCATTTAAACACCAAAAACATCCATCCAACTTGCTCCCCATGCATGCACTCCAATTCAGCCCAAAACTGCACCAAAGTGCACAAAATGCACTTTCTTACCAACTTTGTCATTTGAACCTACAAACACACGAAAATAGCTTAAATCACTATAATAAGTAGAAACTAACTAGATAAATGCCAAGAAACAAGCTAACTAAGTCGCATAAATATGCTCCTATCAAGTATCTCTGTTGACTTATGAAAATACTCAGTAAGAATTAATCTTTCTTGAATACAATTCAAGTCTGCATTGGAATCAATCAAAGTAATTGTTTCTAAATGAAAATCTTCAATTATTATCTTAATTTTAGAATACCATTTCTGGATTCTTATCTTGTCTAAGAGACCTAAGACTAAGTCTTGTGTGGATTGTTTACTCGACTGAGCATTTGAATTGTGATCTGAAGAGGAACTACTGCATCCTTCTTCTTTGATAAGTGCTTGTGTTTGAATTTTACTAAGATGAGTATGTACTTCTAAACTTTCAGATTTTAAAAATTTAATCTCATCTTTGATTTTATTAATTTCTCTTTGGAGGTCTTTAACTGTGATTTCTTTCTTAGACTTATTGAACCTTTCCAAGGTTGTGCTAAGAGAGATTTTTGGAGTTTGTTGGGAATGGCTAGTGCCAGGTTCTTCTGGAGAAACTAATTTCTTTAGTTTCTGAAAGTAAAAGGATTTTAATTCTGGGTCATCGACCTCGCTATTAATTCAATAAGAAGATTCTCTTGTTCTTCTTGTTTGTTGAGTACTAAAATCTTGTTATTGCAATAGGTATCAGTACAACCTATTTTAATATCGGGTGATGAAATACTACTTGTGGAATTGTTGTCAGAAGAGGATAATTCCAAATCATCTTTTGATTGACTATGGTCTGTGTTCCTAAGTTCTAAGACTTGGATTAACTGAAGTTTCTCTTCCTCAGAGATCTTCAATTGGTTGATGGTTTTCTTAACACGACATTTGTTGGCATAATGGCCAAATTTGCCACATTTGTAGCATTTTCCTTTTTGGTCTTTAGGGAAAAATTTCCCTGAAGATTTTCTCTTTAACTTATTAGTCTTGGGTTTTTCATTAAACTTATTAGTTTCAAAGTTTTTAGTTTTAGATTTGTATTTATTATATTTAGGGTATTGCCTACCTAAGTACTTGTTGGAGTACTTATGATAGACTTGTGATCTTTTCTTTTTGTTAGAAAGAGTAATAGAAGGTAGTCCATATTGCTCACAGAACGTTCCTAATTCATACTTAGCAATGGATTTATCCTTGTTAACTTGTTTTGAAATTTTCGTATCTATACACATTTTCAAGCCTTCCTTCTAGATAATATTAATTATATTTCCATAAGTAAGGGTATGATATGGTATGACACCTTCTTCATTAACTAAGACATTTCGAATTTTATGGGCAAAGAGGTTTGGTAATCCATTAATAAATTTTTCTTTCCAAAATGGTTGATTACTATCTTCTCTAAGCATGACGCTAGACATGAATACATCTTTGTACCATCTGAAGTCGATTAGCGTAGGACATTTTAATTACTAGGTGTTCCTATAAAATGTTTTATGATTGTGAAGAGCAATGTGTTATCTGCGTTAGGAACGCCTTGCCCTATTTGTTCATCGAAGATGGGTATTCCTTCTTTATCTCTTTTGACTGCATGTTTTTTTCATTTATGGATTGTTCAGTGAGATGTTTCTCCCACCAGGAATGAAGCATTCCAGTAAATCCAATGACCAAAAGATCGACAACTTGTGTTTGGCTAAGATTATGACTGGTGATATAGCTATTAGCAACCATATAAAAATGTTGGAGTTTATTTAAGAGTTCTTGTTCTGATAAGCCATCTATATTTCATTCATAGAGTTTATCAGAAGAGATAGAAAATTGATTTTGGATATTTCTTTCTTCAAACTGAATATCAGGATGAGTAGGTTTGGGATACCAATTTTTTGTGAGAGATGTTGGATTAACTCGCTTGTTGATAATCCTTTTGAGTTCAAGGTTTTGAAAAGCTTGTTCCAATTTTCTTATGGAATCTGTATCAGTTTCGTTTTCTGAATCCCACATGGTAGAAATTGTTTCTACATGAGACTCATCTTGATTTTGTAAAACATTGACTGTTTTTTCTTGTTTTAGTTGCTGTAACATTTGTTCTATTTTTTTACTTGTAGACATTGTCTTTAAAACAATTGTGCGAGAAAAAGATTCTGGGAAGTTAATTAATGGTTTTTCTTTATGTGTTGGTTTTGGTTGAGAAAGTTTATCTATTTTTGTTTCTATTTTATCTAACTGTTTTCCGATTGTATGAAGACTTTGATTTGTAAAATTGTTTTGTTCAATGATTGGTTTGACTCATGCATCTTCCTTGGGAAGTTTAAAAGGAGTGGCTGGGATCTGCTTATTAGCAGTGGTGATGAGACTTGTTTCTTGTGGGGGATGGCTGGAAGAGACAATAGCTTTGTCTTCTTTAAGCCAATTTTCTTTCGTTATTACCTCTAATTTATTTGTAGACTCATAGTACTTTTCAACATAATCGAAGAAAAATAGTTCAAATATGTGGGTTTCCATAAAATTGGTCCGTTCTTTGTAAATTTCCAATTTTTGTTCTTTTGTATATTTATTTCTAAAAATGTTATTTTTGGGAATGTTTTATGTGGCTTCAATATCATCATTGAGCCTTTTCTTATTCCATTTGAAAGGTTTGTTTAAAACTAAAAGTTGATGATGAATCTGATCAGCGTCAAAATCAAATTCAGTATGAGAAGTTTGTTCTCCTTGATCTTGGGTTTGAGGTTGGTATCTTGGATGTGTAACCTGAGAGGTTGTTTCTACTGATTTTAATTTGATATTGATTAAATTATTAATTAATTCTTGTTGGGTGACGGATGAACTAGTGTCTACCGCTTTTAATTTCCTATTGGCTAATGAATTGATTAACTCATGATCTTGACCCATCCTATCGGTTGGTATGGATCCAGAAAAAGAATGTCTGCTCTGAGCAAATGATTTATGTGAGTGGGCAGACTCACAAGATCTTCTTGCTGGACAATCAAAATTAATTTTAATCGTTCCATCAAAATATTGTTCTATGTTGTCTAAGTTGACTAGACTATTTTGGATGGCTACTGGCCGACTTTCATTAATCAAACACCAATCTGAAGGTAGACTGATATATGACCACCTAATGGTTATGGGAACTTTGATGTTTGCATTTTCTTGGTTGGTTTGGATTAAGAGTGTATGATCTCTAGGACTTTTAGTTAAAGCCTGGAAATTTATGTTTGTGCCAATGACTTTGTAGTAAACCCTGTATATTAGTGCCAAGGGCCGTGTTCCTTCAAGGACTTGGTATCCTAAAGTTTTGATGTTTAATGTGATTGCTTTCAACATATGAGGATATGAAAGACTTATGGTAAGGTCTGGGAAACAATCAAAATGGATAGGTCCCTTATAAAGACTGGATTCAATCATTCCAAGTATACTATCACTAAAGTTAGTGAATCTAGCATCTCGGAGACATAACAAGATAAAGGTGTTAATGCCTCTACGTGTTAAAGGTTTTACGGCTATTTGAACTAAGCCTATGTGGATGTAGTTATGACCATCTTTTCGGTGTGTTTTGATTTGTTCAGGGGAAAACAATTGACAAGTTTCATGTTTTTACTAAGAGCATAAGCTTTTTCAACTGTCTTAACATGATGTTCACTTCTAAATGAGGCTACTGACCATTTCTTTTTGTAAATATTTTTACTTGAAACCTTGGGGATATTCCAATCTCCAAAGTCAACACTATCATCAGTTTGAAAATCAAGTTTTTGTTCTTCATTAATGATGTCTAGAATTGTACCTAAACTGGATCTAGAGCTAGTGCTGGCCATTGAATTATATCTAAATAATCTACTCATGAAGTTCACAATTCAAGCAAACAAAATACAGAAAACTTAAATGTGTCACCTTCCTCGCTCATGTGATCCGCTCATGCCTCTCATGGGACTTATTGTTTGGAACACGCCTTACTGTTTGGTTGGGGAGTCGAACAAACATACTTAGAAGATTAACAGATAAAATAGACTGTAGATTGAAAGACTGAAAATGAACCTGACTTGCATATTAAGGAGATGCTAATGCAATTACCACTCACCTGGCTTACATATATATATATATATATGTACCAATAGGTCCATTAATTAAGGAGAAAAGGCTTACTGTTTTGTTTAGGCAGAATGAAAGAGGTAGACTGAGTTGTTGAGCAATTGCTTCTAGACATAAAGAATTTAGGGTTTGGAGACTAACAATTTAATATATACCTTTAGGGTTTAGAGACTGCAAGTATGGGCTGACTAATCAAAGCCTCTTATTCTTTTCTTCTTCTTCTTTTTTAATGAAAAGAAAAGATTTTTTTTAGCTCAGACCCAAAATCCTTTACGATCAATTAAGAAATCAATTAGGGAAGAAGATGATGCAATGGATTGGATTATGGATTTAAGGGGTAATTTATTAAAAAAAAATTAGAAAGGATGTGGGTTTTTGGACTTGGCCCACTTGATTGTAATATGAGTTTTAATTGATATGGGCCATAGTCGGGTTTGGTTAATCGGGCTGGGTTGGGTTGGGGATGGACGGGCAAATGATCAACCCAACTTAACCCAATCAATGAACGGGTTAAAATTGGGTTGGGTTCAGGCGGGTTATAACTAAAAAAAATCCCCTTGTTCGAGTTTAAAGCCGGGTTAGACATGGGCGGGTTCAGATTGGTCCAACCCAAGTTGCAACCCTAGCAAATACACACATATTCAAAGCATTAAAATCCTAGATACGCTTACTAAGTATGCATCCATAGAAAACACATAAAGAATTCATCACTGACATAAGTAGTGAACCCATTTTCATCTTTTCATAAAAGAAATTGAAATGAAATGTCATAACAAACTTGCAATCATAATCGGGGCTTCAAAACAGCCCTAACTTCTGGAAATAGTTACACATAATTCTTAAATTAAACCAAAAGAAAGACATCGGTTTGAGACAATAGAAGCAAAAGAATCAAGTGATGTCTCATCTTCTCTCCTTCCTTCCCCTCCCAACGCTACTTACTGCCCTTTTTTTTCCTCTTTTTTAACTTAGCTTCCTTTCTCCCCTTTTCATAACCTTCAAAAGGTGTAAAATTTTCCACATCATAACAATTCAATCCTAATTAAAGCCAATTAGTAGTGAGACTTGTGGTTTTCTTGGCTGGATCAGTTTTGATTGCTAGGATTTATTGTGTTTATTCCTTTTATTGCTTGTTTGTCAGTTACAAACTGCTCAGCCTATTGGGAACTTTTTAGTGTTAAAACGAGCATAACTTCTTCTAAAAAATGATATTAACAAGCCTTAAAATGCTCCAGAAAATAGACATCTATAGATTTCCAAGCATATAAGGCTCATTCTCTGATTTATTCTGAGCTATTCGCAACTCGCTGCCAAAGTCAACTGATCTACACAGGCAGTTTTGATGAATTTGTTATTTAAAATCTCACTTGTGCTATTTTTCTCTTCTTTGCTTGAAAATCCTACAAAACACAAAGACAAATAAATAGCTCAAAAATATAAAAAACTAAATAAAAAAAGACAGGTGATTTGATGTAAATATCTCTACTAATTAATAAAACACTCATTGTCAACCAAAATCCTATGAAATTACCAGTTTAACCCTCTAATTAAAACAGAACATGAATAAGAAATATGGGGCAAAAATGTAATTTCACACAACCAAATTTTGCTGTTTCTTTTTTCAAAGCCTCACCTACATGTAATCCTAACATATCTTTAATTTTAAAAAAATGAAAAATAAAAACTTCTCACTCCCACATTCTCTATCACTCTCTTCCTCTCTCCTTCTATTTCAAAAACAAAAATAAAAAAAAATTCTCACACACTTTATGTGTGCCCATATGCTAGTATATATACATATGAGCGTATCAAAACACCCCTCAAACAAAAAAATCTATAACTGGCCGAAAATTAATCATTAATAGTTCAAAGGGTAATTTTGTGATAAAACAGATAATAAAAAACAATAAAAGAAGAAAAACAAAAGAAATTAACTTCAAAAGAAAAGAACGTGCAACTAGAGTTCTGAATGAAGTAGTTTTGTTGAATGAGAGATAACTGCCAAGCTCTGTAAACTTCTCCCTTTCACACGTCTACTTACATCAGTTGGGATTATTTCCCATCTCTCTTTTAACTTCCCATTCTTGATTCCCCAAACCCAGCAAGCTAGGATCATAAAATATCAAAAGTCAGTCAAAGGATGGCCATTGCAAAGAGCTGAGACAAATGGGGTGCATCACTCTCAATAATAAAATTATGAAATCCCCTCTGAGCCGCCAACCACCCCTTCCGAGCCGCAAGAGCTTTAGATATGAAGAGGCGATCAAACATACTCAAAAACCATAGTTCTCGCAGCGACCAAATGGCCAAGATGGTCACGGACCACAATACCCACACCTCCAGATTGATTTTGAATGTACATATGATTACTATATACAAATTAGTAATATGTCAAAATTGCCTAATATTTAAGAGCCTATTTGGTATTCTACTTGAATCCAACTTTTTAAACTCAAAAACAATTTTCAAGTTTTAAGCCTTAAAAACTTGTTTGGTAGGACTATTTTAAAAAAACTGAACTCAAGACTAACTAAAAAATATAGTCTATTATCTAAAAACACAAAAAATGAGTTTTTAGAGTTTTTAAACTTAAACTCACTCATTTCTTTTCTCTCCCTCCTCCCCTCTCACTCCAAATCTCTCTCTTTTCTTCTCTCTCCCCCTTCTACTTTTTTTTTTTTTTACTTTTTTCGTTTCTCCTCTAATCCGCTCTCTTCATTCTCTCAATTTTTTCTCTCACTCCTCTTCCTCTCTATCACTTCCGATCTTCTCACTTCTTTCTCTTTCCTCCAATCATCTCTTACTTTTTTTCCTCCTCTCTCCTCTCTCCTCTTTCTCTCTCGACCCCCTTTTTATAGATCTTTTTTTCCAGTTTAAGTTGTAAGATTTAAAAATTTTAAATCGGATACCAAATAAGTTTTTGAGTCTTAAATAAAATTGTTTTCAAGAAAAATTCTTAAGAAATGTTTTGAAAAATTATAAAAATTTTCAATTAAGATACCAAACAAGCCCTAAGCTTTCGACTCGTGGACTTAACCTTTCTAATTTTGGGAAAAAGGGGTTTACCTCTTCCAATCAAGTGTGTATACTAGCGTTCAGGCCCAAAAAAATCGTGGTCATTAAGCATTTGATTTTAATCTAATGGTCTTTATAGATTTGGAGAAAGCGTATGATAGGGTCCCAAGAGACATTCTTTGGAGGATTTTAGAGAAGAAAGGAGTACGAGTAGCATATATCCAAGCTATAAAGGATATGTATGAAGGAGCAAAGACTGCCGTAAGAACTCATGAAGGACAAACTGAAAGCTTTCCCATAACTGTAGGATTACATCAAGGCTCATCCTTAAGTCCTTACCTTTTTGCGTTGGTAATGGATGAGTTAACAGGACATATTCAAGATGATATTCCTTGGTGTACGCTTTCCGCAGACGATATAGTGTTGATAGATGAAACTCAGGAAGGGGTAAATGCAAAGCTTAACCTTTGGAGAGAAGAGTTGGAATCTAAAGGTCTTCGCCTAAGCCGATCAAAGACAGAATATATGGAGTGCAAGTTCAGTGCAAATGGAGGTCAAAACGAGTTAGGGGTGAGGATCGGAGATAAAGAAATACCAAAGAGCGACCGTTTTCGTTACCTAGGATCTATCTTGCAAAAGAACGGAGAATTAGATGGAGATCTCAACCATAGAATACAAGCTGGATGGATGAAGTGGAAGAGTGCATCCGGCGTGTTGTGTGACCGTCGTATGCCACTGAAGCTCAAGGGAAAATTTTATAGGACGGCAATAAGGCCGGCGATGCTATATGGCACAGAATGTTGGGCGGTGAAGCATCAACACGTACACAAAATGGCTGTAGCGGAGATGAGGATGCTTCGTTGGATGTGTGGGCACACGAGAAAGGATAAGATTAGGAATGAGGATATCCGGGGTAAAGTAGGAGTAGCCGAAATTGAAGGAAATATGAGAGAAAATCGGTTACGGTGGTTTGGACATGTGCAAAGAAGGCCTACTGACGCTCCGATTAGAAGATGCGACTATGGGACAGAGGTTCAGGGCCGAAGGGGTAGAGGAAGACCTAGGAAAACTTTGGAAGAGACTCTAAGAAAAGACTTAGAGTACTTGGATCTAACGGAGGACATGACACAAAACCGAGCACAATGGCGTTCTAGGATTCATATAGCCGACCCCACTTAGTGGGAAAAAAGGCTTTATTGTTGTTGTTGTTGGTAAGTTGTCATTTAATTTTTGTTGTACTTTTTCATTTAACGTTGGATAAGATTGGACGGTGATTGACTAGGGTTTCTTAAGGCCTTGTGATCTATAAGAACGTGACTTACTAAAAACTAAGGTTGAAATCAAGTTTTTTCGGTTGTAAGAGTGCATCTTGGCTCACGACCCTTGAATGGTAGTGAATGCCTTTTTGTACTACGCAAATTTTGAAATTTAAAAAACTCATCTAAACCATAATTGATTTGACAGAGCAACATATGTTGGCCAACTTGAACTGCACTTAACTGAAGCAATCATCAGTCATCACACGTGCATAGACAACTCCCAACAAGGGGTGGGTTTGGTTCCGTTCGGTTTGCTTTTTGGCCTAAAACTAGAAACCAAACCGAAATTACTATTTGGTTTGGTTCAGTTCGGTTTTTCTTTGGTTTTTTTGGGTTCGGTTTTTTTTTTGTTTTTTGGTTTTTTTCGGTTCGATTTCGGTCCGGTTCGGTTTTTTCCATGAATTTTTTTCTTAAATATGGATATTGGTAAAGGCTTATTAACTTCAACCTTGGTGCAGTTGTATCATATGTGAAGATCCGGTAGACAATAAAACGATTAAATGGAAAAACAATGAAAGAAATGGCTAGAATCTTCAAATCCATGAAGCATTCCTATAATACTAGTCATCCAATAAAGATCCTCACACATTCAAATAACCAAAAAAATTAGAAAAAAAAAATCTTTAGCTAAAAATAAAACACTTCAAATCAAATCCGTAGCGGTATAACTTGGGTTAGGTCAACTCAAATCCGCCTATGCCCAACCTAATTTTGAACCTAATCAAACAGGTAAAATGATGTAAAAATTCGCTCAAATCCAACTTCTACTCAATTATTTATTGAGTTGGGTTGGGCTGATGCTTTGCCTGTCCATGTCAACCAAAAACCAACCTGATTTCTAGCCCGAATTGCTCATGCACATATTTATGGTCTCACTTCAAATTATATAAGTTACATACCCAAGTTTGGGAGGACTACACTCGAAGTCTGATGTTTGGCTTTCATTTGAAAAATCCGACTTCAACTCGATTATAGTGTTGCTTTTACGTTTCTTTTGGGTTAAACATTGGTATTGTCTTGTCATTTTATTTTAACTTTGCATGGTTGAAACTTTAGAAATGCATCTCACGCTATTTGGTTTATTTTTTGTATGGATGGTGATGCATAAAATTGAATTTTAAATAGTTTAGTGTTATTTGGTTCAAAATTTGAGATTTATTTTATAAAATAATGTGTTACCATTGGACAAACCCAAATCCAACCGTAGTAAGCACGAACCCAAATAAACCCGCATGAGCCCGAGTTCAACCTATACATGAATTAAGAATTTTAGATTACGATTGAGTTGATTGTCGAACCCGCCCAACCCGTTCGAATTTCACCTTAGTTAAAATTAGGGATGGATTCAAAAAACTGAACCGAACACCAAACTGAGACCGAAAAAAACCAAACCAAATTGAAAAACGGAACCAAACCAGATTCTTTTGGTTCGGTTTCGACTTCAGTGGTCTAGAAACCGAAACGAATCGAACTGAATTAATTAAATTAATTTTTTATTATTTTATTTATTTAATTATCTGTTTTGGGTATTATTTTTTTAAACCCAATTTGTAAGTCTAAATGTGCTAAAACTCAATGTGTTGCCAAATTTTAAGCCCAAAATATTAAAAAAATCCTTTAGTAACTCTAAGCTCTAACGTATTATTTCACCCCCTTCTTTTCTTTCACCCAAGCCTTACCTTACTATTTCTCCACCTTCTTTCTTTCCTTTTCTTTTATGTCTCTCTCTTTCATTTCTTTCTCCTAGACTCCAGCCACACCTTCATTCTTCTCTCCCTTTTTTCCTCCCTAGCCGGACCTTCATTCTTTTTTCTCTCTAATCATCCTCTTCTTTTTTTCTCCCTCTTCGTATTTTGTTGCATCAATAGTAGCCCACAAGTCCTGCAAACCCTATACTTTGCCCACACTTGCCGAGTGAAACCCCAAAGAAAAAGAGTAAGCCAGTTTGCAGATTTTGTTCGATTTTTTGTGTTGTGGGGTTGTTAGTTATTTAAACTTTAGCCAAATTAATATAATTGTTGTTGTGATTTGTAGATGAAGATAGTGGTTTGATGAGTATATGTGGTGTTTGTAAAGACATGTCCCCAAAAATCAGTCTTTATCATTTTTAACACGTGAATTCACGAAAATGCCCTTCAAGGCAAAGACATTGACTTTTTTTTACCACCTTGTCATGTCATGTAAGAATCATTTTCTTAGTGTATCCTCGTAGTACTCATTGCTACGAATGTGTGGGCGTAAACGGAACGCAAGTTGGAGTTATAACGAATGAGATATTAACATTTAAAGTTGGGGGCATTTTAGTAAATTAATTAATTTCAAGAAAGCTCCTAATTTTTTAAGCAAAATCTGGAAAGCCACGTGTGTGGCCCAGATTAAAAGGAAGAAAAGATGGGCAGTGGAGATGATAGATAAAGGAGAGAAATAAGGGGTGGGACAGCCAATCAGAAAGAAGAGAGAAAAAAGAGAACCAATGAGAGATGAGAGAAATGAGGGGAAATGAGATAAATGAGATAAATGAGAAGCACATAATCAACCCTTGACTCGTGCGACCCACAACCCGGTTGTAGTTGAAGGGTTTCTCTAGCGAAATTCATCGTTTTTCCGACAAATTAAGCCGAACCACCACTCCTAATCCTCATAGTGACCATTCCTCTACCATCTCTACATCAAATTTGAGGAGATTGGATTTGAATTTGGGAAGAAATGCACCGATGGGTGTATCGGCTTCGGGATGGCAATCCATCAAATCCGAAGTTAACTTCGTCAACCACCACCACCACCAATAGGCTCCCCTCAACCTCAGGAACAAAGTCCATGCATTG
Source organism: Malus sylvestris (assembly GCF_916048215.2). Taxonomy (NCBI): domain Eukaryota; kingdom Viridiplantae; phylum Streptophyta; class Magnoliopsida; order Rosales; family Rosaceae; genus Malus; species Malus sylvestris. The sequence goes on from NC_062267.1 coordinate 15,486,680, forward strand.
GTTGGGGCATCGGAGATGTTTTGGAGTCGAATCAAGAAATTAGGTTCCGACTAGTTTTTGTGAAATTGGGTTCCGACGGATTTTCATGAAATTGGGGCTTTTCCCGGCCAAATTGGCCTTAGCCACATGTATGAAAATTACTCCCCTCATTAAGATCTACATTCCTGTAAAATTTGGTAATTTTTAGAAACATTTGATTTTTTCGGCAAATCGGGATGGCCAATTGACAAATTTCCTTTGTTTGAATCTAGTTCCATTAAGATCTGCCACTTGATTATTATAACAATGGACGACCCAACCGTCGGATCGTCACCAAATTTTGATACGTTATAATAAGTAATATTTGAGAATATTAGAAACTTACGTATCGAAAATCCGACATATGGATCTTCCTGAATAGGATATGTAAGTTACGTGTTCTATTGATAAGAGTTCTGAGACGTTATTTGATAACTGTTCTAGGCGCCGATCGTTCGTGACGCCTCGATATTCGTGCTAGGGAGTTGTAGTGCAGACTTCAGGTGAATGGGTATTTTTCCTTTTTATAGTGTGTGTGTGTATATATATCTTACAGTTTTCTAGAAATGTTTTTAATTGATTATGCATAGCATGCCATGATTTAAATGTGTTATATGTAAATATTGCATTATGATGATATTTGTGGTTATGTCAAATAATCCTACAGAGGCACAAGTAAGTTCAGGTGGGTTATTATGTGATTGAAATGGTTGAATTATATGAGTATGCATATATTTATTTAGAGCTCATCATGGTTGCACCCCAGTGTTAGTGATCCCGCCTGAGGCCAGGGCATAGTTCTTCACGTGATGTTCACCTCCCGCACTGTACGCTCACCTTGGATCCTAGTTTGGTGTCAGCCTTATTGTATAGACCACAATAGGTGGTTCCGACTTGTAGGTGACCGACGATTATTTGCACAGCCTTCACGTGATCGTAGCACTTAAGCGTACATATTTACACCCAGCCCTGTCGTACAGACCACAATAGGTGGTTCTGACTTGTGTGCTAGCCTAGATTGATGAGCTATGGGTCCAGTCGTACAGGTCACATTGGATGACTCCGACTAGCATGCTAGTTTAGACTGATTTCACACCTGGCTTACATTTATTATTGCTGAGATATTGTGGCATGTCATGCTTCTGTTTTCATTGCACTTATGCATTCATTTTCGTACTTATGTATTATTATTTTTCTGGAAACTATACAGGTTTTACGGCGAGGGATTATAACATTTTCAAAAGGTTTTTATTAAAACTTTATTTTCAGGCCCACTCACCCTTGTTTTTCACCCCTCCAAGTTTTAGCTGCCGAAAGTTCGTATCGACGAGGATTCTTGGTAAATCTTAGTATAGGTGGCTACCTTTGAGGGTATGATCCTTACCCACACTATTGTACTTACTTATACTCTGACATCGCGTGTGAAATGGGTTCATTCCCGCTCACAGCGCACTCTTGTTTTTAGGAACTTTTAGGTTTAAATTTCACATTTTCCACATCACTATACTTTATGGCTTCGTCACCTTCCAGATGTCGGCTAGCACAGCTCGATTCGGAGTCCTAGTGGACATTCCGGGTCAAGGTGTGTCAGTTTGGTATCAGAGTATAAGTTGGGCAGTATTACGTTCATCATACGCTTGATGTAAGCATTCTCAGTTCTTGAGCCTAATGTTCGAATCTTGCCACCTCGTCGAATACGAAAAATATGTTAGCTTTTCCTAAATTTTGGGCAGTTTTGTCGACTTGTCTACATTTTAGAAGGTCACTTTGGCAAACGCTTTTAGATTTAAAGTGAAGAACTTCCCTGCCAAGGAAAGATGTAAATGTGAGACAAGTTGATTGCCCTAAAGCAGGGCTAATGTATTGATAACAGTGTATCACCAGGGAACTATAAATCAATCCCATCATTATTTTCACGCCATCATTATCAACATTTTCGAGATAGGAAACCAGAACTGATTTTGATTTCTTGACAATACCCGTTAGCATACCATTTAATAGGATTCCTATAAAGTTTACTTCGTCAAGATTCCAAAATTGTCTTGAGTGACAACCTGGTGCTAAAAAGGTAGCACTCGACGAAAGAAACATCTGGGGGACAGTCACTTTGGTCCCTGTTAGTACAATTCTTCTTAAACGCACTAGTTATCATTTCGGATCTTCAGGAGAAAGATCGACTTCCGTTTAAGCCCGTTCTAAAGTAGATTATTAGTAAATTCTTTTTTCCAGCTTTAGGACATCTTAACCAATACGAGTTTCCAAATTTCTTTTGGTGATCTACTTGTCATTTCGATGAGTATAGGCAACAAAGTACGAGTTGTTATACCTATGATTAGTATAAAGCCTTCGAAGTAGTGAGTATTTTCCCCTAGAATTACGGAACCCCCTCACATGACTAGTTCCTTATCAGTCATCCAAAAACCACCCACCCAAGCGGGCTCGAGTCTGTAATCAACCTATAGTGGCGCTACTAATTGACGATATTGTCCAATATCCAGGAACTGTTAACCAATATTCAAGCGGTATGATTTCTGATACCAGACACATGTGCTGGTATCTGGGTGTGATACATTTATACCAGAATGTCGGTTCACAGTTTTAGGGTAACGAATAATATCAAAAGGTCATAAATCCGTTAAATAGCGCGCGACTAATAGACTGATTAATAATGACTGCTAGAGCTAAAGAAACTAAATCTCGGAAAGTTAAGAGAAAGCTTTGTATTAGGATAGTAACCTCATAGTTGTTTTTTTTTACCTTATCACCTATCTAGATAAACATAATCTCTTTGACTAGCCACCTTTTCAATCACTTCCACAGGCAGACCGTAAAATCGAAGTACGAGTTAATTTCTCACAGTTAGTGTGAATTAAGTATCAAGAAAGCGGTTAGCATGTGGCGTAGTGAGAGGAAGTGTTATGGTACGTTTGGACAACATACATTCAGGCTTTATATTCCAAAGTCTTACTTGAGATATTATCATTGATCCACTTTCTCATACTACACTAGTTTCCTTGCATCTTTTCGAGCAACTCCTACCATTTAGAAGAACTTAGTTACCAAAGCTTACCGATTAGGAATTTATCCAACCAAGCCCTTTATCTAGGGAACTTCAAACCTTAGGGTCATACCTAGATTTTAGAAACTTCCTCGGGTGACGAATAAAAACTGTTATCCCCTACTTCGAGTTGATGGTCTAGCCGACCCATCCTTTCTAACTCGAGTTTTCTTCCATAACCTGACGACTTCATAGTAGTCTTTTCAAGACTTTCTCATCTAATTCGGCAGTGAAACCAAATTTCTCAAACATTAGTTTTGTTTAGATTAGTACTTATCTTGGGAGACATGATCTTCGCAGATGATATTCTTTTCTTTTTCCAAAAAGAGTTTAGAGGAAGAAGGTTGAAATTCTCACAAAGTGTTGTGAGATTTGAGATATCCTTAGTCTTGTCGAGTTTATCGACAATTGGTTAGCGATTTTCGGCTATAGTGTTTTTCCTCACTTATCGGCCAAGGAAAGTTAGTTAAGCTTGAGGTGTTGATTATAGACAAAGTTTCTGACAACCGAATTGTTGTTCTCACCTCACCATCGCTTTACACTTTTCGATGACGTTGATCATTTTGGAGATCCATGATGACGTATTCCTTGGATATTTCAAATGTGTAGAGGCAGTATGATGGATTATCGCTTACATTTCCCAACAATAGAATCGTTTAAAATGAACCATCATATATATGACCTAGAGTCAACAGTTGTCATTTTCATCTGAAAAACCAAATGGTACTTCTCTATGGAGAAATATGTCTAAAATCTTTATTCACCTTGGAACTTCCCAATTTCACTTACTTTTGGAAAGAGCTAAGTTTCTGACGGCAGCATTGGAAGAACTAAATCAATGTCTATGATTGCACTATCGTGGATCATTCTGGTTGTGCAAACGTAATTATTAATCACCGTAGTAAGAGTTGTTTCTACCCTTAAACATTTTCAGTCTTCCTTATCCCATTCCAGTTGAAGTTCATGATTATCGATATGACATTACCACTAACCCATCAAGAAATCGTTTGAATGGTTATAATCACTTTTTGTATCCAAATGCAAATGGGAAATATCACCATAAGCTCCTGGTACGAGGTATCTTGTACATGTGGAAATTATGATGATGTTTCTATGTTTATAGATCGATTTGACAAGTCAACCCATTTTTCATTGGTCCATGACTACATTTTAGACCACTTGGTAAAATTACCCATTCTTGAATTTATCGGATTTTTTGGCATTTCGATCATCATTTTTTCTGACTATGACTCCATATTCACTCATTTGTGCTGGAAAGACATTCTAGCAGTGTTCTAAAAGATGGCCTACGCGGCCGCCTAGGAGCTGGGTGGGGTGGTACCGATGTGATTAGGTCCAAATCGTTCAGAAAAATCGGGGAGCTGTTAGGCGCTCGCCTAGGCACTTTTAGGCAGCTTAGGCGGTCTAGGTGGCGATCTAGGCGGTGATCTGGGCGATGGTCTAGGGGGAGTGGAGGTTTCCTAGGAAGAAATTCCACTGTTTCGACTCAAGAAAAAAAAAAAGAGAAAGCACAAAAGGAAAATGGAAAAAAAAAAAAGAAGAAGTGAAAAGCAAAGACGAGGAAGACGATGAGAAAAAGCAAAGAATCAAAATGAATAAAAGTTTTCGGTTTTCAAGGGGTAAAAGAGTCTCTTGACTGACGTTTAGGGTGGGAGCAAGATGTAAGCAACATAAAAAGTGCTCAGATCTTTCAATTCAAAAAAATTTCTCTCTCTCTCTCTCTCTCCCTCTTTCTCTCTCTCTCTCTCTCTCTCCCCCCCTCTCTCTCTCTCAAACCAGGCTGACAAGCCTATTAGGTTGTTACAGCCTATATTGCCTTGCTTGACATTCCAAATATTAGCATGATATCCACATTAAATGGCTATCTGTATTTATAATGCCCGATGTATTTTTCCATTAGGGGTGACCCTTACACCACACACATAGTGCTTTTTGAAATTGAGGAGGATGCATGCACCTCTTCACACACACACGTGGAATATTTATTTATTTTTAATGAAAATTAGATATAATTATTCAAAATATCTTAACTAATATAACGTATATGTGTGTTTATAAATTTTGAACTTTGGATACTAGTGTTGCATTTTATTATTATTTATTTATAATTGTCTTCATGAATTTCATACAAGTATAATTTTTTATAAGTGTTAATATGCACTTACTTACAAGATATACAAGAAATTTACCTAAATCCGCCTAGACCGCCTAGGCGCCCGTCTAGACTCTGCCTCGCCTCCTAGGCGCTAGGCGCTAGCCCACCGCCCTACTAGTGCCTAGCGTTTTTTAGAACCTTGCATTCTAGTCAACTTTGGGTACGTGTTTACTCTACTGCAGTTCATATTATTCCGAAGACAGGTAGACTATTCAGAAGAATTGCTTGGATATTGAAATCTAGTTGTGAGCATTAATTCTTCAATCACCTGTCAAATACTTCGTTGAATGGATCGTTACCGTTGGTGAATGAATATTCCGAAAGTTGTTTTTATATTGTGATGGCAGGCAATCAATCTAGATATCTTGAACTTTAAATTTGATGAACTTGTTTTGACTCTCAAATTCTTGAGTGTTCTTTTAGCCTTCTCAACATGGTTTCTCGCTCAATCAATGAGGAATTCATGATAGGTTGAATCGGCAGATGCGTGCACCAGTTTCATATTGATGCTACCAAGAACCATTGGAGTATAATCTTCTTGCGAGTTTACCAGACTTACCAAGAAAATTTCCAAGCGGCTTTGAGGATTAAGCAATATTTTAGCATGGTATTGGTGAAGGTATGAACATAGGTTATAAGCTTGGCGATTGTGGCGTTAGTTTTCAAGTGTGGCTCGAAACTGCAACTATCATTCGAAGAATGTCATCATAGATATTGTTTCTGTAATTTAAGCTTTCACATCTTCTACCCTTCGATTTGGAGAGCAACTCTAATGATTGGTCACGAAGGAAGCTTTTCGCAATATGTGTTCATCTCTACGTATATTTCCATTGCTTCACTCCAGGGTCTTATTGTTGTGGGAACGTGGAAGTCGAAACACTTCTAGCAGCTGGTTTGGTGTGCTCTAGAATAGTACAGTATCGCGATCAAGGCATGAATCGGACGATCTAGGCATATTCGCACATGAGGAGCAAAACGATATTTTGGCATCCGTGGGAACTTCTCACTAGCTTATTGAGACAACAATGAGTTATCGGCATTACAAGTTGCAGATTGCAATATCGATGGCTTAATTGTTGGGTTCACTAAGCAAGTGGGCAAGACGGCTCATCTACGACAACACTTACTAGTTAGCTATGGTTCGGACTCATTCTCAAAGTTCGTGACACAATGAATGTTTTAGCGAGGTCCATTTTCATTTTGGATTTTGACTTTCCGTGCAAATATTATCTTACTACATTATTTTTATAAGTATTTTTGCCATTTCAAATGTTGGATGAGTTAATCTTTATTTTCGATTTTCAACTTCACACAAATATTTGAATCATAAGTTTTTATATATATCTATTTTTTTTATTATTATATGTATATATTTTTTACCTTATGTTATTATAATTGGTGTTTTCAACTTTACCATTTATACGAGTATTATACTACTATATTATCGAGGAAGAAAGAATGTATAAGCTTGGAGGCACGAAAGAAGAATAATTGCAATCCAATCGCGACGAAATGGCATCTTTTTTTATGCAACTGCTCTAACTTGATTTCTTCCTTATATATATTTATTTATATACATACTTTCCCTTTATTTCCCAGTATTTTACAATTAGCAAGTTATTTCAAATTTCGGGGACGAAATTTTCTTAAGGGGGTATATTGTAACGACCCATCCCCAAAAATCACAGTCTTTATAATTTTTAATACGTGAATTCATGAAAATGCCCTTCGAGGCAAAGATGTTGACTTTTGTTGACCACCTTGTCATGTCACGTAAGAATCGTTTTCTTGGCGTATCCTTGTAGTACTCATCGCTACGCGTGGGCGCAAACGGAACACAATTTGGAGTTATAACAAAGGAGATATTAACGTTTATAGTTGGGGCCATTTTAGTAAATTAATTAATTTCAAGGAAGCTCCAGATTTTTGGAGCAAAATCTGGAAAGCCACGTGTGTGGCTTAAAAGGAAGAAAAGATGGACAGTGGAGATGATAGATAAAGGAGAGAAATGAGGAGCGGGATGCCCAATCAGAAAGAAGAGAGAAAAGAGAGAACCAATGAGAGATGAGAGAAAGGAGGGGAAGAGAGAGAAATGAGAAGCACAAAATCAACCTTTAACCCATGCGACACGCAACCTGGTTGTAGTCGGAGGGTTTCTCTAGTGAAATTCATCGTTTTTCTAACAAATTGAGCTGAACCACCACTCTCAATCCTCATATTGACTATTCCTCTACCATTTCTACATCAAATTTAAGGAGATTGGATTCGAATTTGGGAAGAAATGCAACGGTGGGTGCGTCGGCTTTGGGATGGCAATCCATCAAATCCGAAGTTAACTCCATCAACCACCACCACTAATAGGCTCCTCTCAACCTCAGGAACAAAGCCCATGCATTGGTTGAGGCATCGAAGATATTTTGGAGTTGAATCAAGAAACACCCAAATCTAAGGTTCCGACGGGTTTTCGTGAAATTGGGGCTTTTTCTCGGCCAAATTAGCCTTAGCCACATGTATGAAAATTACTCCCCTCATTGAGATCTACATTCTTAAAAAATTTGGTAATTTTTAGAAATAGTCTATTTTTCCAGCAAGTCAGGGTGGCCGACTGCTGTGTACGGCGGCTCGTGGGCCGAGGCATCCCCTAACCTTCCTAGGCTAAATTTGATACTTTAATTTCATATGTGAAGTCTGATTGATGAATTTTTGTTGTTTGAATCTAGTTCCATTAAGGTCCGCCACTTGATTATTCCAACAATCGACAACCCGACCGTTGGATCGTCACCAAACTTTGATAAGTTATAGTAAATAATATTTGAGGATATTAGAAACTTACAGATCAGGAATCCGACGCATAGGTCTTCCTAAATAGGATATGTAAGTTACGTGTTCTATTGATAAGAGTTCTAAGACGAGATTTGATCATTGTTCTAGGCGCCGATCGTTTGTGACACCTCGATATTCGTGCTAGGGAGTTGTAGCGCAGACTTCAGGTGAGTGGTTCTTTTTCCTTTTTATAGTGTGTGTGTGTGTGTGTGTGTGTGTGTGTGTATCTTACAGTTTTCCAGATATGTTTTAAATTGATTATGCATAGCATGCCATGATTTAAATGTGTTACATTTAAATATTGCATTATGATTAGATTTGTGTTTATGTCAAATAATCCTACGGAGGCACAGGTAAGTTCAGGTGGGTTATTATGTGATTGAAATTGTTGAATTATATGAGCATGCATATATTTATTTAGAGCTCATAATGGCTGCACCCTGGTGTTAATGCTCCCACCCAAGGCCAGGGAACAGTCCTTCACATGATGATCACCTCCCGTACCGCACGCTCACCTTGGATCCAAGTTTAGTGCCAACCCTGTCGTGCAGACCACAATAGGTGGTTCCGACTCGTAGGTGACCCGCAATTATTCGCACAGCCTTCACGTGATCGTAGCACTTGAGCATGCATATTTACACCCAGCCATGTCCTACATACCACAATAGGTGGTTCCGACTCGTGTGCTAACTTCAAAGTTTTAGCTGTAATCTCGCTTAACTTCAAAGTTCCTAAGGAATCTAAAGTCAGTGAGCTCCCAAAAGGCCTTGTGCTAATGGAGGTGGGCATGTACATAAAAGGCATAGAGGATCCTCTTCCTTAGACGATGTGGGATCTAACAATCGACCCCCTTAGAGGCCCGACGTCCTCGTCGGCACACTTCCGGCCATGAATTGGCTCTAATACCAAACTGTCACATCTCGACCTGGGGTCCACCACATCCTGGGGTCCACCACATCCCGGGCTCCACCTCCACAGTAGCACGATATTGTCCGTTTTGGGCCCTGCCACGCCCTCACGGTTTTGCTTTTGGGAACTCACACGAGAACTTCCTAGTGGGTCACCCATCTTGGGATTGTTTTCGCTGTGATCTCGCTTAACTTCGGAGTTCCTAAGGAATCCAAAAACAGTGAGTTCCCAAAAGACCTCGTGCTAATGGAGGTGGGCATGTACATATAAGGCATAGAGGATCCACTCCCCTGGGCGATGTGGGATCTAACACAAATAGAACCGAACCTAAGGATGGGCAAAATACCCAAGGGTTTGGGTAACCGCAGTTACCTACCCATTTAAAGTTCACTTTTACGGTTATGGGTAACCATTTAGACGAACAAACGGTTGTGGGTATAATCGTTTATCCATGAAATTTAAATAGGCGGTTATGGGCATTACCTGCAGTTATAACGAGTCCATTTACCCATTTAATTTAATATATGTAAAATTTAAAAAAAAAAAATTAAAAACCCTAAATTTGAAATTAGTTTGATGTTTTTTAGTAGGGATCCTGTTAAATCTCATTGGTGAAGGGAATGGATTCTATTTGACAACCAAATTTTATATTATACTTTTCACTCAAATCGTGTTAATTTCTCATGTGGCTATGGAGGTTATCTTCGGGATTAGGGACACAGATTCGAACATAGGTGCAAATGATCGTCTTATCAAAAAATTACTTGGTAATAACATTACGTGATGTTGGACCGAAAAATTACTTGTTAGAAAAAAGAAACGTTATCCTAATTTCTATCGTCGAAGATAACACATTCTCCAATGAAGCAATTTTCTATGCTGCTGAAAGAACACCAAAATTATATGTGCTTTACATGAACAACTAATTAATGAGACAGGAAATCGTACACCGTCCCTAAATCTTCATTTTAGAGCAACCTTTAGAAATCCTAGCACTATCCAGATTACTTTATTTTTGTTTTTAACTTTGGAGTTATTGGTGATACTAATTCAATTTATGCATATGGGTGTGTGAAAAATCATGGAATGTAAACCTTCTGTTTATGCATATTGATGAATGGTGATACTAACTCAATTGATTTGGTACTCCGCTTTTGTTTGCTTTTTTTTTTCTTTCTGATAACTGAGTGTACAATGTAAATCTTCTGTGATCACTTACTTATATTGGATTCATTCTAATTGGCGTCGGTGTTCCTAAATGGGATACTAATTCAATTTATACATTTCTTTTGTAGGCCTCTTTTGGTGACAACAAGTCGATGAAACTTTGTGATTAAATGTGCTAAAGCATTGGTGTTTGCAAGTGTTGAGTTTCGGAATATTTTGGAGTTTTGAATCATCTAGTATTCAAGATAATTACTACTTTTTGTTTTTAGAAGCTTTACTTTGTAATCATATGAATTATAATTAAAGACTTGTTTGGGTATAGCAGAAAAATATCGTTCATAAACTATTATTTCAATTATTGGAATTGTATGAGGACTTAAATGATTAAAATAGAAAAATGCATGCTAAAGTGTACCTATAACGGTGTTTAATTGTCAGAAAACGAAAATTATGACAAATTTTTCTTTTGTAATTTTCAAATTGTTAAAAAAAATAAAAAAAACATGTAGACGGGTGAAAAAAAGGGTAAACGGGTAAACAGTTATGCTTAAATGGGTAAACGGTCATGATTAAATAGGTACACGGTTATAGGTATGATTAACCGTTTATAAACGGTTATGGGTATGGGTATAACCGTTTATGCAATCACCCAACATGTAAACGGTTATGCGGGTATGAATATAAACAATTATAGGTAAATAACCACGATTACTCGTCCGTTATAACTGTTGCTCATCTCCGAACCCACCCCTAATTAAAATCACGAAGGCGTGTTTGGCACGTCATTGGACGGCTGAAGGAAGTTGTGTGGGAACTTCACAACACGCTTCACCTGAATCACCACCACCGCCTTCCATGTGCCCGGTGATAAGTTATTACTGTCCTCCAATAACATCCGAACACATGGCATCTTTCTATGCATGCACATGAAAGCGGGAGATCAAATACTACAAAACTCTATTCTTATTGTTTTGGCTACATCCAGTTTTTGATTAGTAGATAGGATAAGATTTAAATCAGACTTAAGAAGTGTGACTCCCCTAAGAAAACCAGTCGCTGGTTTCTCCTAAAACAGTCAACCCCATTCCTTAATTTTTAATTATTTGTTGTCGTTATCTTCCCATCTTGATTAATCATTAATCAGCTGGTGATTCAACCTAGAATCGATGCTAATCATGTCATTAAACTTTGTGAATCTTCCCAACTTCTGTAGTTTGCTACCAATTGTCTACATTTAAAAAAAAATACAAAAATCTCATATTCGAATTCTCTGGCAAATATTATTTGTATATAAGAAAAGTAATATCTAACTATTATTATATCATAATTTTTACGCAAAAACAACCATGACCGATTAAGAAAATGTTACATGAAAAGAGCATATTTATGCAAATTAGTGAGCTTGTTTCTTCGCATTTACTTAGTTTAATTCTAGTTATTTTTGTACTTTAAGCTATTTTCGTGTGTTTGTAGGTTCAAATAACAAAGTTGGCAACAAAGTGCTATTTGGAGCACTTTGGAGCATTTTTGGGCAAAGATTGGATAGTGCAAGCATGGAGACATGAGGATGGACGTTTTTGAAGACTAGAAGGCTAAAAATCAACATGTGTGTGTGCAAGTGTGTTGACCTACAACTACAAACACTCATCCACTACACCCATTACATCCACTCATTACCAAACATCCATCCACTACACCCATTACATCCACTCATTACCAAACACTCATCCATTACACCCATTACATCCACTCATTACCAAACATCCATCCACTACACTCATTACATCCACTCATTACCAAACACTCACCCACTACACCCATTACATCCACTCATTACCACAACATACACCACTACCACCTTAATTAGATGGTGGTCCTCTCCCTAGCCTATAAATACATCCACCCTTCACCATAATAGGGGAGGAGAAAATATCCATCCAAAGACACTACATTCACATCTCACAACTCCATACACTTACACTTTCATTCCTTGGGTGAGAACACAATCCACCCATCCACCCTTCACCATAACTCACCTATATTCATCCACCACCATAATTTACCACTCATCCATCAAACCACACCTTGTGCCGCAACAAAGAGAAGAATGAGGACCCTTGGACGTGCTTGCCATTCAAGTTGGATTGTTGGAGCGTTTTTAGGTGTTTTCATTCTTTTGTTTTCAATGTCTAAATTTGTTTATCTTTGCTTTGTGAGTATGAGGAACTAAACCCCCCTTAGTTAGGGGGGAATTCGAAACCATATTCATGCTTGCAATATGATTTGATTACCTTCAATTGTGATTTCATAAGTTGTGAATTCAATTTGTTTAACTGCTTGATTGATAACTTATTCGTGTATGTTTATTAAGAGTGCACACTTAGTTTGCATGCATGAATATGATGCTAGAGTATAAGGGAGTTTCACCTAATAGTTACAAACTTATATTCACAAGTAGTGGAGGTCGCTTATAAACGATCGCGTTAAATAAATTCTTGGCAAGAGTTTCATGCTCATCACAGTAACGAATGCCTCGTCAATACTTATAGTTTTCATAATGCTTAATAATCTTTGATTGTATCTTTATTGTGCTGTTCACGTAAAGAACTTTTGAAGAATGCTTGAATTGTTGTATGTGCTTTCCCATTCAATTCAATAACTTAAGGAGAACTTGAAGGTTAATTTAAGTGGACTTAATTAACCTGGGGTGTTGAGTTTCATGATTGATCGAAAGAACAACATGTTTTCCAACACTTACAATTCGGATTGGAGAGATTATTCAGATTACATGTGTGGAGAACCTCAACAATTTCAACAAGATGGATATTGGCAGCAAGAAGAGGAATTCTGTTCAAGACCTATGCAGCCACCACAACAATCTGCCCAATTCAATTCAGGTACGTCTTTGGATAATGATATGTTTAATAAGTTACTCACTTCTTTGAACCAGGAAGTAGAAAATGGAAACAAAGAAATGCAAAATCAAGCCAAGAAGACGGGAGAATTGGAGAAGCAAATTGGGCAGATTATGGAGTTCATGGCACAAATTCAAGAGCAAAGTGAACTCTCCAACTCAACTATTGAAAATTTGAAGGAAGATTTTGAAATCCATGATGTTATCACTTTGGGAAGTGCTATGGAGGTTGGAGGTGAACCCAAGACATCCAAACCAAGCCAAAACATGGATGAACAACTGCTGCTCGAAGAAGAAGAGAATAACAAGGCCACGGCAAGGGAAGAACCACCTTTGCCGCAGCCCCATATGCCATCTATGTCGTCCACTACAACCAAGGTAAGCCTAAATCCAATTTGTCCTAACCCCGTTTCACCAAACGTCCTTATTCCTTGTAGGATCATGCAATCCAAGGAAGAAGAGGGTGAGAAAGGCATCTTCAAAACCTTTCCAACGAATCAAGAGCAAGAAGTGGATGGGGAATGTCTAGAATTCATCAAAGAAGATACATTTGAGACGAAAATTCCCAAAGAAGTTGGATTTTATGACACGGGACAAGTCATAACTTTCAAAACACCAAATCTGGCCAAGTCCCATATCCCTGCAACCTTCAAAGATGTGATGTTCGTAATTGAGTTTGTGTTGGAGCAAGCAAGTAAGCCATCTTCTCCAACTTCGATTTTATTAAATACTAACTTGCTGATTTTGATGATTCAGGCACCTACACTAGAATTTAAACCATTGTCGGATCACGTCAAGTATCACCTTCCATTCAAGGATCAATTCCATGCTATGGGCCCTATCCAAGTTTAGAAGGAAGTTTCGTCCGGCTGAAAGACATTAAAGCAAGCGCTTCTTGGGAGGCAACCCATGTATTCAAATAAGGAAGATTTTTGAATTGCTCCACGATTGGTTTTGCATTCCTAAAAACCTTCCATTTTCTGTAGTTTTATTTTGCCATGATTGTCATTTTTATTTGTTACTTGTTTAATTGTTTTTTGTGTGGGTTTATTTTTAAAACACTGACAGTTATGCAAGGTATTTTTACATTCATTTTCATAAAAAAAAGGGAACATTAAGCAGAAAAAAGCTACAAGAGGGAGCCTTCACAAAGGCTGCATAGGAGAAGTCTCAGTAGTCGGCGGAGCCTCAGCAGTCGGCGGAGCCCCAGAATGAGAAAGCATCGAAGGTTGATCATTTGGAGCCTCATTATGCGGTACAGCCCTAGAAAACGAAGGTAAATGCTGTTGGAACAAACCCACAAACCTCTGATGATCAAGTAAAATCTGACCATCAGATTCTTGCATCTGGTCAATCTTCCTCTTCATATTTGTAGCATAGTTATGTGCGAGCCTGTGCAACTGTTTATTCTCATGCTTGAGCCCTCTAATCTCCTATTTGAGACTCATCACTTCAGCCGCCAATGATTCAACTTGATGGGTTTGAGCAAATAGGCGTTGGGCCATATTAGACACAGAACATGCACACTGTACACTGAGAGCCAGAGAATCCTTAACAGCCAACTTATCAGACCATTTGGCAAGTAGTCTGTTATCTTTGGGAGTGACAAGGTTCCTGGCCACCACCGCAGCTGTCATATCATTATTCATCACCGAATTCCTAACGGTAAGGGGACCAGTAAGGGATATGAAGGATGGGCGCCATATGTTGTCTGGAGAAGGCGGGATTGCCTCTTCACCAAGGTTCAAGTCAAAACGAAGGTCGGAGGGGCCAGACATTTTCAGAGGTGTTAAAGAAAGAAAAGGTCGGACAAGTCAAGATCGTAGAAGTGCAAGAAGGGAGTTTCTACAGGCAGAAATTCAAGTGTGTTTTGAACGTCCTGCGTACCTCTATAAAAATCAGCACTCGACGGGATTTCAGAGATCGAAGAGGCGAGCTCAAAAATCGAAGAGGCCAACTCAAAAATCGAAGAGGCGCTAGCTTTCTCAAAAGCTAGGCTTGCTCAAAAACCACGGCCAATCTTCTTTTCCAAAATTATCCACACTTGTCACATGCAACCTCTGCACTCGACGGGATTTCAGAGATCGAAGAGGCAAGCTCAGATATCGGAAAGGCATCTGCTTTTCCAGACGTGTCAGCATTTGTCACATGTAGAGTCAGCTTTGCGGAAATCATGGGCAGTTTGTCGAAGCGCCGATTCCAGATATTGGAGAGGCATCTGTTTTTCTAGACGTGTCAGCATCTGTCACATGCAGAGTCAGCTTTGCGAAAATCACGGGTAGTTTGTCGAAGTGCCGATTCCAGTTATCGAAGAGGCACTAGCTTTTCCAGACGTGTCAGCGTCTGTCACATGCACACTCAGCCTTGCGAAAATTACAGGCAATCTGTTGAAGATCTCTTATGAAGTAGAAAGCACGTGAAGTTTACTATTAAATCATCCAACGGTTGCTAACAAGAGTGAAAGAATAGTACCGGTTATTAATTCCTATAAATGTCACCCTTCACCCTCCATTGCAAGGCAGACATACATAACCCTTCTTCTTCTCCGAGAATGCCTTTCCAACAAACCCTCTCGAGTCACTCAGTGTTCTTTATTCCTTGGGGTACCTCTGCAAACAACTCATCCAAAGAAAAAGTATTTCATATCATGAAGGTTGAAAGCAAGAGTATCTCATATCATGCTTTCTCCCTATCCTTCTCCTTGTCGTTGTTTTGGGACAAGGAGAAAGAGAGCAATCAGCAAGCACTTGGTATCAATCTTCCGATCGGGAACCGACTACCTGGAACCCATTCCTAATTGCTTACCTAGCCTTGCTTTCGAATACTCATCTTCATCATCTTATGCTTCCTCTTCGTCTACCACATCTGTCTGGGGAACAGATAAGGGAAGTGAAAATGATACCTCGAAGCATGTGGAGACAATTTGCCAATTCATCCTCAGCTAGGGACGAGGAGAAAGAAAGCAAAAGGTGGGCACTTGGAAAGATTGAAGAAAGAAACAGACCAACACCTCTACCTCGTGCCTGCCTGCCGTGCAGAAGAAACAAGCAGAGAAGAATGCAGACTGCACAATCAAATCAACCCAGCAGAAGAAGTCTGAATTGAAACCAAGGAACTCTCATATTCCTCGCTCAGAATTCCAAACCAGTTCAAGATCAAAGATGTGGAAAAACAAGAAGATCATCTATCTCCAAAACCATATTTGCGTTCTTAAACTCTACTCTGTCTGGTTTTTACTTTGCCATACTTATCATGTTTATTCGTTGTTTGTTTGTTTGCTTGTTTTTTGTGTGAGTTTATGCTTGAAACATTGAGGACAATGTTTGATTTAAGTGTGGGGGAGCTAACCATTGTTTTGCATGAAATTCGTAGGAGTTTATCACCCATTACTTCTAGTGTTGTTCCTTGCTGTTTTAAGTGTTTTTAAGCTGTTTTGGAGTGTTTCAGTGTGTTTTGACATAAAAATCCGAAAATCTCATAAAATTTTGAAAAATTGTTTTGAAAACCCCAAAAAGAGTTGTTTTTGTATGTTTATTTGTGTCTTAGGGTGCCTTCCAACACAATGATGAGGATTTGGTTTTTAATTACATGACTGTTAAAGAGAGTTATAAACATGGATGAAAATTTGATTTACTCTTTGGTGTATGCTTAGTTGTGGTTATAATTTATGAATTCACATGCAATCATAAAGGAAAAATCAGTTTTGTAACATGCTTGAAAGAAAGAACTCAAATGTACACTACAACCTTGTGAGACTTGAGCCTAAACATTTATTTGGAGAGTTAATAATATGTGCATCATTATTTTCTAAAGTCGTTGCATGATCTCATTATTCTTTGCTTGGTTGCTACGTAGAAGGCGTTTCATCATTTAGTTCCAAATGCTAGAACTCATGCCTATTTCATTCAAAGCATGCTATTGATTTGCATAACACATTTTCAAGATGAAGTTGTGTAGTGACCACCAAAGCCAAATTGCCGTGCCCCTATTTCATTATGTGTTTAAGTTTAACCCCGTTGAGCCTTTTTAAGCCTATGTTCTTTGTTAAACCACACTATCCTTACCTAGCCTAGTTTTAGGACCATCCATACCCTTGTTCGTAAAGCATAGTAAAACATGACTTAAAATGAACTCTTTTTTTATCAATGTATTGCATAAAGCAAGTGTGGGGGAAGTGATTCTTGTGTGTGTGTGTGTGTGCCAAAGTCCTTAATAAGGCACGGGTAGAAAAGAAAAAAAAAAGAGTGAAAAGAAAAAAGTTTGTTAAAAAAGGGTCCAAAACATTGAATTTGGCCCTAAGTGTTGCATGAATCTTCCCTTTGTATTTAAAAGTTGATTCTACATTCTAAAGTGAATTCCAAGTGTCTATTTCATTGCTTTGCTTGCTATCGCTTTAAGAACGTTTGTTATTCCTATCCTTTCTTTATTAGCCATTACCCCCAAGCCCTGTTACAACCCTTGACTTCAATCTTGAGTGTTATGTGTTTCAATTTGTGGAGTTCGAAATTGGTATGAGCATATGGTGTCACTGGTTCTCGCATCTAAGTAGTAGCATTCCATTCATGAGATCATATCTAAACATGCTTAATAACTCCAGAAAATTGCTTTCTTTGTTATAACATATGTGAGTCCTAGTCTTTCGTGTTTACATTAATCTTCTCACATATACTAGTGTAGGGTGTGTAGTCAGAAAATGTGTGTGAAAATAGAGAGTATCTTGTAAGGAATTGAGCAAATTCTCTAAGGCATGTTACTACATTCAAAACATTGTCTTAATTGGTTAATTGTAAACTAGTAAGTAGTGACTGTGATTAAGTTTGTGCTCAAGTGTGAAGATAACCAAAATCTGTGGGAATGATGATTTTTAACATGTCATGTGCATTGGAAATCCCTGAGGCAAATGTTGGAAGGTTAGGTTGTGTTTTGTTTGTTTTGTTTCATTTTGTTTCTTTTGTTTTGCTTGAGGACTAGCAAAAGCTAAGTGTGGGGGAATTTGATAGGAGCATATTTATGCAACTTAGTGAGCTTGTTTCTTCACATTTACTTAGTTTAATTCTAGTTATTTTAGTACTTTAAGCTATTTTCGTGTGTTTGTAGTTTCAAATAACAAAGTTGGCAACAAAGTGCTATTTGGAGCACTTTGGAGCATTTTTGGGCCATGATTGGATAGTGCAAGCATGGAGACATGAGGATGGACGTTTTTTAAGATTAGAAGGCTAGAAATCAACATGTGTGTGTGCAAGTGTGTTGACCTACAACTACAAACACTCATCCACTACACCCATTACATCCACTCATTACCAAACATTCATCCACTACACCCATTACATCCACTCATTACCAAACACTCACCCACTACACCCATTACATCCACTCATTATCAAACACTCATCCACTAACCCATTACATCCACTCATTACCAAACACTCACCCACTACACCCATTACATCCACTCATTACCACAACATACACCACTACCACCTTAATTAGATGGTGGTCCTCTCCCTAGCCTATAAATACATCCACCCTTCACCATAATAGGGGAGGAGAAAATATCCATCCAAAGACACTACATTCACATCTCACAACTCCATACACTTACACTTTCATTCCTTGGGTGAGAACACAATCCACCCATCCACCCTTCACCATAACTCACCTATATCCATCCACCACCATAATTTACCACTCATCCATCAAACCACACCTTGTGCCGCAACAAAGAGAAGAAGGAGGACCCTTGGACGTGCTTGCCATTCAAGTTGGATTGTTGGAGCGTTTTTAGGTGTTTTCATTCTTTTGTTTTGAATGTCTAAATTTGTTTATCTTTGCTTTGTGAGTATGAGGAACTAAACCCCCCTTAGCTAGGGGGAATTCGAAACCATGTTCATGCTTGCAATATGATTTGATTACCTTCAGTTGTGATTTCATAAGTTGTGAATTCAATTTGTTTAACTGCTTGATTGATAACTTATTCGTGTATGTTTATTAAGAGTGCACACTTAGTTTGCATGCATGAATATGATGCTAGAGTATAAGGGAGTTTCACCTAATAGTTACAAACTTATATTCACAAGTAGTGGATGTCGCTTATAAACGATCACGTTAAATAAATTCTTGGCAGGAGTTTCATGCTCATCATAGTAACGAGTGCCTCGTCAATACTTATAGTTTTCATAATGCTTAATGATCTTTGATTGTATCTTTATTGTGCTGTTCACGTAAAGAACTTTTGAAGAATGCTTGAATTGTTGTATGCGCTTTCCCATCCAATTCAATAACTTAAGGAGAACTTGAAGGTTAATTTAAGCAGACTTAATTAACCTGGGGTGTTGAGTTTCATGATTGATCGAAAGAACAACTGAAAATTGGTTTATGTGCAAGTATGTCATGTGTGGAGAATAACCTCCTAGCTAGCCTTCCATCCATTCAATTTACTCAAATTCGTGCAGATTTCATTAGTTCTTTAATTTACTTGTTTTGTTTTCAAATTCGTCAAAACCAAAACCCCCTTTACTTTAAAGTGTTTTATTAATCAAAATCTGTTTTGATTTGTGTTTTTAGGTGTCCCAAAAGTGTGTTAGAGTCCAAATCTACCCAGTTTGTGTTTTTAGGCAGATTTGAACGTTTTTAGCTTGTTTTGAGTCCTTTGAGTTTGTTTTAAGTTCTTTGAGTCTAGTTTAGTGTTTTTAACTTTGTTTATATGTTTTTAAGTCAGTATAGAGGTTTTAGCAAGCCCTTCTAATCCCCGGTTTAGAATGATCCCTACTTGCATTTATACAACAATTTGACAACAAGAGGATTTAATTTGTGTGTTAAGAAAATTTTCGCATCATTACAGAGTAACGCATGTAGCACTTGGACACCATTGACCATGGTACAACCAATGTTTACACTTTCTTTTCTATGAAAATGTTACAAACTAATGACAGTTCCATAATAAATAAACAAAATCAAACTCTCTTCGAGTCCACCAATTGTCCACAGCGCGGCTCTCACACCGAAATATCCAAAAATAATTCAAATTAAATTAAAATAAATTAAAAAAAAAAACCAAAAACCGGTACCACGCACGACCCACGGCTTCTTCGGGTGTTCCAGCTACCGCAAATGTCGCTTCCCCATCCCCCACCACTCACTCCCCCTCAACCTATAAATATGCCTCCACCCGCCACCTCCCCTCTCCATCAACAACCAAAATTTGAGACTTGTTTGTTTCCAGAGAAAATAAAAAGAAAGAAAATACTCCAAACTCCAATCCTATCGATGCTGAACGAGGAACTCCGGTCTCAGTCGCCGACGTCGCCTCTCCACCACCACAAGCGCCACTCCCGATCAATCTGCCTCCCCGCCTGCTTCTCCAGCATGAGCACTCACCCCTTCGACGTTCTCGACAACGACGCCGACCACTACCACAACTGCAACAGCCAGAGGGCCCGCACTCCTCCGCCGAGGTCGCCGCTGCCGGAGATCAAAGACCGCTGCATGCACCTTATATCAAAGATCGGCGGCGGAGTCAGGTCCGGGAGAGTACGGCGCCGCAACGCCTCCGCCGAATTTAGCTATGATCCGTCCAGCTACGCCCTGAACTTCGAGGATGACACCGGCAAGGCCGAAGATCAGCTCCTCGTCAACGGCTTCTCGGCTCGGCTCTCGGCATCGTCCGTCCCGACGACGCCGCTCGAGAAGAAGGTGAGCCGCAATGCGCTCGACGAAATTTTGGAGAACGAGGAAGAGTTCGCTGCGGAGGCTGCTGATAAGGATAACGAGGTGAAATGCCGAGCAAACGGCGGCGTCGCTCAGAGGAGGCGAGGGAGAAGCCGGCACTCATTGGCTTCGGCCGACTTCAGCTACGAGCCGTCGAGCTACGCCAGGAATTTCGAGGACGACGTGAACCGAGCTGACGAGATTATCTCCCTCAGAATGTTCGGGGGGTTGCTGGCGCAGCCGAAGCAGAGCTTGACGACGGCGCCTCCGCCTACCAAGTGTTCGCCGTTGCGTCCGGAGATTGCTGCGTTTAGCTAAAGATTAATTATGTTTTGATAATGCAATTACAAGTGTGTCGTCATCTGCAACTGATATGGCGGATGAGATTTTTCGGTTGAATTCGAGGCTCCGTACGACCAGAAACGGTGGGATTTTTTGGTTTCAGAGTTGATTATTGGGCTGGCCTGTTCGGCTGACATTTTAGACGAGTTTAAAGCCCATTTCTCTTCCAATTAAAAGCTGGGCTGATAAGGCCAGGAACTCGTATTGTTTTTTTCCTTATTATGTAGTTGTTTAATTAAATAATTTTACGAGAAATTGAAATTTGGGTTTTTTAATTTGAGACATATTATAATTTTTTTTTTAGTACAGCGATATATTTTATACTAAGATTGGGGAGTTTGATTAAGTCATACAATAGGCAGCCTAATTTGATAATGAAGTCGTCATCCACGAGATTCGAACATGAGACATTTTACTTACAAGTAAATCGCTAGACTGTAGTAATCAATGATGAATCATAATTAGTATAATTAAATAATCGGATACCCTAAACCACTGTCATGGCTATAAGTTTACACAAGATATATTAATAAGGTATTTGCAAGTGGCAAGCACGAAGAAACCAAGCGAACAAAGAAAAGGAAACGAGTATTAAATATGACAAAAATCTGGATTAATTTCAAATTAAAAAACCCTATAATTATAGCTAACAAAGTGGCTAATGTTAGAAAAATAAGGTCTTCTGAGCAAAAATTGGTCACAAAATTTCATTAATTATAAGTTAGAATACTGTTTAGCTCCTTACATATAAGAAGTCATTCTTTCTCATCTGAAGTTTATTATTACGAACTAACTCTAAAATATAAATGGAGTAGTGCTATCCACACACCTTTTTTACTTCTCACACACCTTTCTCAATTTTTGACTGTCAGATCGAATGAAGTGAATAAGGTTAATGACCAAAAATAGGTGCAAAAATAGCACTATCCATATAAATTATGTGATTTATTGGCACTTCCAAAGAGGAATTCCTTCATATAAGTAAGGGAGCTATTGAAAGGTGATTGGCACACCAGAAACGGGGAGCACAAGGTCACCTGTTCATCAATAGAAAAGAACGCCAGAAAAAATGTTGTGAACTCCCCCGGAATCCAAGAAAAAATAGCGGTAAGGCATTATGGCATTAAGGTTTTCTAGGTTTAGGCTAGGCCTGTAAACGGGTCGGGTTTATTGGGTTTGGGTCGGGTTTAACCCGACCCGTTAAGCTAACGGGTCACCCAAACCCAACCCGTTAAGCTAACGGGTCACCCAAACCCAACCCGTTAAGTTAACGGGTCTTAACGGGTCACCCATTTCACCCGTTTCACCCGTTACTGTTGTTGTTGTTTTTTTTTTTTTTTTTTTTGGTTTTTTTTGGTTTTTTTGTGTTTTTTTACACATTTCATCCAAATCAATGCAAAAATGCAGCAGAGGATGCAACACAAGACTAATACTACTGGAGCATTGTCCCGAGTTTTCGTTAAGGCTCATGTCAAAAATTTCTTCAGTAAGTTCTTCCAAGTCAGCACCCTCTTTCTCTAAAGCTAAACATAAAAAGAAAAAGGGAAAAACAATTATAAACTATTATATAAGCAAAAACAAAAAAATACAAAGAAATATGAAATTTACCTTCTTTGCCAAAAAGCCAATCTCTAGTACATAGCAAGGCTTGAACAGTTTCAGGCAACAAAGAACTTCGATATTGATCAAGCACCCTACCACTAATACTAAATGCTGATTCCGAGGCAACACTTGAGATAGGAATTGTTAACACATCAGAAGCCATACGAGAAAGTACGGGATAACGAAATTGCTCCAGTTTCCACCATGAAAGAATATCCAACTCTTGTTTTCTATCAAGTCTCTTTCCTTCAAGATATAGATGTAATTCAGTTTTTTCAACTGAAGTTGACCCATCTTGATAAATATTATCAAATTCCTACATATAAAAACAAAATAGAAACAAAGATCAACGTACAATATAAAGATGCATATAAAAAGTATAAAAAGAGGAATAACAAATATAAATACTACCTCAAAAAGTTTGTCTCCAACTTTTATTTGAGTAGGAGTTTGATTAACTGGGTTGGATACAAGAAGATGAGAGAACTTGTCCATGTAACTACCAAAGAGTGCAAACAATGTGTCACTAACATCCTTCAACTCTCTTGACTCCTTACCATAAAGCTTGTCATAACCCCACTCTACAAATTGCAATTTATAGCGAGGATCAAGTATCACTGCAATGGCAAGGATCAAACTATACTCTGACCAATACTTTTCAAACTTCAAATTCATATAACTCCCCATCCGTCTCATGAAATAATCACAATCTTCCATGGCATCTTGAATACAATAATGGACTTTGAACACTTTTGGGAAAAACAAGTTTGATGTAGGGTAATTTGTTCCGGAAAATAAGCAAGTAACTTCATAAAAATACCCCAAGAAATTGGAAATCTTCTCTATTTTATCCCACTCTTCCAAGGAAGGACATGAACTAAAATTAGAATCAACAAGTGCCAAATTGAGAAAAGCACGACGATAGAAAATGGCACTATCAAGCATTGTATATGTCGAATTCCATCTAGTAGGCACATCTTGTCTCAACCCTCTTTTACTACCTGCCAACCCTACTTGTGCAACGCAAGCAAAAAACTTATTTTTTCTCCCTTCTGAACACTTTATATATTTGATGCACTCACGAACTTTCGTCACTGATCCATCAATTTCCTTTAGTCCATCTTGGACTATCAAGTTTAGAATGTGAGCACAGCAACGAACATGGAAGAACTTTCCATCCATTAATAGCAAACCTCTAAAATTTAATTGTTTCTTCAATAACTCAACAGAACAATCATTTGCAGAGGCATTATCCAAAGTAATGGAAAACAGTTTGTTTTCAATCCCCCACTCAACTAATAAGGCGTTAATTTTTTCAGACAAAGCAATCCCGGTATGTGGAGGAGGCATGCGACAAAAATTTAAAATTCTTTTGTGCATTTTCCATTCTTTGTCAACAAAGTGAGTTGTGAGTGTGAGATATCCATCAGTTGTAGCAGAAGACCATAGGTCAGATGTCAAACAAATTCTTCCCTCAACTGTATTTAACCAATCTCGAAGTCTTATCTTTTCATCTTCAAACATCCTCAACACATGTTTCTTAACTGTATTTCTACAGGGCAGTTTGATATCAGGAGATATGTATGTAAACAAAGTTCTAATGCCCTCATATTCAACAAACCTAAAAGGCAAATCATGCTTAACTATAGCCTCAATCAATAGCTCACAAAAACTAATATGGTTAAACTGAGGAGAACGCAATCCAACTTGAAATTTTTTCATATCAATGTGATGTTTTTTACTACACATATCCATATGATTCAATAAGTTTTTCGTCCCACAATTACTATCACATACGTAAACTATCCCACAGTTTTTACACTTCGCATGTTGTTTATTATCAGGACATAGGCAATTCTTCAAACAAAGTCCAAACACGGGATCTCTTTTGACGTATCTTACCTACTCGCATACCTTTAGCCTTTCTCTTTGAAGGACTTGGTGCACTTATTGTACCTTGCGTATCACTTAGATTGAATGTTGACATTTCCATAGCCTCAGTGTTCTCTTCATCAATATCCATCTGCACTAACCATAAATGAAAAGACGTGAATGGAAGATGCAGAATTTGACTGAACCAATGACAAATTTCACAGCTTCAGAAAGAAACCAAATCATAATTCAGACCCAAAATTACATAACAAATCAGAAGAAGGTTTACTTAGGCTGGGGAGGAAAGTAGGTCAGTTAGGCAATCATGAATCATGAGCCGTGTTACAACTCACACGTATTTGTTAAATTTCATAGAGCAAAACAAATACAGTTGGATATTGTTATGTTCCATTGAAACTCGGGATCTTGGGTTGAAATGACCTGAAGTATATTGTAGAGCTTTAATCCCCACGGCGAGAACTATAACAAGATTGCTAAATAAGGGAACTTAGCCGCTGTTGTCTCCAAACTTATTTATGCTTTGATATATGGTTTGTCTGTGAAATCTTTATTTCTGGGGACTACACTCTATAATCCATATACTTGCTAAGTTACTGTTATATCTGCAATCCAATACCATGTTTGAACCAAAATCTCCCAAAATTTAGAACTAAAAACATCTTGAAACCGGGATAATAACCCGAAGAATCAAATGCAACAAACTAAAACTAACTACTATATATATACTGAAGGGAAGAGCCTTCTCGGAAGTTTGACCAGGATTCATATGCTGTTAGTAGATTGATCACATTTCAATCTAAACAGGATTCAAACAATGTGAAGGCAAACAAGGCTATAACAGCAAAAGCAGAGAGTTTAATGAAAGAAGATTACCTAAGAAGCTATTGGGACAATGCTGAACTACGGAACAAAGAGACTAATCAATGTTAGACTATTTATACGGACACTAACTCTAAATCTTAAGGAAGCAAAGACGCAATGCAGAAGAAAAACGAAACCTATAGAAACCAACAGAGCTCTTATGGACAGATCCCTACACATTATACAGTATACATACAAAAAAACGAAACGAGACACCTAAACTTAACTCTAAAAGGGTTAACAAGAATTAGCGAACTTGTGAGGGGATTACATTGGAACATTCAAGTCTAATGTAGTTTCCCTCTGCTTTCATATGTAATGACGAGTTACACAAAAGTTGGCAATCATTTCAATCTAGCAAATTGCTAGTAGCAATGGTTCTAAATTGTTAAACCTTATGCCTTTCACGGGAACTGGATGAGGAAATAATCTCTGCTCAGGGCATGACGTTCCAATTTCAAATTGGTTAGACCGACCGGTAGCCAGAGTGATAATACTCCAACAACCCAATTCCAATCCAAAAACCAACCAAAACAAACCAAACTCAATACTTTTAACTTAATGGGGGTGAATTAACAGCTCCAATTTACCCAAAAATGGAAATTTTAATTGGAGAATATACAAATGAACAAATTTTACACAAAACCCATGAACAAAAAGCAAAACCCAATATCCAAAACACAACAAAAAAAAAACCCTGAAAAGGGTCGAATCTAATCTGCAGAGTCCACCTAAAATCGAATCTAATCTGAGAAAAAATAAATGAATGTAATATGCAGAAACGAAAAGTAATCGAAATGAAAGAAAAGGTGGAAGGGAATCGAAGCTTACCAGAGAGAGAGTGGTGGAGTTCAGTAAGATTTTTGAGGGAAGAAGATGAGGCAGCGAACGGCGTGCAAGGGAGGCAGTGACAAGCTACCAGCGAGAGACCTAGTAGGAACCTGAGGGTTTTGAAATCTATTGAAATTACACAAAAATCCTTACTAACGAGTGTTAACGGGTGGTTAATGGGTTTCGCGGGTTCACCCAAACTGACCCGTTATTTAACGGGTGATTAACGGGTTGACCCGTTAACCACCCGACCCGTTAACCACCCACCCGAATACTAATTTTAACGGGTCGGGTCGGGTTAACGGGTTGGGTTAAAAATGACAGGCCTAGGTTTAGCCAAGGCTTAGCTCAAGACCCCACTACTTGTTGTATTTGGTTTGGTACTACTACCACACATGACGTCGAGAGTTTCACTACACTCGAAGCAATACAAAGCTTAAACAATGACTCTTTACAGTGTTTTCTGAACATTTGATGAACTTGAGTACGGTGTACCCAATCACAAAAATAGAAAAAGACAAAAAACAACAGTTTGGTCTGTTTTTAACTGTCAATTAACAGATGTCATACAAGTACCACACAAGTCACATCTGCAAATGGGAAATGGGAAATGGGAAATGGCAAAGGGCCGGCACACGCAATTTCCTAACACATATAACTCAAAACACAATCAATGTCCGACTCTCTCTGATCTGTCACAAAGATAGAAAGATAAACACAAATTGAAGAAATCTTCAAACTCTCTTTAGCTATAGAGATTGTGTATTACTAATTCTTTGATTTGATTTGATTGTTTTATTTCAAAATTTATGAACAGCGGAGTTTTGCCACTAGTTTTTCTTTTTGAGATTGCTTAATCTCCAAGCCATATTGCATAGATTTGCTCTGCATTCATGGCTGAAACTTCCGTTACATCGGCTTTTTTGGGCATGTACGCACATAATTTCTTTTTCCTTCCAGTTTTGAGTCGAGCAATCAGATGAACAAAAATGCCGAATTTACAAGTGTACGTGCACGTGCACGTATGCGCTTGGTATGAACCGAATATGCATGCATTTGTAGCCGCAATTTATTCGGAAATTTTGAAAAAATAGAGCCAAGTTTCGGACCTGCTAAAGAATCATAGTGCGTTTTCTTCGACTTTTAGAATTGTAAACAGTAACTCCGCCGTGTAAGTTTATCTTACATTGCCGGTCCCAAGCCCGGATAAAGGAGGAGGGGGAGGGCGTCAAATAGTCGACAGCCGGCACTCCATGATCACGTCGAATCTTTATGAAAATGAATTCAGAACGAAATCACGCTAAAGCTAGGGCGTCACCCGTAAGTGGCGCGCTGTGTGGCCCGAGCACAGTGATAAGTGAGCAAGGGTCGCTGTATCTCCATCGGCACCCGGATGCAGTGTTAAATGAGCAAGGGGGCTATAGAAACTTTTTTTCGAACGACTCCACTCAAAGTTGTTTGGGAGCATATGCTCCTATCAACTTTACACGGGACACACAAAAGAAGTACTTTGATCTTATTAGACGGGGAAGGGTGAAGAAGCTAGGACAGAAGGGTAGAGTTCAAGAGAGCAAAATGCGTTTAGGAACGTGGAATATAGGAACCTTCACGGGAAAATCTATGGAAGTAGTAGAAGTTATGGTGAGGAGAAGGATAAATATTATGTGCCTACAAGAAACTAAGTGGGTTGGTCGTAAGGCAAAGGATCTAGAAAACTCAGGGTTTAAACTATGGTATTCGGGCACAAATAGAACGAGAAACGGTGTTGGCATCATCGTGGACAAGACCTTGACACAAGATGTTGTAGATGTCAAGAGGGTAGGAGATAGAATCATGGCAATCAAGATTGTAATAGGACAAGAACTTATCAATGTGATTAGTGCGTACGCACCTCAAGTAGGGTTGGATACGAGTTCGAAGGAGAAATTTTGGGAAGACCTTGGAGACTTGGTGCAAGGAATTGCTCAGACGGAGAAGTTATTTATAGGAGGAGATTTAAATGGACATGTGGGCAGGGAGACAGGCAACTATGAAGGTTTTCATGGTAGCCATGGTTTTGGGGAGAGAAACGAGGATGGGGAAGCTATCTTGGATTTTGCAATGGCATATGATCTCTTCTTAACCAATACCTTCTTTAAGAAAAGAGAAGAACATGTGATCACCTACAAGAGTAGGTCGTCAAAAACACAAATAGATTTTCTTCTAATGAGGAAAGGGGATCGTATAACTTGTAAGGATTGCAAAGTTATACCAGGAGAGAGCGTGGCTAATCAACATCGCTTGTTGGTGATGGATGTACATATCAAAAGAGTGAGAAAAAAGAACAAGACTTGGAAGTGCCCAAGGACTAGATGGTGGAATCTAAAAGAAGAAAAACAAGTCATTTTCAAAGAGAAAGTAATCACCCAGTGTGTGTGGGATAGAGAGGGGGAAGCTAACCAAATGTGGGATTCCATGGCTAGTTGTATCCGAAAAGTAGCAAAAGAGGTATTAGGAGAGTCCAAGGGCTTTGCCCCACACCAAAAGGAATCTTGGTGGTGGAATGAGGAGGTACAAACAAAGGTGAAGGCTAAGAAGGAATGTTGTAAAGCCTTATACAAGGATAGGACCGATGAAAATGGTGAAAGGTATAGAAAAGCGAAGCAAGAGGCGAAGAAAGCTGTGAGAGAAGCTAAGTTAGCGGCTTATGACGATATGTATAAGCGACTAGATACCAAAGAAGGAGAGTTGGATATCTATAAACTAGCTAGAGCAAGGGAAAAGAAGACAAGGGACCTAAACCAAGTGAGGTGCATCAAGGATGAGGATGGAAAGGTTCTTGCTACAGAGAACGCGGTTAAAGACAGATGGAAATGTTATTTTTATAATCTTTTCAATGAAGGACATGAAAGGAGTGCTTCTTTAGGAGAGTTGAGTAACTCAGAAGAGTGTAGAAACTACTCTTTTTATCGTAGAATTCGGAAGGAAGAAGTGGTTGTAGCTTTGAAGAAGATGAAGCATAGAAAAGCAGTAGGCCCAGACGATATACCAATCGAAGTGTGGAAAGTTTTGGGAGAGACAGGTATAACATGGCTCACTGACCTTTTCAATAGGATTCTGAAAACGAAGAAGATGCCAAATGAGTGGCGAACGAGCACTTTGGTGCCTATCTACAAGAATAAGGGCGATGTACAAAATTGCATGAACTATAGGGGTATTAAGCTAATGAGTCATACAATGAAGCTCTGGGAGAGAGTCATTGAGCATAGATTGAGGCAAGAGACACGGGTTTCGGACAACCAATTTGGGTTCATGCCAGGGCGCTCAACCATGGAGGCAATCTATCTCTTATGAAGATTGATGGAAAGATATAGAGATGGGAAAAAGGATTTACACATGGTCTTTATAGATTTGGAAAAAGCGTATGATAGGGTCCTAAGAGACATTCTTTGGAGGATTTTAGAGAAGAAAGGAGTACGAGTAGCATATATCCAAGCTATACAGGATATGTATGAAGGAGCAAAGACTGCCGTAAGAACTCATGAAGGACAAACCGAAAGCTTTCCCATAACTGTAGGATTACATCAAGGTTCATCCTTAAGTCCTTACCTTTTTGCGTTGGTAATGGATGAGTTAACAGGACATATTCAAGATGATATTCCTTGGTGTATGCTTTTCGCAGACGATATAGTGTTGATAGATGAAACTCAGGAAGGGGTAAATGCAAAGCTTAACCTTTGGAGAGAAGTGTTGGAATCTAAAGGTCTTCGCCTAAGCCGATCAAAGACAGAATATATGGAGTGCAAGTTCAGTGCAAATGGAGGCCAAAACGAGTTAGGGGTGAAGATCGGAGATCAAGAAATAACAAAGAGCGACCGTTTTCGTTACCTAGGATCTATCTTGCAAAAGAACGGAGAATTAGATGGAGATCTCAACCATAGAATACAAGCTGGATGGATGAAGTGGAAGAGTGCATCAGGCGTGTTGTGTGACCGCCGTATGCCACTAAAGCTCAAGGGAAAATTTTATAGGACGACAATAAGGCCGGCGATGCTGTATGGCACAGAATGTTGGGCGGTGAAGCATCAACACGTACACAAAATGGGTGTAGCGGAGATGAGGATGCTTCGTTGGATGTGTGGGCACACGAGAAAGGATAAGATTAGGAATGAGGATATTCGAGGTAAAGTAGGAGTAGCCGAAATTGAAGGAAAGATGAGAGAAAATCGGTTACGGTGGTTTGGATATGTGCAAAGAATGCCTACTGACGCTCCGATTAGAAGATGCGACTATAGGACAGAGGTTCAGGGCCGAAGGGGTAGAGGAAGACCTAGGAAAACTTTGGAAGAGACCCTAAGAAAAGACTTAGAGTACTTGGATCTAACGGAGGACATGACACAGGACAGAACACAATGGCGTTCTAAGATTCATATAGCCGATCCCACTCAGTGACTTGAATTTTCCAAGTCTCCAACCGAGAAGTTTTCCTCACTCGGGAAATTAAGGGAACACTACCTCAACCTACATGCTCCACTCACAAAGCTTCAACATACAAGCTTCAACAAAAGAAAATTCAAAGAACTTAGCGAATAAGGCTTTGGTGTATTTAACACAATACGTTGAAATGAAGGAAAGCTTATTTATTGATATCCCCGATAAGTTACAAATATGTACATATACTTGAGTCAAAATAAACAAACAAGAGGGAGCCTTCACAAAGGTTGCTTAGGAGAAGTCTCAGGAGTCGGTAGAGCCCCAGAAAGAGAAGGCACCGGAGGGGGATCATTCCGAGCCTCAGTACTGGACAGAACCCTAGAAGGAGGAGGCATCAGAGGTTAATCATTTAGAGCTTCATTAAGCAGTACAGCCCCAGAAGACGAAGGCAATAAATGCCTTTGGAACAAACCCACAAATCTCTGATGATCAAGTAAAACATGACCATCAGATTCCTTCATCTGGTCAAGCTTCCTCTTCATGTTTGTAGCATAGTCATGTGCGAGCCGGTGCAACTGTTTATTCTCATGCTTGAGCCCTCTAATCTCCTGTTTGAGACTCATCACTTCAGTCGCCAATGATTCAACTTGGCGGGTTCGAGCAAATAGGTGTTGGGCCATATTAGACACAGAACCTGCACACTGAACACTGAGAGCCAGAGAATCCTTAACAGCCAACTCATCAGACCGTTTGGAAAGTAGTCTGTTATCTTTGGGAGTGAGAAGGTTCCTGGCCACTACTGCAGCGGTCATATCATTCTTCATCACGGAATCCCCAACGGTAAGAGGTCCAGTAGGGGAGACGAAGGATGGGCGCTATATGTTGTCTGGAGAAGGCGAGGCTGCCTCTTCAACAAGGTTCAAGTCAAAACGACGGTCGGAGGGGCCAGACATTTTCAAAGGTGTTGAAGAGAGAAGAGGTCGGACAAATCAAGATCTTAGAAGTGCAAGAATGGAGCTTCTACTGGTGGATATTCAAGTGTGCTTTGGAACTTAATGTCAGCCCTTATAAAAATCTGCACTCGACGAAGCTTCAGAAATCGAAGAGGCGCCTGCTCATAAATCGAAGAGGCGTTTGCTTTCTCAAAAGCTGGGCTGCTCAGAGACCACGAGGGTCGATCTCAGAAATCGAAGAGGCGTTTGCTTTCTCAAAAGTTGGGCTGCTCAAAGACCACGAAGGCCGATCTCAGAAATCGAAGAGGCTTGCTTTCCCAAAAGCTGGGCTGCTCAGAGACCACGAGGGCCAATCTCAGAAATCGAAGAGGCATCTACTTTTCCAGCCTTGTCAGCACCTGTCACACGCACACTCAGCTTTGCGGAAATTATGGGCATTCTGTCAAAGATTTCTGGCAAAATAGAAAGCACATGAATCGTACTGTTCAATCACCCACTTCCCACACGCAACAGTAGCTCATGGGTACCACAGATAACTTTGCCAAAGTTCTCTGACAAAGTTGAGACACGTGAAGCTTGCAGCTCCCACTACATCGCTCTGACCAAGAAGGGTAAAAGAATAACAAAGAAACAACACTAACAAAGTTTAGACACATAAATTTTGAAGGTCTAGCTACCATATTATTACCCACAAGGGTAAAGGAACACTACCACTGCTGGATAATTGGAAAGTCCCGGTGTGTCAACCTCTGTGCTTCGTGGCAAGGTAGACTAGCAAACATGCCAAACCTTTACTCACATTCGAGAAAACACTCCCAACAAGATTGCTTGCTCCAAAATCGAAGAGGCACCGCCCTCCGAATCTCGAGAGCCAGACTCCCAACATGATTACTTTCTAAAAAATCGAAGAGAGGGTAAAGGAACAGTACCACTGCTGGATAATTGGAAAGTCCCTGTGTGTCAACCTCTGTGTTTCGTGGCAAGGTAGACTAGCAAACATGCCCAACCTTTACTCACATTCGAGAAAACACTCCCAACAAGATTGCTTGCTCCAAAATCGAAGAGGCACCGCCCTCCGAATCTCGAGAGCCAGACTCCCAACATGATTACTTTCTCAAAAATCGAAGAGACACCGCTCTCCGAATCTCGAGAGCCAGAACCCCAGCAAGATTGCTTTCTTAAAAATCGAAGAGGCATCGTTCTCCGAATCTCGAGAGCCAGATCCCCGACAGGATTGCTTGTTCAAAAACCGAAGAGGCACCACTTTCCCAACTTCAAGAGCTGGATCTCATTGGATAAAGCTTGTCTGTAATCTTCACACGCAACATCAGCTTTCCAGATACCACAGACCACTTTTTCAAAGTGCTCTGACAGAGTTAAAACATGTGAAGCTGGCAGCTCCCACTACCGTGCTATGACCAAGCAGGGTAAAGGAATAGCATTATTACTTGATATTAGGGAGACTCCTATATATGTCGACCTCCATCCCCAACAGACAGGCAGACCTGCAAAAATGCTCAACTCTTCCTCTTATCTGAGAGGGCACTCCCAACGAAGCCTTTCGAAATATTCAGCTTTCTTTCCCCCCGATAACACCTTTGTAAACAAGCTATACTAGAGCAAGAATATCTCATATCATCAGGGTTAAAAGCAAGAGTATCCCATATCATGCTTTTTCCCTGTCGTTTCCTTTGGCCTTGTTCTTACCTGCAAGACAAGGAGAATGAGAGCAATCAGTCAGCACTTGGAATCAAGCTTCCAGCCAGGAACTGACTGCCTGGAACCCCTTACCTGATTACTTACCTGGCATTGCTCTCGAGTACTCATCTTCAACATCTTATGCTTTCAGGGAAGATACCGCATCTGCCTGAGGAACAGATAGGGCAAGTGAGAAGGATACAAGGAAGCATGTGGAGACAAGCGTAACAGCACACGTGCCGATACATCCACTACTCTGTCAAAAGCAAAAGTATCCCATATCAGCAGGGTCGAACGTACTCTAGATTTGATGGACTTGTTTTGACCCTCAAATTCTTCAGTCGGCCTTATACTCTGGAGGAAACCAGAAAACCCTCCAGCTCAGTTCAAGAATAAGCCTGTGGAAAGTTACTTCTTCAAAAGCAAAAGTATGCCATATCATCTCTTCTCATTTTTCTTCTCTTTATCCTTCATGCTGCCTGCAAGATAGGGAGAATGTGAACAATCAGCCGGAGCTCTGATTGCTTACCTTGTCTGTCACCTCTTTCAGCAGATCCCCTAGCTCGGCGACTTGGGGGACTCCTACTACATGGTTTGTATCGCACTTGACCAAGCCTGAAACTACAAGTAAGCTTCAAGTGAAATTGATACATTACCTTGTGCATCTCCACCAGTTACAGATACCACCCCTGGATGGAGGAAGAGTACTTCCAGAGAAGATGCCACATCTACCTATGAGACAGATAAGGCAAGTAAAGACGATACCACACTTCGGTACTTAGAAGTTTCGTGGTTACGAGATCATTCTCCCACAATATTTCCTAATGTCATTTGTACTAAATCATTCACTTGTACTCACTAAAGGAGAGCTTGAACCTATGTACTTGTGTAAACCCTTCACAATTAATGAGAACTCATCTATTCCGTGGACGTAGCCAATCTGGGTGAACCACGTACATCTTGTGTTTGCTTTCCTATCTCTATCCATTTATATACTTATCCACACTAATGACCGGAGCAATCTAGCGAAGATCACAAAAAGTGACCGTTTTCGCTACCTAGGATCTATCTTGCAAGAGAACGGAGACTTAGATGGAGATCTCAACCATAGAATACAAGCTGGATGGATGAAGTGTAAGAGTGCATCCGGCGTGTTTGTGTGACCGTCGTAGGCCACTGAAGTTCAAGGGAAAATTTTATAGGACGGCAATAAGGCCGCGATGTTGTATGGCACAGAATTTTGGGCGATGAAGTATCAACACGTACACAAAATGGATGTAGCGGAGATGAGGATGCTTCGTGGGAGGTATGGGCACACGAGAAAGGATAAGATTGAGAATGAGGATATCCGAGGTAAAGTAGGAGTAGCCAAAATTGAAGGAAATATGAGAGAAAATCGGTTCCGGTGGTTTGGACATGTGCAAAGAAGGCCTAC
Source organism: Malus sylvestris (assembly GCF_916048215.2). Lineage (NCBI taxonomy): Eukaryota > Viridiplantae > Streptophyta > Magnoliopsida > Rosales > Rosaceae > Malus > Malus sylvestris. The sequence continues at coordinate 15,521,480 of NC_062267.1, forward strand.
TGACGCTCCGGTTCGAAAATGTGACTACGGGATAGAGGTTCAGGGCCGAAGGGGTAGAGGAAGACCTAGGAAAACTTTGGAATAGACCCTAGGAAAAGACTTGAGTACTTGGATCTAACGGAGGACATGACACAAAACCGAGCGCAATGGCGTTCTAGGATTCATATAGCCGACCCCACTTAGTGGGAAAAGGCTTTGTTGTTGTTTGTTTAGAATTGTAAACAGTCAATCAGAATGTGAGCTTCTGCTTGAGGGCTGTTTGAGCAATGCTCGAAGAGGAGTTGAATGACTTAATTTATAAATCACGAAATAGCGTCAACGATACAATTGTAACATTTTTACATAATTTACTAACAAATTTATTATCTCATCAACAAAAAGCAGTAATCACTAGTGTAATGTAAGGAACCAAAAGCTCATGTTATTGCTTTGTACACCCCCACAACCCCTCACTAACCTTATTCACAAAAATGAAGATATAAACAAAAAATTGTAAGCCCTCTGGTGGACTATCCAATTCACTGTTTCAGTAACACAATTCCTAAATACTCCTGAATTCCTAATGATATATGATATTCCATACGCTTCGACCATCTGCATCCTTTGAGCATACCTGTGTAACGGCTCATATCGGGTTTATAATCGCAACCTCAGAATCAGAGTGAGCCTTTTTCTTTCTGAAGAAACCAATATGATTGTTTTCACCGGAACCCTGAAGTCTTCTCGCTATTCAGAGTTTCTATCTTCGAATTGTAAATGTAGTGGAAGCGCACAAACGATATCTCGACTGGCTCTCATTTCCTATTCCAATTTATATGAACCGCTCGCCACTGCTGTTTTCACCTGCATTACTTTTTTTTTTCAAATTAAGGTTGGTGTAAAGCTCATGCAAAACTGAACTTAAGACGAATGAATGGTTCAATGGGTATACCTTTTGCGCTTGCTCTTCAAAACCGTGGAGGTAGAAGGATTGCTGTGCCAGTTCCTCTTCCGCTGATTGATGAACCAATTGTTTATCTGCTTCAATTGCAAACCGGTTTCCTGTACCAACCTAGCCTTGTCTTCCTCCTGATACGAACACAATGGGAATTTAGATATCGATGAGCAAAATGTGAACGCAGGCTACAACGTGTTCTTTTTGAAGAAAATCTTGTTAAAAACAAATATTTGTGGATTCATGAAATGAGTATAGGGTTTAGGATGGCTGAAATTAAACAGAATTTTCGAATGATTAAAATTAAAACTAAAAGTGCTTCTCAAACTTACAGTTGGATATGGCCATTTGGAATGTGATTGCCACCAAGCTTTTAGGACAGAGGTGGTGTCACCAGGAAGTTTTCCGGCTCTTCTCTTGCGCAAAATCTCCTCTCTTATGTCTACGATTTTCTCCTTGTAACCCTGCAAAATATTTCCATATTAGTAAGAGAGAAAATGTAACAGATTCACAACCAACAGTTTCATGACTTTGTACCTGTTTCAGTTCATGCTTCAACTCCTGCCTCACGCGCTCCATCAAGGACCTTTCGCTCTCTGTCGGGATAAGGGGGCCGAATCCCATGCTGTCATGACCCTCCATACCTTCATCAAACAAGTTTGCATCACTATCTACTTGGTCATCTTCGTCATCCGACATTGTAGCACTCGTTCCTTCACCGGGGGAAACTCCTGTTGGCGCAATTTTGTATGAGAAAAAATATAACTTTGGTGCTCGTGAGCCATGGAATCACTATGATCACAAAATTTTACCTGTTAAGCTTTGAAGTGATTGTTCAATCTCCCAGCAAGCCATTACTGCTTCCATTGCATGCACCCGGACGTGTTGTTGCAGTTGTTCTTTGAAAGAACAAAGCAACAAAACATAATTCCTCTATATCATCAACAACACAAACAAATCAAAATTTTCATAATAAATAATGAGGTCTAAAATTCATATTATACGTATCCCATATGGAAATTCTCCATTGAGAACGTTCGTCCTTTGTTAAAGGGTGAATTCTTGTATCGATGATGCATCAATAACGCGCTGGTTCATTTAATTATTAAGACGTATCTACCAATGTTATCAACATAATATTAATAGTATGTTCTTTAATAAAAGAAACTATAACCTAGTTAATGTATAAACCGAATGCTTAAAAATGAGTAGGTGCTAGAAACTAGAGCGACGAGTTTCTTTAGAAGAAGTAGATGTGAAATTGAACAATAATTCTACGATGCTCTGGCGTATCTTTGTTCCATATTTTTTTAACCTTTGGATCTTTGAATGGAGAAGTGTAATTTGCCAGTGTCATTGCAGAGAGCAAGAGTTGTTGTACTATAAATCTCAGCTTTTGTCTTCCCGCATGTTTTTCAACCAAAAGAAAAACGTTTGGGGGATTCGGAACTGTGGTTTTACCGAGGCTTCGCTTTTGTTGTGTCAGCACTCAGCAAGCACTGTCCTCCCTTGTGGCCCTAATGATTTTTCAGATCCCTATGTTCCTTGAAATCTTCAACCATCTCATCTCTTTGTGTACCAAGTTCTTCCTTTGTACCAATACTTTCTTCTCATCCTTTGTTTAATTTAATAATTGTCATTCATCATCTTTTAATTCAAGACCTTTTCGAATTATGAGTATGACACAAGTTATAAATTTTGAATTTTGAAAACCAAATTAGAGAAAAACTTGTCATATCCAACTAATCTTATCAATTTGAATTTTCATTCAATTTACAAATAAAAATGAAGAACCCCATCTCCAATCCACTACGAAAATTAAATCCTGGGCCAATTTTTTTTATTCAATAATTGTCGTCCATATACAAAAAATCAAGACTTCCTTCAACAAACTAAAATCTAATCTAGTGTCATTAGACTACATAATTATTAATAAAACCTAATACATAATTAGTATGCTTGATATAACCCCCTTAAAATTGAGCATGACACCAGTAATAAACTCTGAATTGTGAAACCAAATCGAGTAATTCGATCAAATATCTCCTACTAATCGACTAATTTTGGTTTTAATTAAATTTAAGCCTTTCAATTTTTATAGCCAATTACCCAAATTTGATGACTCATTGGCCATTACAATAACAATCCAAAAGCAAAGACAAGTCATTTAAAAAAAAAAAAAAAAGGCAAAGAGTATTACCATGAACTGATCAAGCTCCTTGTCATCGCCGACCATGCCGTTCCCCAAGGCGGAGTACTTCGCCACCACATTCTGCGACTGAGCCAGCTGGGCGTCGATCCTCGGCAGCTGGTCCACCGGCGTCGCGATCCGCAGGCACGCCACGTGCGCCGACAGCAGCGGCTCGTACAGCGGGTGCGCCAAAATTTCGGCTTTGTGTCTCGCGTTCTGCCAATTCATGACCCCGCCGTCTCCTCCTCCGCCTTCGTTCTTGTTGAGGATGCTGTCGGGCTTGAGGTCGGCGGAGTCGTGGGACAACGCGGCGGCGATCATGGAGTCGCCGGCAACGGTGACGTCATCAATAACGTCGCTGTGGTTGCGGTGGAGGATCGGGCGGTGGGACTGGGAGAGCCATTGGTTGGATGCTTGGGAGGCGGCGGAGTCGGAGGCGGTGACGTGGAGGTTGAGGAAATTGGAGACGCCGCCACCGTTGTTGTTTGCGTTGTTACTGTTGGTTGGGTTGGTGTCGGTGTTGGTGAAGTTGCGGAGGAGGGCGGAGTTGAGCCAATTGGGGGCGGGCTGAAATGAGTGGTGGGGCTCTGGGGGCTTGGAGTTCGGGTCTGGTTGGTCCGATTGATATTGCTGGTGCTGGTGGTGGGTTTGGTCGGTGAAGTGGTGGAGAGGGAGGTCCTGGGAGAGGTGGTTGTGGTACGCCATGAATACGGATGATCAGCTGGGTGCAGCTGGGTACACCAATTTACAGACGGAGGCAGAAACAGAGGCGCTCTGTTTTTTCCCTTTACTGACTGAAAAATGAATTAAAAAAGGAGAAGAGAAGAGGAGAAGAAAATTCAGAGGACATGGATGAAGAATTGGAAGCTCTGTGAGGGGAGACAACAAGACAACGATATATGGCTGGATTTGTATATCTATATATATATATATATATATATATATATATATATATATATATATATCTCTGTTCTCTGTAGACTATATAGTCTCTGTGTTTTCAGAAATGTAGAGAGAGAAAGATGAGAGCTTTCAGAGAAAGAGAGAGAGAGAGAGAGAGAGAGAGAGAGATTGAAAGGGTTTAGCTTTAAGGGTTGATAGCTTAGATATGGTGAAGCTGTTTACACAGACAAAGAGAGAGAGTGAGAGAGAGAGAGAAAGAGAGAGAGAGAGGACTTGCACAGAGTGGTTTTCAGTCTGGGCAAAAATGTGCTCGAGAAACTGCTTTTCCAAGGAAAAAATGGTGGGATTTTTTTGTCAGGTTTATTAATTAATTATTAAAGCCGGGTAATAGTAAGAATCTCACATTTGAAAATTTGAAAATTTTGAATGTGTTTATAAGAAGTATTAAATTTAAGATAGTTTTGTTCACATATTCGTTTTTACTTTTTATCTATCTGTCTTAATTTTTAGCCGTTGTATCGAATTAACTGAAAAGTATAAACGATAAAAAATTAATAAGAGTATGTAAGAGGTAAAAATAAATGTGTAAATATCATTTTCCTAAATTTAAATTTTAAAAATGTATTGCATGTAAGAGGATGTGTTGGGTGTGTAAATTGAACATCAAATAATTGAACTACTATCATGTCAAAGTTAGATTAATCTATGTATTGCGAATTAGTTTTACGTGGAACTGAACTTTTTTTAAAGATGAGTCCTCGTTAATAATATAAAAAAATATAAAATTGTTGGAAAATAGTAAACTTAGGATATATTGATATTTTAATTTCTTATCAAAGAAAAATAATGGTATGAGCAAAGATTTGTCAAAGAAGCAAATATTTGGTTTTGATAAGCGAAATTTTTATTAAAAAGGTGTATTTTATAATTCCAATTTAACATAAGTTGGTTTACTATGGGAACACAGATCCTCTTCGGATCTATGCAACCGGAACCCGGGGATCAATGGATTCGGGCTATTAAAATTTGATCCAATAGCTACAAACATGGGACCCCTCTAAAAGTTATAATAATTATAGCCGTTGAATCAAATTTCAACGATCCGGAGAGGATTTGTGTTCTTACCATGGGGGTAGTTGGGATCTCTTTTACTTTATAAAAATGTTATTTTTTATTGCATTTTTATTTCACATGGAATTTACATATGTTGATAAATCCTATCTTTATTAAAACAATATAATATAAGTATGATATAAAAAATATAATAAATGTGGCATCATTCATATGAGACATTATGTTTACGTTTTAAAACTCACAATTAAGAGTTCGCATCACAAGAAGGAAAGAAAAACAAAAAGCAAAAAGATAACTCAATGAAACCCTTGGCATATTATTATCACCAACGTGCATTAGTTTAATAATTAATGATTTGATGTAGATGTTTACTTTGTAATAAAACACAAGAAATAAACAAAAAAATTAGAGAAGCTTTTGTCCGTTTGCACAGGCTTTTTACGTATGAGTAATGCTGAATAAATCAATTTTTTTATATCAAATTTGTAATCGATGATGTATCACTAATAAAAAAATAGACTTTTTAACCAAAATGATTCCTAAGATTTGTATAACTGCTCACTTCAGTCCTGAGATTTGAAATCAATAGAAGTAATCCCTGAGTTTTTCCACTATCAATCATTTTGGTCATTCCTTGAAAAATCTCCGTTAAATAAAGATTAAATGACAAAAACATCCTCAATTTTTGTCAAATCATTTTGGCCTATTGTTTATTAAATTGGGGGTATTTTTGTCATTTGATCCTTAATTTTGGATTACTTAATTTTTCAAGTAATCCCTGAGTTTGTCCACTATCAATCATTTTGGTCATTCCTTGAAAAATCTCCGTTAAATAAAGATTAAATGACAAAAACATCCTCAATTTTTGTCAAAAAATTGGGGGTATTTTTGTCATTTGATTCTTAATTTTTCAAGGAATGACCAAAATTATTGATGATGGACAAACTCAGTGATCACTTTTATTGATTTCAAATCTCAAGAACCAAAGTGATGAGTTATGCAAATCTCATGAACTATTTTGGATAAAAAGCTAAAAAAATAATCACATTCAACACTTAAGTAATAATATGTGATCTGATGATCTCATTCACCTTTGGTTTATGACTATGGAATATGTGAATAAATTCTTATCATTTCCTCTAAATGAAAGTTGATAATATCATTTTGAAACGTTGACAAGGCAAAGTTCTTGTAGCTCAAGCCAATAACAGTATTATTTATTCATGCATTTGAGGTCTTGTGTTTAATTCCTAGTGCCATGATTCGTAAAAGAAACAAAATGTACAACCATATAGTTCCAACTTTTAACCCTTTACTATACATGCATTCATAAGCACTGGCGGATGCATTAAGGGGCAGGGGGTCAGCTGACCCCCCAAACTGTAGTAAATGTTCAGGGATAACTTGAATGTTGACCCTCTGAATTTCGGTGAATGTCCATAGATGACTTAGGTGCTGCCCCTTTAAAGGTTGAAGTTGCCCTTAATATATGTCTTTCAACTGCTTGATAAAATGCATTAGAGAGGTGTTGCCCCTTTACAATCTAATCCTAAAATTATTTGCCTATGACTTGTTTGTTGGTTGTAATTACAATTGTAGGCAAAAAAAAAAGAACCAAGTAAAAAACTATCCAAAAATGCAAAGTAAATGAAATGGTGATCTCAGAGAATAACAAAGCATCATCATTCTTGGAAAAACATATTAATGAGATGCAATGATATCAAACATTGTTAGTGTGTTCAAGATAAGTGTGTTCCTTTGTTAAGTATTTATATGAGAGTGGCCTTGGAACATGTTAGTTATCCACGCAAATGAGGCATTAACAGGTGTGCAATATATATTTCCAAATGACTTCAGGCCTACCAGAAGTCGATGAAATGACGATATGCATGCTATTTCTGTTAAAAAAAATTTGCGCGCTTACTGACCCTCCTAATATTATTTCCTAGATCCGCCACTGTCCATGAGTAGCCCAAACAAAATTATGGTTTAATCAAAAACAAGATCCAGTGTCGGTCCTGAGTTTTTGAAATTTCAAATGATGCCCCCCGAGATAAATGAATTGATTTTATCTTTAACTTAGAATTTTAAGGCTCAGGGCAAAATTTAGAACCCTCCAAAGATGAATAAAATCTGAAATTTGAAATATTATCTTCAACTCGATACGTCCAAAACCCTATTCCCAATTGCAAATAGTGGCATGCAGACATTGCTAGACCAAAGCTATACCTCAACTCTACCACCAAACATCTTTTTTTTGTTTTTTAACAAAAAAAATAAAAAACAAAAAAAATGTGATTAATAATGACTTTGTCACACCAATTCACATTTTTAAAAAAACTCAAAAGGTATTTCAGCCTTCTTTTTATTATCATCGTGAGATTCACTGAACATCCATTTAAAGGTCCAAAATTACATACACGTGCCAATGCACGTGACCATCATATGCATGTAAAGAGAGAAACTTCCCCAACAACGAAACGAAAGTACAAAACTGTATCTAGAAAATGCCTTATTTAACTATTTTTTATTTAGCCACTCATTAGAAGTATCCCACAACTCGTGGAGCGTGCCCTCCACGTCATCCTAGCTAGCGTGACGAACCAGCACCGCCATCATCGGCTTTTACAGGTGTCAGGCTGTGTCCGGTAAACGCATGAAAGAAGGGAAGGGCCGGGGATTAGGGGACCACGAATTGCGTCGCTCCACTCGCCGGCGCTCGCGGGAAAACGACGACTGGACACGCGTCGCGCTGCCCTCCCTTGGACCACTGTGTGGGGACCAGCTCGAAGCACGCGCTAAGATGAGTAGATCTTGGCCTCACACGTGGAGATATTGAGAAGCGGGACCACTGAGAATTTTCTGACAGCCGCCGGCTTAATCAATTAGAGGTGTGGTCCGCAACCTCGTGGGGCCCGTAGGAGAAGATTAGGTCCGGAGCGCGGGTGCTGTATGGCGTTTATGGCGAACTGTGTACCTACATGTACATGGTATTGGCAAAATGGTCCCCCTGCCTTTCTTGTTGCTCTCTATTTTTCTTGTTTTTTTAATTTATTTTGTTTTTGAAAAATACTTGGATTCTCAGTTTGATACGTGTGAATATACTTCTTCTTTTTTTTCACTACAACTTTTATTTTTTCTTGAATTGGATTAAAATGTTTTACTCATCCTTTCCTTTTTCCGAGTTAAAATTGCTCTTTCATTTCTAGTTAAAAATTGCCACTTAATTGCTTATTATTTGCAACTAAAAATGATGAGGAATTAACTGAGTACAATTTTTGTCAAATTATAAAACAGAGTTGCATACAAATTTTAAGAAGCGTGTGAATACGTAAATCCGAGTTTTCTCAGACATTCTTAGCCATAAGTGTTGTGGTCCATGCACTACCCTAATTGAGCAAGTATACAGTCAAGCTATATAGTCTTCATTTTATTTTTTGTGGAACTAGCGTTATTATTCAATTGGTTTAATTTTGGTAGATCTATATATTTTTCTAACTTTGCCTATTTGAGTGTAGAGGTACAGTCGATATCACGACGTATTGAGAAACATGATAGTAGGTAGGTGAGATGGTGGTTATTTCAGAGCTTTGAAGATCCAATCAATCCCAATTATTTATTTAGATTATATGCTCATTATTAATTTTGTTACACCAACATAAAATTTTCATTAGTCTTTGTCCCAAGATACTTTAACTCTCTAATTAAGCATCCTGGTTTCAGCAAACCTATTGGATTAGTAATGCTTCGAATTAAATGCTGAACTGGATAAACTGTTGTACAACTTTTTAACATTACTGCCATTATATGAATAATCAATGATTGTGTTTTATCGACGCTCATGTATGCACCACTATCTTCCTATTTGTACGCTTCATTTCATTTTAATAAATATTGTACATTTTTCTCAAAAAAATTTCTTGAGGGCGTCTTTATATATTGGCCATGCAACTATTTAACTTGTTTACGCCCATAATAAACATGCTATTTAAGGAAATTCAGTTAATATAATTAAAAGTTCCTTTAAAAGCGTTTTTGACCATGTGTAGCATAAAAAATCAAAAGAATTTTTTATATTTCTTCAAGTGTTTACTAAAAGGAGCACATGTTTTAAGAAGTATTTTCCAACCAACCTTTGTTTATATCCCAAAGAGCAATGAAGGCTTAAACAGTAATCACATAATATTCATCCATGCACTTGAGGTTCAGTGTTCTAACTAGCCCCCTCTTTATCACTCTAATAGAAGCCAAAGGGATGAAGAAAGCATCGAAAACATGTGAGAATAAAATGATAAATTTTTGGGAAAATGGCAACAAATAAACATTCAGTTTACGGAAATGATTCTTTTTTAGTAACGACAATATATTGGTCATATATCAATGACACAATAATGACATACCGGCAACACAACAATGATATAATGACGACCTAATAATCATTAGGCTAAAGATCCATTTATGTTTTGTTAGATAAATAATTAGGAGATAATGCTTTAAAGATTATAAACAATGTGATACGTACACACCTAACTTTATGAGACACAATCAAATCTCATATTAAAATTAAAAAAACATAGGGATCATTAATGATTAGAAAAATCTCAAATACGTATTTTAATTTCAAACGACAAAAGGAGAAAAGTATATTCTATATATACGATAGTCTTGCGTTTAGATTAAAGTAAATTCTTTATATGGCCCTACATTGACCTCATTGCCTTTGCCTTACCTTCTCAAACACCTTAATTACTATTGAATTACCGGCATTCTACTCTTTCTAATCCCCCAATTAATTTATCCATTTTTTAGTTGAAAGGTCGATGATTGAGTAAGTAAAATACTTTAAAGGCTTTTGACTTATGTAAAACTTAATTAACCATTTAATTATAGGAATTTTTATTAGCACTTCAAAAATCTCATTTTACACTCCTCACAAATGTATTTTTCTTTCTAATTATAGAAAGTTTGGAGTGCCAAATGAAAATTTTGGAGTGCTAATAACAGTTTCCTTAATTATTACATGTTCAAAAATGGTACCTAACTTATTTTTTTAGAAGGGGATCCACTAGTGCTTTTGCTAGGCCAGTACACATTTTGGGGGACCGGAAATATTTACAGAGGCATTTTAGCATTCTTTTGGCCACCATTGTGTGACGCACCAGAGCCAAGAATCGAACCCAGGACGAGCCATGTGGAGTACGAGCCTGAAATTCGTCGTCAACCACTAGGTCACCTTGTGATGGTAAAAATGGTGCCTCCATCTAGTAGAAGGTTTTGGAGACCAACTATTCAATTATACCATTCTATTCTATGTACCAATATTTCAACTCAAGAATCCAGTTTTTAATTCGATTCACGGTCACCGAATGCTTGTATAAGCCATTCGTGCCTTTTATGTATTTTCATATCTTAATCTCTTTTTATTTATTTTTTTAATCCAAATATCTCTTTATCGTAATAGAGAAAAGTAATAATGTTTATTTTTTGGTAAAAAGTAATAATGTTTATTGATCTTGGTATGATTCAATTTTCAATAATTTTTTTTTTGGAAACCAATTTTCACTAATTTGTTTCTTTTATTATTTAATAATTTAATCTATTAACATTATCGTTGTAAAAAAGAAAAAAAAAATCTCCTTTCCTTTTTTTTTTATTTTACTTCTTTTTTTTTAAATTATATTTTTATTGTCAGCTAATATTTGTGTTAGGTTTAGCAAAAAGCAAAGCCAAATCAAAAGGGAACTATTTCTCGTTTTGGCATGAACTGAAAGCCAACATTAGTTATAAGCAAATTAATTAGTATTGTTAATGGAAGTTTCTTTTGGTGATGAAACCTAATCCTTGGATTAGAGATCTTAATCATCATTTTTTTTCTTTCAATTGTGGTACCAAAAAAAAAATTCGACTGCTACATACAATCACCAAAGTCCTATTGGTCCATTTGTTGGTTATTTCGTACCTTTAATATGATTATGACATTGGCTCATAATACCAAAGAATCACTATCATATTTCCATGAGGCTATTATTATTCTCCATCCTAATGGGGTGCTTAAGTACACAATGAGCACTTTGAGAATGAAAGTTATATAATATCGTCACTCAAGTTGTGCGAAAGGGAGATTTTTTGAAGTGTTCAATATTCAAATGGTACTTCACGTAGTATAAAACAAGTGGACGGAAATAAAAAAATAAATTATTTTCTTCACTTATGTAATGACATTTGGAGTACTATTTGAATACACGATACTTGAAAAAAATATCTCGTACAGACATAAAAGTACATTTGTGGACTTGAAACGAGTGGTAAATTTAAAGTCATAATTTAAGAACCTCAACAAGGCCTACATAGCTAAAAAGTTCAACATGTAGTTTGGAGCTTTTCGTTAAAGTTCCCTAATTGAAGGTACGATGGAGGTATATGGGTGAATGATATTTGATTGTGCGGGGATCAAAATGAAACATTCACAAGTACTTCATCTTTAACTTACAAGATGGACAAAGTTTACTTGTTTATTACTTCAACATACCCTACATATCACGAGTGATCCAATCTAATTCAATTGTACATTGAACGAGCCTTAAAAAATAGAGTCAGTACACATTATTTACGAGAATTTTTTAGTGTGCGGCAAATACAGTCTGGTATACCAAATATCATTATATGATTAGTTGGAAAAAAAAATTCATTGAATATCCAACCAATCTATTATTACACTTTATGTACCAAGATGTGTTCCCGATATTATAAAAAATATCTCATTATCCACGTAGGAACTTATGCTTTTCAGTGCTGGTTTCCCAACGAAAACCCAGTTGTTAACCGGCAGTCCCAAAAACGCATGCGGACGTGTGTGCAACTTCAAGCCCAAGTTGTATGTACCTTTGTCTAAACATAGGGGCATGGAGAATATTAGAAAGATCAAATTTGTAAATTAAATGATGTAGTTGTTAATGATTAGATCATTACTTAATCATTGATTAATATATTTTAAAACATATCAATTGACTTGCAATTTTAATTTAAAATTTTAATTTCTCTAACATTATTTAGCGGACATATCGGCACTAATGAATCATGATGCTACAAGAGTGTGTGTGTCACGCGATGGAAAAGAGGGTGAGCAAATAATTTTTATTTTTTAAGGACCAAAATATCTAAACAGTTGGTGAGTGGTTGCCTAGTGGACACGTGTCCAACTCAAGGAATTCAGTGAGACGTGGTCTGGGTTCCGTGGAGCATCCGCCACCTTCCAAGCAGCTCAACGTACAATTGGCGGGGCTGTCACCGTCCGCCAATCACAGCCCGCCATAAGTTTTCCACGAGGCAACAAGAGAACCCCAGTCATGAATAAGACACACTTTCCTACTCGGCTAATTATAATAAAAAGGATATTTACGTGTCGTTTGGGTGAACCAAACTATGTGATTAGTCATCGGTTGATTGGTGATTGCCTGATTGGGATTTTGTGTGCGTTGATAGTGTCTGCCTGATTTCAGCTTCGGTATTTTAAATTGAAAATATTTTTAGAGAATTGTTATTGGCATTCTTAAAATCTCTTTTACATTCTAAAAATCTCATTTTGCATTCCAAATTTTCTATAATTAGAAAGAAAAATGTTTATTATATTAGCACCCCACATATTATTGAATACACCCCACAAAGTTAATACACCTCATATTTGCTTTTTTAATTAACAATTATCTTAATACATCCCTCATCCTTTCCCATAACACTCTCATAGCCCACATTCTTAACACACACCTTATATTTTCTACATACACCCCACATCATTCACATCTTATAATACTCATTTTTAATTATTGTAAACTAATTTGACTTGGGAGTAAAACCCTCTCTGAGCAACTAAGGTTTGATGACTGGTAGGAATTGATCGACATTCTAAATTAGGTCATCAAATGATCAACTCAGAGATATAAGTAAGTTAAGGAGCAAACTGGTGTCTGCATCTCAAAGTGTTCTACTGTCAAGGGTTTTGACTACAAAATACTCACTACATATAAAGACTCACTACAGAAGACTTCCCCGTTCATATATTCAGATAACTCGGACTTCTACAATTTCATTTCGAATCACAAAAATGAGAATGCATGAAAATACCATGCATAAAATATGGAGGGTATGAGAAAACCCAGTAAAAAAGGGAAACGAAGGAGAAAAATAATCACAAATATCTTATGTTGATTATTTTCTCTTGAAATTGTTGGGAGGGTTCTACATGACCATGGTGCAAATACAACCCATGACTGCAGGCACTAGGAATGATATGATATAAAACCTTAAATTCCTTCTAAGAGCTTGAACACACAACAAAATATTATGGTTTCCTAGGAATCGCATGCAAGTATTTGCAGTATTTGTAATTCACAAATTCGGAATACTTAAAGTTTCATCGTTCATCAAACGAATCTGATCCTACCCTAAATTATCTCTATCGAAAGACTAATCTCTCACTTTATATAGGGAGATGTCACTGAAATCACTAAAAAAATGAAAAATATGGAGTCTTATCTCATGAGAAGTTTTTGAAACATCGATTTCGTGTTTAAAAAAAAAAAAAAATCTCAATCAACGTATTAGTTTCATTGGTTAGAATTTTATTTTACAATGGAGGGTGAAAGGGGTTTTGAGAATTGAAGATAATTATACTTTAAAAGTGATTCGGTGTGTATTTAGAAATTTCTTATTTTTTTAAAAAATCTTATAAGGTCGAAATTGTCATTGCATAATAGGGTATATAAGTCATTTAATATTAAATTTTAATGTGGGGTGTATTCAACATTATGGGGTGTGTTAATAAAAAAAGCCAAGAAAAATACACTTGTGAGGAGTGTATTTTGGAGTGTAAATAACAGTTCCCTATTTTTTTTTCACCACATTAAAATGATGGTGATTCACTGAATCTCACTATTTTATTGTGTTAGGGTCCAAAATATCATCTACAAGCCCAACCATGTCTCAAAGTCTAACCGTTGTGGAAGCGTCACAAGCCAAGTTTAAATTCATGCATAAAGTACGAAGCGGAGAATATGTCATTTTACGATAATGCCATGTCAGTAAAATAATAGTTTAATAGACGCTAAGCTCATGCAAATTACGCATATCTACCATGCCAAGCAGTACTATGATATTAATACGTTAATATTATAATACGAGTCACGCCAAGCATGCGACACACTTAAATGAGCCCAAGCCTTGCCGAGTGATTTTTGGTGTGAATGGTCACGGAACTTCACTAAGCTTACATGGAATTAGAATTTTGGAAGACTTTTAGGCTGCTTGGGAGCACCAAAAGTCCAAGCCTATGATTTTGGCTTCACGTGGGAAGGCTTGAGAGAGAACATTTTTATCCTTACCTTTGCAAACCAACTAGGATACTTAGGAAACAACCAAAACCCAAAGCCGAGCTAACCAAATCAGAATCAAACCACATGTTTATCTAGACTCCTGTGCCTCTTTTATTGTGCAGAAAGAAGCCCACACAGGAAAAAGAAGACAAAAAGCAGGAATAAGCGTTACTACAGTTGGACGCATGTTGTGGAACTTGGTCCAAGAAAGGTGTTGTGGGACTTGGTTCAGGAAAGAAGAAACTTTGGGCAGTGTGCTTAAATAGGCTTCACGGGGCTCCTACCCTCTACATCGTTATACCAAAAAGGAAACCTGTAGTTGTAGCCATGGAAATATGAATGAAGACTTAGCTGATTTGGAAGAGGAGAAGAAACCAAGAGATTCCCCAATTGGAGCATGGAAGGATCTTTGCTTCTATTAATACAAGGTATCAATATGCTATCAGAGGGGAGACATAACAATGTGGGGGGAAGAAGAACGACAAGGGCAAGACTGCACCACGCGAGACAAACTTTCTCTAAGTGCAACAAACCCTAGTTCTTTAGGGATAAGCCTTCCTTTCATCTTAAGCCTTCCAATAAGCCTCCTTAATCTTGCATAACTATCAAACCAATAGCAAACCTAGATTAGCTACTTCGAAACCATACAGCCTTCACTACTATGTTTAACATTTAGCACGACAAAACAAATTGGTCTCGCAAAGCTTATCCACATCGCACAAACGTCAAATCGACGAAAACTTCATTGTGCAGAATCCGTCGTGCAAAGATCGTGAAGAAAGACTTGCGCAATGAATAAATACATTGGTCACAGAGAAGAAGGCGCAATGGTTTTGCCTTTGTTGCAACAAATGTTTAGGAACGGAGATCTTCGTCGCACAAAATACTGGGATACAAGTAGCAGTCGTCGTGATACATACATGGGATGACTAATCTTCATCTCTAAGAACTTTGCGCGACGATTGTTATTCTTGTGCGACGAAAATGGATTCGTCGCAAAAAATTATGCAAGACGAAGGTATTCGTTGCACAAAAAATAATATATATATATATATATTTTAAATTTATTTTTTGTTCTGGCTTTAATTTTGTAATAAAATAATGAAATTAAATTGCAATAAAAATATGTAATGAAGAGAAAATAATTTATTTAAAATAAAAAGAAAATGTACTTACAAGGATTTTTTTTAAAAAGTAAGGTTGTAAAAAACTAAGAAAAGAATGTGGAATAATTTACAGGGTCATTGTTCACAAGCGGCTGGAAAGCTTGGGGCAAGAAGGCCTCGGGGATGAGGACGGGCTCAGAGGTCAAAGGGGCGGAGTTCTGGGCATGCTCGGGGTTAGAGGGGCTCGGACGTCGACGGGGTACGAATATCCAGGAGACTAATGCCGAACTCATTAAGGGCCTTTACGATTAGTGACATCTGACTTTTATATGAGGCGAGCTTAGTCCTAAGGTCGGCCACCTTTTCTATCAAACCTGTCACCTTGCCCTTTGACTGCGAGGATGAAGAGGCTCTAGGTTCCCACCTTCGGGCATTCCCCATCTCTTTACAATGTGTACCCAGCCTCTACTCGAGAGTCTGATCCAAGGTGTCTGTAAAGATTTGAAACCCCACATCCTCGGGGGGATCCACGGACTTGATCGAAGTCTTGGGAGAAAGCTGGGAGACGGACTCCTAAAGAACATACTGCCTCTTCTCCATCATCGTTATCTGTGTAATATAACATGAAATATTAATAATAACATTGAAATAATAACCATGATACTTGAATGTGTAAGATAGTAATTACAATTGAAGAATACTTACATGAAGGGACTCGGCCAACTCATCCTTGGGTTGAACATAAACGTTTGCAAAGACATTGATCTTTGGAAATTTTGAACCCCCCTGAATAGAACAAGATAAGAACAATGTTAATATGAAATTAATATTACTGACATGTTAAAAATTGAATATGAAAAACTTTATTATTACTTGCCGCCATGTCTCCATTCCTTATGAGAAGGGCCTCGAACCCGAATGGTGGAGAATAGTCTTCTTCCCCCGATTGATATTGTTGGCTTTCGCCTTCTTCTGTATACACAAAATAAACGTATTAGTTGTTATTTAAATGAAGTATAAAAAAATCAATAAACATTAGTAAGAAACGCATAATACTTTTAGACTTAATATAAAAAGCGTACCACATAGCCAGGCTCCTGAAAATGACTGCATAGCCACACCCAAATTTCTTCCCGGTCCTTAAACTCCTTCGGGCAACCCTCCTAAAGAGCGACCTGCGGTCATCAATTGTCTGAAAATATTGGTGCATGTTGCTCTTCCACTGCTTGTACCATTCAGCGAAGAGCATGTTGAAGTACGCCAACATATTGTCATTAATGTTGTCGAAATTGTAGTTCGTCTACAATGTAACAAATTAATTACAAACATTAATTAATACAAATTTATAAAATTTAAAGGAAAAGCATTTAAAAGTCAGGATACTTACTGATAAATAATCGCGCACCTTAGTCCTTACCTCGTCTGGCATCGCTTTCCAAGACTTCCATCACATAGAGCAATAGGTCCGAACGACGTGACCAATGTCGTGGGCCAATGCGCTATGCCACTCCGCCGTTGGTGTAGCCCAATGCCGATCGTCGTATCCGATTGTGATATGTTCGTTGGTCACCCGGTTGGCCTTCACCGTCTTCAATTGGCGACAAGGTGCCCGGGTATTTTTCTTTGATGAAAAAAAGTAAAAAAGTAAAAAACACTACAAGTTATACCAAAATTTCGGTAGAACCTCCCCTAAAGTTATAACATTTCCCAAACCCTGGACATTGTAATGAATAATATATGATATCCAACAACAATCACAACAGTTGAATAAGCCAAATTTGGATGAAACGCACAATTGCAGTATGTAACAATTTTGATTGAACTTAATATATGAATAACTAAATTCACAAGGAAATAAAGTGAGTTATTTTTACTTGGTTGTGACCCCGAGGCATTAGTAGTGGATGCCGATGTCGTGTTGGGTGTGCGAGGACGGCGGTGACCACGCTTGGCGGTAACAGGTAGCACCATTGAAGAGGCTAATGACGCCGGTGCCTAGGAGACCTGGGGACCAACCAGTTCAAACAGATTAACCGGCCTTGGGTCCATTTCTACTGGAGCAGTGGCGGCTGAAGTAGGAGGCGGGGGAATCGAATGAGGTGCAGTCGTTACGGCCTTACGACTTCTAATAAGATGCGACATCTGCACAATTAGAAAAAAAATTCAATGTATATATATGTTGTGATACGGCAGCAACAACATTTAGAAATTCAATCCAATTCACAAATGATATGGTTTTAGGGCTGCTCAAAATACCAATGCACAGACGATTTTTTTCTTTCAAAAATATAATGTCGATTGGCTTGAAGGAAATGCACTCGGTGTCTTAGTGTTGCCACAAATGCAAACTACTATATGTGTTATATATATAACTTTAGACAATGCATATACTCGTTTGGGTAAGCTGAAATAACAAATAAATTCAATCCAATTCCAATACCCACATTCCACAGTCACTCCATATTTTCCAATAACAACCAGGATCGTCTCTCCAAAACATTACAAGTACAACATGATTGCTGATTCTAGTAAGAACACACAACTTACTGAAATAACATTTATGCCATTCTTCATATTAAAGTTTCAAGGAGCAGAACTGAAGGAACACAAAAAATAACTATATAAAAAGGGAGCCACGTTACTGAAAGCTGTTACACCCTTCAGAGGCATTCATCAAGAAATTTACACCCCTTTCTTTCTTATTAGATAATACTCCTTTCCAAAAATTAACATAATAAAGTTTAAAGTATCCAAAGGGGATTATTCATGAAAGCTCCAATTAAGTAAAATGAGATACACTAATAAGATCTTAGCCTCCAGTAATTTTATACTAAATAGTCTCAATCATGGACATTCCTACCACCCATGTACAAATGTGGATTATGGTAGTAACAATCAAGAACTGCCTTTATTTGGAACCAAAGCACAAAGTAATAACTATGGATTAATAAATTAATCCACATAGGTATATTTCGAATCCAATTGGTCAAAAGTGCAAGCCATAGGATAGGATTTTAGACCGCCCACTTTAAGGACTTATTTCACCAATTCAGCTCATTTTGTTCTTATAAAGATCCATAATACACACACATATATTTTGTAACTGAAACGGCAAATAAAGGCTAATTAGATCATTATTTAAGGTAACATCTTCTCTACACTATTTAGAAGAACAAAGGTTTTTATTTTTGTGAGTTTGATGATGTATCTACATGAGTCCTGCGAATTTTAATCGTGTGTTTTAGTATATAAATAAATAGCATATATTGTGTCCGATCAACTGTAAGATTACATGTGTGAAATTTTATGCTATCTTCAAGATGTTTTTCTAGTAGCAGCCCAAACCAAAAAGCTTTTTATTTTTTTTATTTTTAATTTGATCGATATTGCAAGAGGGATGAATTGGGTATACAATCTCATATATAAAATAAATGCTTATCCACTTGAGGTACAAGTTTCTCGTTAATTTTTTATTTTATTTTTTATTTCAAGAGTTTATTTTCATAACTGAATTTGTAATACTACCCTCTCCCTCCTACCATGAACAAGTTATATTAACTTAGAAGACATATTCTATAACACCACACGTAAAAGGCTGCAATGGTGGTTGGGAACAAGTTTGTGTCAAAGCTAATGGCATGGTTGAGACTTGACTCTCAACAGGTAATGTTGGGCGACTATATGAGCGAAAAGAACAAAGAAGAGCTGCACCTTAACAACTAGCAACCCATCAGACATATAACTGTCACACGTAGCGTAAATGTTCCTTATATACATAAAACCTTGCATGTGACATCTTGTCCCAAATGTATATATTATTTTATCCTCGAAAGCGTGGAAATTTCTATTATACCCTTGGACGTTGAGTATATTTTGTGGTGGTGTGGTTTAAGCTTAGGTTTTGGACCAATCTAGTTTATTCCTAAGTTCTTGGAACTTAAAGTTAATAGTTTTTGTTGTTGTTTGGTAGCCCAAAGCTGGACCACACACACACACCTATACCACTCTCCCGTTGACTTTCTCTCTCTCTCTCTCTCTCTCTCTTTCTCTCTCGGCTTCCAACCATTTTCCGTACAATTGTACGGATCATCCCTCAACCTACCTTTTCATGCACAGATCGACGTTGAGGAGGTGTTGTGAGTTCAGGAGTTCATTTATATCCTTGGTTCGACATGAGAACTCGTAGAACTCAAGTTATATAAAACCCCGATGAGGTGCACAGTGACCCCATCGTGATCGCGGAGGTTTCATCGAGTTTTAGGGTGCTAGGGAGCCTTAGAATGTCTTTGCGAAGCTTAGGGAAGAAATTTGAAGTGTTTTGGATGTCAGGAAGCTCGAGTTAATGAGTTGCAGAGGTGGTCGGACTATCGTGGGGTTTTCTGGCGAGTTTCTGGTGGATTTGGACCTAAGAGTGGTAAGTTTTTTTCCCTCTCATCTCAAGCTTCATTTTGGTTAAGAATCGAAGAAGATATGATGATTAGAAGTTTTTCCAGAAACCGGCAATTGCAACGGCGCCGGCGCCGTACTCCCGCGAACCAAGGAAGAAGGAGGCGAATATTCCGTCAAATTTGATGGAATATTCTAACGACGTCAGTTATATTTAGCGGTATATTCTAATATTTAATAGAATATTCCCTAACACCGTTAGGGAATCCGTCAATGTGCCACGCACGTGCCTGTGCGTGGGCCTCGCGTCTGGCAGTGCCTTGGTCGGCGCGTGACGGCACGTGAGTGGTTGGAAAAAATTTCTACAAATATGGGGATGTTCCTAAGGTTAAGTAGGTCACGGTGGTATATTCAAATACCCCAATTGAGCAAAGTATGAGAAGTTATTACCTAGTTTTGTTTATGTGCTTACAAATAACGTTTAAATAGTTGTTTCGCATATAGGTGAGACCTATCCTGAGGACGAGCGCAGTCAAGTAAGGCTCGGGGGTTACGACCCTTCCACATGTATGTGAGTGAGCTTTTGGTTTTTAGTATATATCTATATACTTGGTATTTTTCCCAGAAAGCTTAATTAAATGGTTTGATAGTTTGAAATGCCATGTCAAATGCTCTCTATGTTTAATTGTGCATTAGTATGGTTATATATATTGTTGCTCGACGCTGTGGATGCTCAGGTAAGCTTCAGGTGAGTATATTGGTGGTAGTGATGGTAATGAGTATATTAGTGCTAAGATGTATTTTGAGCTATTTATCCTGCACCCCGGTGTTAGTGCTCCGCCTGAGGATAGGGCCTAGCCTTCACGTGATCATTCACCTCCCGCACCACACGTTTACCTTGGATCCAAGATAGGTGCCAGCCTATCGTACATACCACTTTAGGTGGTTCCGACTCGTAGGTGACTTGCGATACTTCCCAAAGCCTTCACGTGACCGTAGCACTTGAGCGTATTTATTTACACTTAGCCTGTTGTACAAACCACATTAGGTGGTTTTGACTGGTATGCAAAATTTGATTGATGAGTTGTGGACCCAGCCGAACAGGTCACTTTAGGTGACTCCGGCTGGCATACTATTTCATAATGATTTATTGCACCTGGTTTACTTATTTCTTCTGAGATTTAACATGGTATATTCGATGGATTGCTATTTTGAATATGATTTTGAGATATAATCGTATATGCTATTTTCTAGGAAATACAGGTTTTACGGCGATGGGTTACTACTTTTGATAAATGAAATGATTTTGAAAAGCTTTGTTTTTGCCCACTCACACTTTCTATTTTGCGCCCCTCCAGGTTTTAGGTAGGAGTGCTCGTTAGTGGCTCACGAGAAATTCACGGCAGCTCTGACAGATTATCACTATTGTAGGACCATCTTTGGTATTGTATAATTAGTATTCGTCTTGCTGGATTGCACTTAGGTTACTTACGCTCTGGTTATGTGTAGTCACTTTTAATATCACACTTTCACCTTATCTCATTTAGTGTTTTAGTCAGTTAGTTTTTATTTATTCGCTCTTTTTATATCATTATTGCTTCCACACTTTGCACATGGCTACGTCACTCTCACGTGACGGCCAACATGCCTCGATATTAGTTCGGGGTGTGTCAGTTTGGTATCAGAGCCTAGGTTTGCAGTCTTGCATATCTTGTGAATGTTTTAATTATCTTGGTGTCTTCTGTCAGAATTATGTCGCCTCGTAGAGAGCCATGTCATTCAGCTGAGCTTAGTTTTCCTAATATTGCTTAGTTAGGGGAAGCTATAGCTAATGTTGTTCAATCTTCACTTCATCTTCCCCAAAAGACACATCTGGATACTGTGTATAATCTGAAGTTGAATCATTTCATGGGTAATGAAGGACATGAAGGAGCAGAGCAGTGGCTCAATCATATTGAAAAGACTTTCCGAGTGATGCAGAGTCAGTGGAGTCTTCCTCTTGATAGGTGGGTCGAGACGACTACCTGGTTTCTAGGTCCGGAACCTGCATCTTGGTAGAGACAGGAGTCTTATCAGTTATCACCAGAGAAAGTGATAGGAGCATATTTATGCGACTTAGTTAGCTTGTTTTCTTGCATTTTCATAGTTAGTTTGTGTTTATTAAAGTGATTTAAGTTATTTTCGTGTGTTTGTAGGTCTAATTGGCAAAGTTAACAAGAAAGCGCATTTTGGAGCATTTTAGAGCAATTTTGGGCTGGATTGGATTGCATGCATGTGGAGCACAAGGAATGTATGTTTTTGAAGATCAAATGAAGCTAGGAGTGTGCTAAAGAGATAGAGAAATTAGTTCAAGTCTTGGAAGATGAGTAATCAGCTGCAAGTGGACCTAAATACTTGGTTTTAGAAGCCACAACATGTCTCTAAAAAGGTGCCGCATCTTTCCCCCTTGTCCCTTCTAGAAACCTACACAAATACCTTTCTAGAAGGCTTATCCCTGTCCTTAAATATATGCGGCACCACCCTTTCTAGAATCCCTAGAAAGGTGGCACTTATTCCCCTTCTAGAAGTCCTAATTTCTGCCATAAAACATATTGCTTCTAGAAACCCCAAAAACATGGCGCCTCTTTCCTTCTAGAAGGCCTTTGCCTTGCCTTGCACTCCATTCCCTTTCCTTCCAACTCCTGTCGCACCTCCTTATCCTTTTTCCTTGTGGATTTGGATTGCAAAGCCTTTTCAGAAATTAATAAGGCTATGACCCTTTTCTTGAGGCCCAAGCCTTGTGCTGCAAAACCCTAGCCTATAAATACATGTTTTCAACCACAATTTCGACCACCACCCCCATATAATTCTACACCACAATTCACACCAATTCACAAAAATTCATCAAGTGCCACAACAAGGAAGGGAAGGAGAAGAAGAGATTTTTGCTGTGCCACCATCCAAGGGTTGTGTCGCAAGTCACCTGCAACCATTGGAGATTTTCAAAGTTTTTCCTTCCCTTGTTTCGTTTCCATGTTTATTTTACTTTGCTTTTCAATTATTATGAACATGTAGAACTAATTTCTTTTTAGTTAGAGGTGAATTCGAAGCCATGATTATATGTTTTATATGAATTGATTACATCCAGTTATTGTTTCTTGAGTCTTGAATGTGATTTGCTTATCTGAGTTATCAAAACTTGTTTATGTATGTTGATTGAGGATGCATGCTTAATTTGCATGCATGAACTTGATGCTAGAGTATAAGGAGTTTCACCTAATCATTATGAACTTATATTCACAAGTAGTAAAAGTTACTAGTCATGATTGTGTTAAGTAAATCCTAGGCAGGAGTATCATGCTTTTCATAGTTATGAATGCCTCGTCAATGCTTATGGTTTTCAAAGAACATAATGACCTTTGATATGGCTTTCTAACATGCTTTTCATAGTTAGGGAACTTGATAAGGATAATTTGGTTGCGATACGTATTCCATCCAATTCAATGAATTAAGGAAAATCTGATGGTTAATTTGTGCTATCATGGTTAACTTGGGGTGTTGTCATTCATAGTCCAAAGGAATAATAACTGGAAATTGGTTTGTATGCATATGTCATGTGTGGAGAATGACTCTCTAACTAGCCTTTCACCCTTTACAATTCACCAAATTCGTTTTTATAAAGTGTTTTATGCAAAGTTTCTGTTTTAAGTTTTAAATTCATCAAAAACAATTCCCCTTTCATCGAGTCTTGTTAGTCATAATCTATTTTCTTTTAATCGTTTGAGTCAAGTTAAGTTTATTTTTGTAAAAATCACTTGTTAGGTCTAGAATTGAGTTTTTTTTAATTGTTTGTTGTTGTTTTGAGTGTTTTGAGTCAGTTTTGAGTCTATAGAGTCTAATTTAGTGTTTTTAAGTCTTATTTGTGTTTATTAGCATCCCTTGTTAATCCCCGGTTTAGAACGATCCCTACTTACATCTTTACTACAATTGTCAACAATAGGGTTTAATTTGTGTGTCAAGTTAATTTTCACATTAGAAAGCTGCTGATTGGGAAGTTTTTAAGCAGTTATTTCAGAAAAGATTTATTCTTTCAGAGTATATAGATCGCAAGAAGCAAGAATTCACGCACCTAAAGCAGGGAAAGATGACAGCTAATGAGTACTACAGGAGGTTTACTGATTTGTCTCGCTATGATCTGAAGGTTGCTGCTAATCCGGTTAAGATGTTTCGTCGTTTCAGATTGGGTACTCGGAAGAAATGGCGTTCTATGGCGACCATGACTCCTTGTGCTACTTACCAGGAGTTTTATGAGATTCTACTGCGGATTGAAGATTAAGAGATTATGCCTAGTGAGAGTGAGGAGAAAGAAAAAGGATGGAAATTAGAAGAAAGATGATAAAGGTAAGGGTCAATTATCTCAAGGACTCGTAAGACCCAAAGTTTTAAGAGGAGTGGCCCTAGTTCTAGTTCTTCTAGCGGAGGTATGAGTTCCACTGGTCAGATGAGAGGTGGTAGATTTTCAGAAGGTCCTCATTTACAGAGGCAGAGAGATTTTGGTGGTTATGGTAGTCTGTTTTGTCATAGATGTAATAGCCGACATTTTGGGGAGTGCAGGCAAGGTAGTAGATGATGTTTTACTTATGGGAAAATGGGGCATAGGGCTATGCATTGTCTTCATAATCAGTAGAGTCCCCAGCAACCTTCCTTACCACCCCCAAGACCGACCCAGCAAGTTTCAGGACCTAATGGTTATGCCCAGACGGGTCGTGGAGGTGCTTATCATTATCAGGGTGATGTAGCTCCTTATTCTACAGGGTAGTATCAATATCCTCAGGACCCGTATCAGCAGAGTGGTTACCCCCAGTATTCTGGAGGTTATATGCCATATCCGCCATATTCAGCTGATGGATCACAATGGTACCCTGAAGGACAGTCCCAGTACGTGGAGGTTGCTTCTAGTAGTGCAGGATCATCGAGGCAGCCCAGCCAGCTGGTTCAGGGGCGTAATGTGCAAGGTCGTAGTGGTCAGACTAGCAGAGGTCGTGGAGGCCGACATCAGGCTCAAGGATGTATTCACCACCTTACACTACAAGATTCTCAGAATAATCCTGATTTGATCATGGGTATGTTGAATATTCTTGGTCATTTTGCTAGAGTACTAATTGATTGGTGCTACGCATTCTGTTATTTCTCATACGTTCGCTCAATTGACTCAACCTCACCCTACACCTCTAGGGTATGATTTAGAGTTTTCTGTGCCTAGAGGAGAGAGATGTTATGTTAGTTGTGTTTATCCAGGATGTCCCGTGTTAATGGAGGATGTTGTTATGCCAGCTAACCTTATCCTATTAGATATTGTTGATTTTGATGTTATTTTGGGCACAGATTGGTTACATTATAATCATGCCAATATAGATTATTACGGAAAAACAATTACTTTCCATCGTCCTGGATTGCCTGAGGTTACATTTGTGGGTGAGTGTAGTAGGGTGAGGCGTGGTGTTATTTCTGCTATAAGGGCTAAAAGATTGTTACAGAAAGGTTGTCAGGGATATTTGGCTCATGTGGTGTTGAATGATAAAACTCATACTAGTGTGGAGAATGTTCGAGTGGTCTGGCATTTTCCTGACATATTCCTTGATGATTTACCTGGATTGCCGCCAGACCAAGATGTGGAGTTCACCATTGATTTACTTCCAGGTACAGATCCTATATCTTTGACTCTTTATCGAATGGCTCTTGCTGAATTGAGGGAATTGAAGATTCAGTTGCAGGAATTAGTTGATAAAGGTTTTATTCAACCTAGTACTTCACCCTGGGGAGCTCCAGTTTTATTTAAGGAAGAAAGACGGGACTTTAAGGCTATATTGATTATAGGCAATTAAATTGGGTAACGATTAAAAACCGTTTTCCATTGCCGCGTATAGATGATTTATTTGATCAGCTTCAAGGCATGTGTGTTTTCTAAGATTGATTTGAGGTCTGGTTATTATCAATTGAAGATGATAAGTGAGGATGTCCCTAAGACAGCTTTTAGGACTCGATATGGTTATTATGAGTTTCTTGTGATGCCATTTGGGTTGACTAACGCACCTGCAACTTTTATGGACTTCATGAATTGAGTATTCTAGCAATATTTAGGTAGGTTTGTCATTGTTTTTATTGATGATATTTTGGTGTACTCTAAGTCGGAATTAGAGTATGTTCGACATCTTACTTTGGTGTTGAAGAAATTGAGGGAACACCAGTTGTATGCCAAGTTTAGCAAGTGCCAATTTTGGCTAGATCAAGTGGCATTCTTGAGACATGTCATATCTGCTCAAGGTATTCAAGTGGATCCTCAAAAGGTAGCAGTTGTTGAGAATTGGGAGCTACCATGAACCATCACTGAGGTATGGAGTTTTCTTGGCCTAGCAGGTTATTATCGATGGTTTGTTAAAGATTTTTTAGTTATTGCATTACCATTGATGAGGTTGACCATGAATGATGTTAAGTTTGAGTGGGATGATAACTGTGAGTAGAGTTTTCAGAAGTTGAAATATTGTCTCACGCATGCACATGTTTTGACGCTTCCTGATGATAGTGGTAATTTTGAGATCTACAATGATGCTTCCTTGAATGGTCTGGGATGTGTGTTGATGTAGCATGGTAATTGCTTATGCTTCACGTCAGTTAAAGCCTTATGAGATGAATTATCCTACTCATGATCTTGAATTAGCATCTATTGTCTTTGCTGTGAAGATTTGGAAATATTATCTTTATGGTGAAAAATGTAAGATTTTTACAAATCATAAGAGTCTTCAGTATCTTTTCACTCAGAGGGATCTTAATCTTTGACAATGAAGATAGATAGAGTTCCTCAGTGATTATGATTGCGCAAATGATTATTACCTTGGTCGTGCAAATGTGGTGACAGATGCACTTAGTAGGAAGCCTCAAGCGAGAATTAATGCTTTGTACGCTTGTCATGTTCCTCTTCTTGGGGATTTAAGGTGCATTGGAGTGAAGTTAGGGGTGGAAAATCAAGAGGAAGCTTTACTTGCTAATTTCCAGGTTAAACCAATTTTAATTGATTTAGTGCTTGTGGCTTAGTTAAATGACAAGGAAACCCAAGAATTAATTCAAGCAAGAAATGATGGGAAAAAGAAAGATCTAAGGATTAGAGAATCGGATGGCATGCTTATGCAGGAAGGAAGAATGTATGTGCCGAATAATGCGGATTTAAAGAAAGAAATTCTTGATGAAGCGCATGTATCGGCATATGCAAAGCATCTTGAAGGTACTAAAATGTATTATACTATTAGACCATTTTATTATTGGCCGGGTATGAAAAGAGAAATTGCTGAGTACATAAGTAAGTGTGCCATTTGTCAGCAAGTCAAAGCTGAGAAGAAAAAGCCATTTGGATTGATGCAACGACTTCCCGTGCCACAATGGAAGTGGGAAGATATTACTATGGATTTTGTATACAAACTTCCACGTACACAAAATGGTTATGATGGTATTTGGGTGATAGTGGATCGGCTTACTAAGTCAACGCATTTTATTCATGTGAGGGAGAAATATTCTTTAAGCCGATTAGCTGAATTGTTCTTATCGAAAATTGTTAAGTATCATGGAGTTCTGGTTAGTATTATCTCGGATCGGGATCCTAGATTTACTTCTAAGTTCTGGGTATCATTTTAGGAGGCTCTTAGTTCCAGGTTACCTTATAGTACAACATATCATCCTCAGACAGACGGGCACTTTGAGAGGACTATTCAGACGTTGGACGATATGCTGAGATCTTCGGTATTGCAGTTTGGTGACGCCTGGCATCAACGGTTAGATTTGATGGAGTTTGCATATAACAATAGCTACCATTCGAGTATTGGTATGTCACCATTTGAGGCACTTTATGGCAAGTCTTGTCGTACTACTTTGTGTTGGTCAGAGGTTGGTGAAAGAGTTTTAGTGGGCCTTGAGATTGTAGAGGAGACTACTCAGAATATTTAGGTAATTAAATATAACCTGAAAGCGGCCCAGGATCAACAAAAGAGTCTAGCAGACAGGCATGCCACTGATCGAGTGTATAAAGTGGGTGATTGGGGTATTTTTGAAGCTATCACCATGGAGAGGTGTAGTGTGGTTCGGGAAAAAGGGTAAGCTAAGTCCTAGGTACATCAGACTATATTAGATCACCGAGTGAGTCGGTGAGGTTGCTTACAGGCTCGAGTTACCTCCAGAGTTGTCTAAAGTGCACGATGTGTTCCTTGTTTCTATGCTTCGTCATTATGTTTCTGATCCATGGCATATGATACCTTTTCAACCATTGGAAATTAATCCAGATTTGACTTATGATGAGGAGCTAATGATGACTTTGAATTAGAAAGATAAGGTTCTGAGGAATAAGATTGTGCACTTAGTGAAAGTTTTGTGGATGAATCATTCAATGGAGGAGGCTATTTGGGAGACAGGATCGTATACAGGAAATGTATCCATGCATATTTTACAGTTATTAGCGGTTGTACTTTATTCTAAGGAATTTCGGGGACGAAATTTTCTTAAGGGGGTAGGTTATGACATCCCGTCCCGAATGTATATATTATTTTATCATCGAGAGCGTGGAAATTTCTATTATACCCTTGGACGTTGAGTAGATTGTGTGGTGGTGTAGTTTAAGCTTAGGTTTTGGACCAATCTAGTTTATTCCTAAGTTTTTAGAACTTAAAGTTAATAGTTTTTGTTGTTGTTTGGTAGCCCAAAGCTGGACCACACACACACACACACCCATACCACTCTCGCGTTGACTCTCTCTCTTTCTCCCCCGGCTTCCATCCACTTCCTGTACAATTGTACGGATCATCCATCAACCAACCTTTTCATGCATGGATCGACATCGAGGAGGTGGTTTTCGTGTTCCTTGTGAGCTCAGGAGTTCATTTATATCCTTGGTTTGACATGAGAACTCGTAAAACTCGAGTTATACAAAACCCTGATGAGGTGCACAGTGACCCCGTCGTGATCACAGAGGTTTCATTGAGTTTTAGGGTGTTAGGGAGCCTTAGAACGTCTTTGCGAAGCTTATGGAAGAAATTTGAAGTGTTTTTTACTTCAGGAAGCTCGAGTTAGTAAGTTGCAGAGGTTGCCAGACTATCGTTTCCGGCAAGTTTCCGGTGGATTTAGGACCGAAGTGGTAAGGTTTTGTTCTTATCATCTCAAGCTTCATTTTGGTAGAAAATTCATGAATTTTGGTTAAGAATTGAAGAAGATATGACGATTAGAAGTTTTTCTAGAAATCGGTAATCGCAGCGGCCCCGGCGCCGGACTTTGGCGAACCAAGGAAGAAGGAGGCGAATATTCCGTCAAAGTTGAAGAAATATTCTAACAGTGTGAGGTATATTTAACGGTATATTTTAATATTTAACGGAATATTCCCTAACGCCGTTAGGGAATCCGTCAGTGTGCCACGTACGTGCCTGCGTGTCTGGCCATGCCTTGGCCGGTGCGTGAGTGGTCGGAAATTTTTTCTAAAAATATAGGGATGTTCCTGAGGTTGAGGAGGTCACAGTGGTATATTCAAATACCCCAATTGAGAAAGGTATGAGAAGTTATTACCTAGTTTTGTTTATGTGCTTCAAAATAACGTTGAAATAGTTGTTTCGCATATAGGTGAGACCTATCTTGAGGACAAGCACAGTCAAGTAAGGCTCAGGGGTTACAACCCTTCCACATATCTGTGAGTGGGCTTTTGGTTCTCAGTATATATCTATATACTTGGTATTTTTCCCAGAAAACTTAATTAAATGGTTTGATACTTTGAAATGCCATGTCAAATGCTCTCTGTGTTTAATTGTGCATTAGTATGGTTATATATATTATTGCTCGACGCTGTGGACGCTCAAGTAAGCTTCAGATGAGTATATTGATGGTAGTGATGGTAATGAGTATATTAGTGTTGAGATGTATTTCGATCTATTTATCCTGCACCCCGGTGTTAGTGCTCCGCCCGAGGACAGGGCCTAGCCTTCATGTGTTCGTTCACCTCCCGCACCACACGCTCACCTTGGATCCAAGGAAGGTGCCAGCCTGTCGTACAGACCACTTTAGGTGGTTCCGACTCTTAGGTGACTTGTGATACTTTGCACAGCCTTCACGTGACCGTAGCATTTGGGTGTATTTATTTACACCTAACTTGTCGTACAGACCACTTTAGGTGGTTCCGACTCGTGTGTAGAATTTGATTGATGAGTTATGGACCCAGTCGTACAGGTCACTTTAGGTGACTCCGGCTGACATGCTATTTGATATTGATTTATTGAACCTAGCTTACTTATTTCTTCTGAGATTTAACATGGTATATTCGATGGATTGTTATTTTGAATATGATTTTGAGATATAATTGTATATGCTATTTTCTGGAAATTATACAGGTTTTACGGCGAGAGGTTACTACTTTTGATAAATGAAATGATTTTGAAAAGCTTTATTTTTGCCCACTCACACTTTCTGTTTTGCGCCCCTCCAGGTTTTAGGTAGGATTATTTGATGCGAGAATTACTTGACACACAAATTAAACCCTCTTTTTGACAATTGTAGTATAGATGTAAGTAGGGTATCGTTCTAGGCCGAGGATTAGGAGGGATTGCTAATCTATTCTAAATTAATTTAAAAATATTAAATAAGACTCAAGGACACAAAACTAGGCTAAAAACTCTAATAACTCGAAACACACTTAGAATGACTCAATATAATGAAAACAATCAAATTAGACACTAGGAACTGAAATGGACGGAAATTGAATTAAAAGACTAACAACAATGAAAACTAACTTAATAATATAATTTAATAATGGGGGGGGGTTTGGTTTTTACGAGAAGTAAATTAAACTTAAATAAATTACAGAATTGACAAAAGCATGAATTAAGGTGAAATGATAGGTGACGGACTAGCTAGAGGGTTCTTCTCCACACATGACACATATGCAACCTAAATTGATTTTCAGTTGTTCTTTCAATAAATTGTGAATGACAATGTTCCAAGTTAATTAGGTCCGCTTAAATTAACTCTTAGATTTCCCTAGATTCATTGGATTGAATGGAATACGCATTACAACCAAATTATTCCTCATCAAAGTCCCTAACTATGGAATACGCATGATAGAGACATTCAACAAAGATCATTAAGTTCAACGGAAATCATAACATTGACTAGGCATTCATAACTATGGAATACGCATGTTAATCCAGCCTAGAATTCACTTAACACGATTGTGGATAACAACCTTCACTACTTGTGAATATAAGTTCATAACGATTAGGTGAAATTCACTTATATTCTAGCATCAAATTCATGCATGTAAATTAAGTATGCATTCTTAATCGACATACAAAAATAAGTTATCAATCAAGCAGTTAAGCAAATTAAATCACAATTCAGAAATCACAACTGAAGGTAATCAATTCATATTACAAATATATTCATGGCTTTGAACTTCCCCCTAGCTAAGTAGGGGATTAGTTCCTCATACTTGCAATTAAACAAAAACAATTGATATTAAACATAGAAAAACAAAGTAGAATACACCTAGAATGCTCCAACAACTCCAATGGAATGGCTAGCACAACTCCAAGCACTCCTCATTCTTTGCAAGCCTTGGAACTAATGTAAATGTGTATGAATTTCTGTGTGTTTTGAATGAGGTTGCTGCCATGGTATTTATAGGAAAAGGATGGACTTGTTTAACACAAAATTCTGGTGGAATTGAGTAGGTGAGCAAGGCAAAGAGTGGGAATTGTTGGTGGGTTAGGTATTGAGTCATCCATTCACATGTCATGGTGAGTTAAGCATTGCATCATCCACTCACATGTCATGGTGATTTAAGCATTGCATCATCACTCAAATTTCTGGTGAAAGTGAATCAATGCCCACGGCATTGAAGAATTTCTTGGTTTTGAGTGAAGTTTTGGTCAATCCTTCTAGAAATTTATCCCTTCTTGCAACTTGTATTTGTTTCACCAGATTTTTAGCATGTTCA
This sequence comes from Malus sylvestris, assembly GCF_916048215.2. Lineage (NCBI taxonomy): Eukaryota > Viridiplantae > Streptophyta > Magnoliopsida > Rosales > Rosaceae > Malus > Malus sylvestris. Next base: position 15,553,437 of record NC_062267.1, read on the forward strand.
TAGCCTCTTTTGTCTTCAAATTCGTCCATCCTCATGCCTCCATGCTTGCACAATCCAATCTTGGCCCAAAAATGCTCTAGAATGTTCCAAATTGCTTCTTTTTGCATACTTTGACACTAAAACCTGAAATTGCACGAAAATAACTTTAAACACTATAATTATCATAGTTTAGCTAATTAAAAGCAAGAAAACAAGCTAACTAAGTCGTATAAATATGCTCCTATCAATTGGTCGTTGGTGGCTCACGAGGAATTCACGGCAGCTCTGACAGATTATCATTATTGTAGGACCATCTTTGGTATTGTATAATTAGTATTCATCCTACTGGACTGCACTTAGGTTACCTACGCTCTGGTTATGTGTAGTCATTTTTAATATCACACTTTCACCTTATCTCATCTAGTGTTATAGTCAGTTGGTTTTTATTTATTTGCTCTTCTTATATCATTATTGCTTCCGCACTGTGCACATGGCCACATCACCCTCACGTGATGGCCAGCATGCCTCGATATTAGGTCGGGGTGTGTCATTGCACTCTACAGATTATGTGTATACTTTATAAATAAAACCAAGTGTTATAATTAACCCAACTGTGAAATTGAGTTTAGTAATGCCATTTGATGCTAAAGTTCCGACGAAACAAGACTGCTAAGGAAAACCTATGAATGAATCATCAACTCCCCATCCACATATATAACACAAAAACAATTTTTTTATTATTTATAGAACATACAATTGACATACAAAGTTGAGCACAAACTCAGCTGGGATAGGTAGCTGCTAAGTAAAACCCATGAATGAATCATGAACTTGTTCATGATCTAATTAAGTAGCTGAAATTAAAAAAAATTGCAAACAACTAACAAGCAATTATCAAAGCATTAGATTTAGAGCAACCAGAAAGCAATTAATTATAAAAATCAAAGTAGATTAGAACCCTAATTATAAAGCAATTATCAAAGCATGAAATAATCCTAAAATTACAAAAATTGCAAATTCCTAAAATTTCTAGAACCCTAATTCCTAACTTTACTAGATTTAAGTAAATTGAAAAATTACTTTGGAGAGAGAGTGTGCGACAGAGATTGAGTGAGAGAGAGGGATGTCAGAGGAGGAAGAGAGAGTGCGAGGGGGTGAGAGAGAGAGGGCTGTCGGAGGGAGAAATGAGAGAAATGTTGCATAAGAAAGAGTTTACAAAGAGGAAGAGCTGAGGGGAGAGTGTTTGGCATTTTAGTTAAATACCGAGATTCTTACGCGACGAATAGAAAGGTATTCGTCACGCAAAAAATTCAAATTTTCACGAAATTATTTTGGTGCCCGTCCAGAAAGTCAAAATTTCAGCTCCTTGCACGACGAAAAGGATTGTAGTCGTCGCGCAAAGAACATTTGCACGACGAATACCTTCATGTTTGGTGCGCAATTAGTTGAAAATTTAATTTACCCGGGTCAATTTTTTTTTAAATTTAAATTTATTCAAATAAAACAATTTATTTATAACATAAGATAAATAAATTACAAAAAATATCATTTAATATGTTTTACAAAGCGAGTCACAAATAAGTTGCATTATTCATCATCCGAACTATAATAACTTTCACTATCGTCGCTATCATCATTTTCAGTCTTCCATTCCTCATCCTCGATAGGCACGTCATCGTCGTTGTTCAGGCCCATTGCAGCATCGTATCATGGAAGATTACCAAGGTCAATTTTAATTGACTGATCGATATTTCAATTGAAGCCACTCCTTGTATCTGAAATAGTTCTTGGATAAGATTTGTATCTTGAAGTGTTTTCGAATCATTTTCCATTGAAGATTCTAAACATTGGCCAGCGACGTTGTCGTCAATAGGGTCTTGTTCTGGTATAGCATACACATTCCTCTGATCCATCTTCTGAATAACTTTCCAACCTCTCCCGACTTTAGGGTCATCTAGATACACAATTTGTTTTGCCATGTTTGCCAAAATGTAAGGGTCGCCATTGTACCAAGTTCTATTAGTATTCACAGATAGTAAGTCATGGTCGATTTTAACACTTTCTTGCCTATTTGGGTTTGTATCAAACCATCGACACTTAAACATGATCACTTGACATCAGTCTTTGTAAAGCAATTGCATGACACTTGTTAGTTTGCTATAGAAATCAATGTCTGTATTTTCGCCTCCACTTGGGACATGGACATTGCTGTTTTGTGTACACAACTTGTCATCTCGTGCAGCTCTAAAAAACTTGACACCGTTAATATGGCAACCTGAGAACAATTCAGCACAAATCGGTCCGAATGCCAAGTTATATAACTCTTCATTGTAAGTGGGGGAATTCGATGCTTTCAATTGATTCACCTAACATTATACAAAAACATACACATGTTAGGTTAAGAAAATTCAGTACTATAATATATGTGTCAAATATAAAACACTTATAACTTACATATTCTAGAAACCACTGTGGAAACAATTCACGGTGTTTCTTGGCATACAAATGTGATGGATCTTCTCGCTTCATCATCTCTTCATGCTCATCTTGGTATGCCATTGTCTCGTCACAATTGTTTAGTAGAAACCAATGTGCTATCTCCAAAGGGTCATGCACTTTGGGCAAAAACAAAAAGTTTCTCCTTTCTCACACCCCTGTCATTATTGCGCCCAGGCCTCTATAATTGATAATTCGAGCTTCACCTTGTCACTACTACAAAAAAGGCTATCACTGGCGGTGAAAAACCAACAAGAAACCACAATTACTGTTGGATTTTTGGTAAAAATCCGACATCAAATCGTGCAATGTTGCATAGGAGAATCGACACCATTGCTAGCGTCATGAAAAGGGTATTAACGTCGGATAGTCCCCTTAATCCGCCACCAAGAAGTAAAGTAATATAAAATAAAAAAGAACAACAACGTCGGTTAAAAGTGACATCTAACCTTACATCGGTTAGAAGTGACATTGAATTCTGACATGATGGCGATCTTAACCGACATCAAGCAACAATTACATAATTAAAATATCAAACCTACTATTGGTCCTAACCAACATCACGTAACAGTTAAACAAATAAAATACTCAAACTACTGTCGGTTTTAACCGACATTACATAACATCTCGATACATAAAATAATTATTATGCTATCGTCCATAAGCGACACCAAATATATTAATAATAAAAAAATGTCTCAGTTTTTAATTAATAATAATTAAAAAAATTCCCACCATATTTCATATATAGGCCAAAGCGAACATTAATAAAAACTATTAACAATTATCCACCATAACAAACATTTTATATCTCAAATAACATACAAAAACTCATCTGCCATAACAAACACTAAATCTGACATTACAAATATAAGAAACATTTTCCGTACATTTTTTTTTCCAATTGCCGAGAAGCTTGCCAAAATAAAATGATATGATACAAATTAGTAAGCGTCAGTTAATGATGAATAAACAAATGATGAGGATTATATATCTTTCTATTGGATACATCTAGCCATAGTTGACAAGACTAGCAAGCAATGCCTTTTCCGACAAGTGAACCATCACGTGGATTATGGTTGTGAAGAAAGCTGGAGGAAATATCATCTCAAACTCACATAAGACTTGGACAATGTCATGGCACATCTGATTAACGTCCGTCTTTCACAATGTTCTTGACGTCAGTTGGGAAAAAATATTTGGACAACAACATGATTGGCTTTTTGGGTGTCGAATACCCACAGGAAGTAGGCGTTGCATAACCACATGGCAATTATGGTTCTTTAGTCCAACAAATTTACCCCCGTCAACATTCACGTAACGTGCGATATTAGAAGCATACCCATCGAGAAACTTTACAGACGATAAAAACTTTACAAACTCTCTTTTGTTATTCAATTTCATGAAAAAAATGCAAGATCGCTTCTGGCTTTATCATTGTCCCTATTCATCCATAAACCCCTTTGTATTCCCATTCGTTCCAAATCAAGACGAGCTTTGATTGTGTCCTTTGTCTTGCCCTTGATATCTAGAATGGTGCCCACCAATGTGTCAAATATATTTTTCTCAACATGCATAACATTGAGGTTGTGTCCTAATTTTAGTTTCGTCTAATAAGGGAACTCAAAAAACATAGACTTGTGCGTCTAGTTCATATGTGCAGAAGGTCTGGTCATACTCACTGCTTTCCCAAATGGAGCAAAATTCAAATTGTTAAGATGTTCCAAAATTTGATCCCTGGACCATTCTTTAGGTCTGAGGCGAGACTCTGTTTTCTCGTTGAACTCTTTATCCTTTTCCCGCCACTCATGGTCTCATGGCAACCATTTTCTATGATCAAGGTAACAAACTTTTCGGGCATGCCAACCAGATGTTACATCATCATTACATACAGGGCATGCCATTTAACCCTTAATGCTCCACCCATAAACCATTGCATATGTAGGAAAATCATTCATAGTCCACATAACTGTTGCCCGCAAAGTGAACATCTTCCCAGTACACTTATCGTATGTGCGCACACTGTTTGTCCATAAATCCCTTAGCTAATCAACCAACGGCCTTAAGTAAACATCGATTGACCTATTAGGATCCTCACTTATCTAAAGATTCATCAACATGTATTCCTTTTTCATGCATTTCCAAGGCAGTAAATTATATGGAAATATGAAAATCGGCTAAGTGCTATGGTGTTGGTTTAGAACCCCGAACGGATTGAATCCATCAGGGGTAAGTCCCAATCTAACATTATGGGGATCAGTAGTAAACTCGGGAATGTTCGATCGAACTCTTTCCATGCCTCCTTATCTGGAGGATGCCTCATCACATCATGGTCTACCCGTTTTTCCTTATGCCACCTCATGTTGGTGGCAATATGCATCTACATATACAACCTTTGCAACCTAGGTTTCAAAGGCAGATAATGCATGACTTTTTTGTGGGATCTTAGTTGTTCTATTCTGAGATGTCATTTTGAACCTCGACTCATTGCATACATGGCATTTATCCAATGCTTATATTCTTTTTGTTGAATAAAATACAATTTTTTTTGCGAGCGGTGAATTTTTTCGTAACCCAATCCGAGACCATTCAACACCTTTTGCGCATGTCTATGGTCTTTCGGCAAACAATTATCCTTTGGAAGCATTATCTTGTAAACCCTTAAAAAGTAATCGAAACACTGGTTCGACATACGATACTTTATTTTTCCGTGCATTAGTTCAACAATGATCTTGAGAATCGAAAAACTCTCGCACCCCGGGTATAACTCTTGGTTGGCATTTTTTTAATAGTTTTTTATATTGTTTGAATTCTGCACTGGACGAAGTATTGTCTAATTGTTCCCCATGATGGTTCCAAGTATTATAGGTCTCTACCATTCTAGTTCTTACTAAATGAAATCGAACCTTTTCAATTGTGTCCCTTAACGTGTTGTTACACCTCTTACAAGGACACCTGATTTTAGTTGCACCTGGGTTGTGTCTATGTGCAAAGTCAATAAAATCCTCTATTCCATCCAAGTATTCGTCCACGCATATGTTCGGGTTATGTATCCACATTCTGTCCATAATTCCTGCAACCACAATAATAGTACAACAATCACAACAACTTCATACAAATGATATTGTCACGTTATGCCTCCTGTAAGGGCCCTATTCCATTCAGGAATGCAAAGTTATGTCACGTAATTTACAACTACATCAGATTAGATTTTGACGTGGAGGAATTTTGGCAGTATCTCAATACAATTCTTTAGATGGACGACGTAGATATGAAATACCTATGTGCCACCCAAAGAACGAACATAGATGACACCGAAATCCCCACAACCGAAACCTAATATGTCCACCATAAACTACGTGACATAACTGTGCATTCCCAAACTATCCAAATAATGGGACAATTCAAGAATCAATTGGATCGCAGTCATGCTTTCGCATCCATGCGCGAAATCCAACTAATCCTCGAACGGGAAACTAAATTTTACTAAATAAAAAACAAGTATGAAGTTAATTACAATTAACTCTGTACATCACAATACACGTCACGTGCAAATTTAACAAAATAATACAAATATAATTTCACAACATAATATAAACATAACAACATAATATAAACATAAATTTAATTAATTATATATATATTTTTTAAAATAAAATAAAGAAAATACCTTCTAAATCGTTCTCAATCAATTGCTAATCACACACAATATCCCTATTGACAACAAATTTCATGGCGTTAGTATGAATTTACATTAATACTTTTACCCTAACAAAAAAAAAAAAAACGCTTACCAGCCACATCGAGATAGCTCGATCAACCTAGAGAAGAAGATGGAATGAGTATTAGACGATGAAATTGAAAGAAAATGGAAGTGACGGATGCTGGATTGAAGAAAAACGAAGGGGAAAGAGGTGCAGAGTCGGATTCTGCAATTTCTGCCTCTGCAACTGAAACCACATTATAAAGATTACTTTTGCATGAATCATTTTGCGCGACGAATTTGGTGTTTGTCGCGCAAAGTATATTTGCGCGACTAAGGTATTTATTTGTCGTGTAAGTCTACATATTTTTCTTATTGTTTCGTTTGCTTTATAATTTATTAATGTAAACAAGTTGCACAACGACTACTCTGTTGGTCGCGCAACATGCATTTTTTAAAATTTTTTCCGTTTTCTTTTTAACTAATGTAAATTTTTATTTTAATCTAAATAAAAAACTCAAACCTAATTAAACATTACCAAAATAATTAATAAAACTAATTTATTAACCAAATACATATTATAACTAATGTAAATAACGTCCAAATAAATCTTATTTCATAAAAAAAAAACAAATAAACTTCAATCCTCCTTCTGGGCATTAGGAACTCCCCCACGCTCTGCATCCCGCTGCACATCGAACTTCCATTGCCGAAACTGCATCTTGAAAAGGTCATCCAGATACTTCCGCTGCTTCTCATTGGTTTCATCAACATCCCAATGAACCTATATTAATGCCAATAACAATAAATTAGTAATTAAAAAAATACTACTTTTTAACAAAAATAATTATACATTCTTTAATACAAACTTATTGATAACTCTCACACCATGGACTTTTTCAACTCCTCAGGCACCATTTTCCAAGACTCAAACTCGGTAGAACATTGGCTTTGCACCAAACCCCCAATATCAAACCTAAGTTTAGCGTACGCATCTGCCCTACTTTTGTCTTCAAAGTAGGGCACTCGTTTACAACGGTACCTCTCTATTCACAACACACATTTCCTCATATCTTTTTCTACCACAAAATTTTAAAAGTAATAAATTATTTCAACCATATTAAATATAAAACAACTAATTCAACAATAAATTTATTTTTTTCCTTTCCCTTCGCAAGAGCCTTCTCCCACACAACTTTTCGTTGAATCACAAACCGAATCAGCCATTGCCTTTGAAACAAAACCTTTGAAAACTAGGGGTCTGAAATTGTGTTTATATAGAACCCATAACACTTTGCATGACGAACCCCTTGGTCGCGCAAGATGCACTATAAATGCACACCAAATAGGAGCGGTTGAAGGGCATTTGACCGTTTTAGTGAAACTTTGTGCGACGAATATGTGGAAATATTTGTTGTGCAAACATTTTGCGGCAAAACTGTTTTTCTCACTTTTTCTTGTGCGACGAGTGTTGGAAATGTGCCCTAAAACCAATCATATGATAATACTTTACGGACATTTCACATGTTAAACTAATATAGTTTAATTTAAAGGGCAAAGATTATTGTTTGAAGCCATCTCATATAAATGTTATACGCTTAAACGATAAGTCCAAGGAATATGTAATTGGGAGAATGCGATCTAAAGAAGTTAGATTCATGAGACCATTCTCTTCCGTATACATATCCTAAACGTTCATGATCATAGGATTGCCAATTGGGCATTGACAGTCCGTTAAGATAGTACGTGTTATGTCTTCTCTTAGGGAGAGTGACTGGTCTTGAGTCATTGGTGTGACTGACACCAAGACAAGCATGTAGGTGCTCAATAGAGAATGAGTCCACTGAACACGATCAACAAGGAGTTCTCATACTCATGTCACATGAGAACTCATGGTTGGGATAATGCAAAGTAGTATTTTGACCTGAGACATCATAGTTGTCTTGTGGTTAGGTCCTTAATCTTTAACTATGTCAAAGTCACTTCGTCAGAGGGTGTCCACGGCATAGTTGGGGTTAAGCCATTTAGCCATCGAGGTCAGTGAATGCGCAACAAGGGATCTCTAACCTTCAAACTGTTTGAGGGAGAATACTCTATGATATGATTAAGAATCTATGGCCAGAGTATGAATAAGATTTAGGAAGTCGTTCCAAATCACATTCAAGGTAACCATTTAAGTAAGAGAATCACATTGGATAGTAGACATAAATAAACTATCAAACCAAACAATGTGGTCAAGAGTATTGTATTAGAGAAAGACCGTATTGCATTGTAATCCTAAACTGAATAGGTTCTCTACCTCTTCTGATTAGCTTGGGTAACCATGACATACTGCTAGGTGTCACTCATGGTTTGTGAAGCCCTAAACGTGTATAATCACTAAAGGGAGAATTGAAAGTAAGTTTCAATTCATAATCGATTTGAAATTGTTCTAATCGCCCACTGCCTCGCTAAAAGGAACCTAATGGATCGTACACCGTGTAAGGTAGAGATTGAAGAAACAACGGAGATGAGTAAGGACAATTAAATGGTTTAATTGTTTATGGCAAAAATTAATTAATATGTTAATTAATCAAATGAATAAGTTCGTTTTAAACCTTGAGTTAGTTTTGGGCCTTAAAGCCCAAATTAGGCTTCGAATCGTCAAGCCCATTAGCTTAAGTTGTATGACAACTTAACAAACAAAATTCAAGAAGCCCAAAACAGCCCAAAGGCTTGGGAAAACTGGCCATATAGAGAGGGGTAGTGAACTTGGCTTAATTGCAAGTTTACCACTCCATTGTGAGGTGGTATAAAGGCAACTTTATAGCCATTTCATCCTTAGGGTTTCTTTTAGAGAAAAGATGAGAACACAAGCTCCATTTTTCTCTCTAAGAGGCCGGCCACCCTAGCGGATTTTAGCTAGCAATCTTACTTCCTCTAGGTCACTCATCTCTTCTTCAAGTCCTACCTTGGTGTGGAGACTTAGAGGTTCTCAACTTTGGGAACTTGGAGAATCCTTTCAACCATCCTCATCCAAGAAATCCATGGCGCTAAGAAGCAGGAATGAAGGTCCTCTCCTTGGGTGATTAGCCTTTGCTTATGCAAAAAGAGGAATCAACAAAGGTATGAAGTTTCTCAACTCACTTTGTTTTGAGTTGAGTCTTGGTTCACCCTTCTACTAGGCTTTGAATTTCATGGGTAATGTTTTGTTTTTGAGTGCATACAAGCATGATTCCGCCTTTAATTGTTAATTGCATGCCATAGATGTTGCTTAAATGAACATGTTTTTCACAAAATTTCCTTCAACGAGCACACGTGTTAGTTGCATGAAGTATTCTTACGCGATGAATATTTTCATCACATAAAGTTTTTATTTTTTATTTTTTTGTATCCTGCCATTTTTTCGTGACCAATCTATTGTTTCGTCGTGTAAGTGCCACTTAGGTGACGAAAATAGTTTTGTCGCGCAAGCTGTTTTTTCTACTAGTGCTTCCTTTCATTTTGGCTCGTCTCTTTTCAACACAAGCGCATCACAACCTTTGACACAAAAACACCCAACATATTGATTACTGTTGGATGAGTTTTATTTAATCTATCTACAATACAAATATCAAACTTTTAAAGTAGAGAAATTATATTCATGCACTCCAAATTACTTTTCCCATACCTTTTTATTTTTTTAATATTTTCTACACACCACTAGCACTTGATAAATAAATATTAAAAAATTAAAAATGTGTGGGAGAAGTAATTTGGGGTGTGTGAATATAATCTCCCTTAAAGTAAATCCAACGGTAATTAATAAAGTGGTAAGTATCACCACTACTTTATAGTGGTGAGCAAAAGTACACTCATTTTAAGTTATAGATGGGTCGACTTAATTATGGAGGGAACACGATTAAATTAGGATTAGGAGAGTGTAAAAAGTATTGTATAAGGCTTAGTCATTGTCTTTGCCATTTCCCTTTTTATCTTTTGGTACCAATTGGACTGTACTACTTTTAATCTGTGAAAAGGAAGTGTTAGTTCTTAATTTATAAAGCTCAAACGGAAACCAAAATGAAATAAAGTGATAGATCTTATGTATATATTGTTGTATTAATATATTTTGTTTGAAGTTGATCAGTAGCATGTGTATTATTTGTAGTGTTACTAATTCATGGATTAATTCAACATATTATTTGCATGTCACTCTAATTACATTAAGTTTCTCATATATAATTTGCAAACCTACATTTCTTAGCACAAACACATACTTTATATGGTAGGTTTAGGTTCTCCAACGATGCATTATTAGGTATGCACATTACAAACTTAAAGTCGTTATACGTTAGTTTTTCTATGAGTATGTTTTTTCAAAGAGAAATGAATTTCACTCTTCTTTTTTCTCCTCTTAACCTGTTTATCTCATTATTCTTCTTTGATTTATTCACTCACATGATTAAAAAAAAAAGAGATTAACTAATACGTTAGTATAAATGTCAAACTTATTCTGTATTTTTGTTTAATGTTTGATACATTTTTTCATTCCCAAATCCATATTAAAATTTGATTTTATTGACATGCTCTCTAGCAATTGATTTATGTTTGACTTTCGAGTTTCGACAATAAATGTACCTAAATGGAAAAATAATGAGTATATATACCAAGATAAGTATAAATAACTAAAACTCTCGGTATGTAAGAATCGATATGAAAGCATTGGTACACAAGTTTTGTGAGGAATGAAAAACTTTAGTGAGAATCGATATGAACGCATTGGTATGCAAGTTTTCGGTATGTAAGAATCGATATGAAAGCATTGGTACGCAAGTTTTGTGAGGAATGAAAAACTACACGTGTTCATGAATAATTTTGAAAATACCATTTTTTGTGAGTACAATGATATATTTTACACTAAAAAGAGAGGAAGTTCGGTTAAACCACACAATGTGTAATCTGATTTGGTATCGAATCTATCGAATCTAAGACCTTTCACTTACAAGTGAATAAGAATACTATCAGACCGTAATACTGAATGACAAAATCATACCATATTGAAGTATTTTTTTTTAACGTGAAGTGAATGATCGAAATTTTAAGGCTATTATTAATGACTCCTCAATTTGGACATTTTTTTTATTATTAAAACCAAACAATGTTGTTTCAAAACAAAGCGTTTTTCTTGCGGCTGGGGTGTGGCAGTGCCCAGGTGTCACGTCTGTGGCACTGCGGGAGTAGATTGCAGTTCGACATGGAGTTCAGCTGGCTCAAGCAAGGGTTTATTTTTTTCACGCTGTGCTTGAGAGTGACTCCTCGAAGGCTACAGACGTACTTAACAGGACTTACTCGGGCTAGTCGGCAGTGGGTATGATTGCGGATGATGTGTTAAAGGTTGCATCCAGTTTTTCAAATTTGAATTTTGTTTTCTCGTTTATGTGATAGGGTTCCATCATTTAACAAAGTTTGCTTTGTCTATTAGCAATAATTTAGTTTGGACCGAGGAGTCTCCTACTCTTATTCAGGATGCGAAGTTTGCCTTGTCTATTAGCAATAATTTAGTTTGGACCGAAAAGCCTCCTATTCTTATTCAAGATCTCCTCCTCCAACACAAATGTAGCTCTTCATGAGCTTATTTCTATTCAATACAACACTTTCCTTTCAAAATTAAAAAAAAAAAAAAGGCGTTTCCTTGTTAATGCATATGTAGGAAAAAAATAGTTGCACAAAATAAAAGGAGAGATAATTTAGTTAATGCATATGATGACTGGCATATGATTAAAGGACTAAAGTCAAATTTTAATCTCACATAAGATATTAATTAAAAAGTAATCTCCTTAAGCACCTTAAACCCTCAATCTTTTTAGTGTCATTCTATATTGGTCTCAATCTTTAACGAAAAAATTAATTGGCTTTGACCGATGTGATATTTTCAATTGGTTGGATACTTGTTTTTAATGTTTAAAAAGATTGAGACTAATTAGAATGACCCTAAAAGATTGAGGAGTTTTATGTACTTAATACAAAGTTTAAAATATCGCTTTTATAAAAACAATATTAGGGCGGAGGAGTGAGAGAGAAAAAAGTGTGGATGTCAATTCCCCTTCTCAAAAGAATGTGACTCCACCGACTATCAATAACCTAATCATGTCAATTGCCTTGACTATCAAGTATTCTTATACTAGTCTTTGACAAACATCACATCGGTATATATCCGATTACTCTCCAAATTCCTTTGTTTCGATACCTTGTCCAATCTATATGTGATGAATTTATCCCACGCCTAATTAACTATAAAAATTAGCTAGCTAGACACACATATAAAAATTAGCTAGGAGATGACACTTTACCATAGTGGCAAAAACAATCATGCTTGTACACTTTTGTGCACGTTCAATTCTCACCAATTTTCTTCCTCTTTAACAACTAGCTGTCTACTTCACTATGATTACGGCCTTTAACAATTATCATTCCATTTTGCACGCGAACAAGTTTGCAGGTGAAAATAGCAGTCTATCACAATCACCCCCAGAAGAAAAAAAAGGTTTCTGACTAAACCTTTACCCTTACATATTCCTCCATAATTACGACGAGATTTCTTACTTGTAATTGTCAAAAACTGCGAATCAAAGTCCCTGGTGGTTTCCCAACTCATAGTTATCTATGATATTGCTAGGTTGGTGTGGGGTAGCAATTCTTTTTGGAAGAGACTTGGGAAAAAAGGTCCAAGGAAGCAAGTAGAAAAAAGTGATCGATATATCCCATTGCATGTCACTGCAATTGATGTTATAAGAAAAAGAAAGAAAGAACAACACTTGGTGGATTCTCATCCGATCAAATACCACATTATTGCTTCGTTTTGACCACTCCATGCATGAATATATGAAAGTAGCTTAGCTAAGCTCTTGATCTGACTGACGAACATCATTATTATATATATTCCTTTCACCTTTGTGCCATGTCTTTTTCTCTCCCCATTCATTCACATTTCATTTTTTAAGCTAGCTCCTATGTAACCCTAGCCTCTAACAGATGAATTATAGGCTTTGAGTTTAAGTGGAACACTGTGTGGTTGATGCAAAGGGTGAAAACGAAGACAATAGTCACAAACTTTTGTGATGCATGCTTTCCAATATCCACTACGTACCTAGCAAGGATTGAATCGTGCAAACACTTTTGGGCTGAACACGTGAATCGTTAACCCTAATACTAATACAGAAAGAAAACATGATATTATAACTGAAAACGAATGGGAAACTTGGAGCGCAATATACTATGGGGAAATGATTTCTATATACACCTTTATTTAATTTTTGTCTCTTGATTATTTTATAATTTATTTGATTCAAGTACCAGAGCATACATGAGTATGTAGTGGGAGAAAAAGGTTAGTAAACTCTAAACCCTAGTCATGATCACTTCCCTAAATTATGTAAACTTTAAACCCTAAACCCTAATTACTTTCCTCGTGGGAAATAAAACTCCCAACAACAAGACGTACGTATGGTGTTATGTTGCGCGTGATAATGGCGCTGCCCCACATAGGATGGGATATGGGTCTTATCAACGTTTTTAGGTTTCGTATCGAAGACACTGCAATTTTTGTTGTACTCGTGAGAAATTTTTTTCCGTATACCGGGAACACTGTTCAGTTCGTTAAGTGTAATAATAAAATTAGTTTGAAATTTGAAAAAAATAAATTTTCAACAAATTGTATTATTACACATAGTATATTAATACCATGTTTCTGGCACATTAAGAAATCTCTCGTACCTGTAGGTCGATGCATGCTTATGCTTATGGAGGGAGGTGCACTTGCGGTTCAAATCATTGATAAATGGTATCATTTTAGAGGGGGAATTTGGGAAAAAGTGAGAGCTCGGAAAAAAAAAAAAGCTCATAATTATAGTGAGAGATCGTATAATTGAGACATGCAATTGATGTGGTTAAGATTAGATACGTGAAGTTCACAAGATGCTAAATGATATCTCCAACAAGTCATCAAGGCCTCACTATATCAACTTTCATGATACAGGTGCACTTTTATATTGTAGCGTTGTGTTATGTCAATCAAGAATCATACAACGTTATGTGTAAATGTCTCTTTACATGACATTGTATAATTAGCATGAAATGTTACAATGGTGATGTATGCATGCCATAAAAATTGCTCTCCACCATATATGCATACATTTAAAGTTTAGGGTCAAAGAGAGTTAATTAACAATATAAGATGAAATTAGTTATTCATGTTAGGAGAAATTTTCCCTATAAAATTATTTTTAGTTGTCTTGTGGTGTTACCAAATTGCAAATTCACTTATGTTATAACACGTTTATCTTTTTAATAATGCTATACCAGGGATTTTCCTTAAGAAAACGATAAATACCATATCACAAATCCATAAAAAATTAATCTTTATCGTCAACACATATTATAACAAGTGAGAGTCCTATGGACAGTGTGACTGTAACACCAAAAAAAATTCCCTCGTAATTGGGTTTTGGAAATAACTTAGCTAGATAATTTTACCCACCTTCTTTTCCACTTCTCATGTTCCTTTACCTCATGCTATGCCCCCGTCCTTCCCCTCTCTCATATTCGGCTTTCTTGCATGGACCACAAAAACACTGTGCCTTCGTGCATGGATCACTCAAACCACTTAACCCTTCCTCACTGTTTTTCCTAACCCCACCCCCACGCCCTCCCCCTCCCCCAAGAAAAAACAAAAGAAATAAATTGATAAAAAAAAAGGTCCAAACTTTTTGAAAGATATATGTGGGAATCCAATCTCTCTGTTCATGAATCTGTACATTTAATTTCCAATAAAGTTCCACCCAATCTTTGGTGGCATTATTTGCACTTGGTATTGTTAGGGATATGAGTGATTTTCGGACCGATAAGATCGAAAGCAACTTTTCTAATTTTTGTTACAAAATTTCGGAAGCGGATCAAAATTTTTTTATTCGGAATTATTGGGGAAATTCATAAATTCAAAGGGTCATTTTGGTTTCATTCCTTGACACATTCCGGCCTGGGTCCCCACCACATCCCGAGCTCGACTCCGCCGTAGCACGATATTGTCCGTTTTGGGCCTCGACCATGCCCTCATGGTTTTGTTTTTGGGAACTCACACGAGAACTTCCCAATGAGTCACCCATCATGGGATTTTTTTCGCGCGAACTCACTTAATTTTGGAGTTTTGACGGAACCCGAAGCCAGTGAGCTTCCAGCAGGCCTCGTGCTAGGTAGAGCCCGACGTCCTCGTCGGCACACATTTGGCTAGGGATTGGCTCTAATACCAAATTGTCACATCCCGGCTTGGGCCCCCACCACATCCCGGGCTCTACTTCGTCATAGCACGATATTGTCCGTTTTGGGCCCCGACCATGCCCTCACGGTTTTGTTTTTGGGAACTCACACGAGAACTTCCTAGTGGGTCACCCATCCTAGGAATGCTCTTGTTACGATCTCGCTTAACTTCGGAGTTCCGACGGAACCCGAAGCCAGTGAGCTCCCAAAAAGCCTCGTGCTAGGTAGAGATGGGAATATACATATAAGGCTTACAAGATCCACTCCCCTAGGCGATGTGGGATGTTACAATCCACCCCCCTTAGAGGCTCGACGTCCTCGTCGGCACACTTTCGGCCAGGGATTGACTCTAATACCAAATTGTCACATCCTAACCCGAGCCCCCACCACATTCGGAGCTTGACTCCACCGTAGTACGATATTGTCCGTTTTGGGCTCCGACCACGCCCTCACGGTTTTGTTTCTAGGAACTCACACGAGAACTTTCCAATGAGTCACCTATCCTAGGAATGCTCTCGCTGCGATCTCGCTTAACTTCGGAGTTCCGACGGAACCCGAAGCAGTGAGCTCCCAAAAGGCCTTGTGCTAGGTAGAGATGAGAATAGACATACAAGGCTTACAGGATCCACTCCCTTGGGCGATATGGGATGTTACATTTCTAGTCAACCTAATTGTTAGACTGAAATCTTGTTTATTTAAATATTTTGATTGAGACCATAACACTATTTAAGGTATTTAACTCTTGTGCTTATGCATTTAATTTCCCACTTCTAAAATTAAAAAAAAATTCAAATAATATTTAAAAAATAATAATTACTTAAAATCAATAATAGAGTTTCATATAGTTCTAGCAAAATAATAATGCACTCACATAATTATTAATATATTTTAAAAATTAACTACTGAAATATTTCAAAACATAAAATGAATATATATAATCAGCATGGGTACGTACATTCAACAAAACAAGTATAGGTACAAATTAAATTAAACAATATAGGTACATATTAAAATTTGGACGTTCCAACTTGCACCCCTAGTCAGGGACGAAGAAACTGGCTAGCTATATCTTTTCATTATCCCTCTTTCTTCTTCGAATTTCATATATATCAAGGTCATCTATACATAATATGATTATTAATTTTCCGTCAACCTTGAGTTTATTGGGATCTCAAAGGAAATAGAACACTGGACTTCAAGTTCAAAGCGAATGCTCTATATTTTAGCTTTTTCAAAAGGTCGAGAAAACGAATGTAAAAAGAGAGAAAAAAAAGAAGGAGATGATCTACTTTGCTAGAAACCCTTAAACAAGTTGTTAATTATAATATGCCTTGCCTGCTTAATTAGTAGTTCTCCTGTGCCTCTTCTGGGGAAGCGTGCACGAAAACTTGCCATCTTTAGGCTGTAAGAAGAGGGAACAAAAACCCCAGAATGGTGAAAGGTAAAAGGCCACCAACCATATATACAAGCCCCACAAACTCTTCGGCTACATGCTGCTGGCGATATGAATCATATGATATGATAGATGAGGAAAAATAAAGGGGTGTGATATCCACACACCCCAATTTACTTCTCACATACCTTTTTAATTTTTGGTATTCGGATCGGATGAATTGAAGAAAATCAACGGACAAAAATTATTAGGGGTATGTGAGAAGTAAAATGGGGTGTGTGGATAGTACACCTCAAAATAAAAGGAAAAAAAAGTAACAAAGGGACATATAATAGAGCAAAGCATGGCTTCGATGATGCTGTGTTTATTGCCCCTTCTTATGTGATGTCACACTAACCTGAGTTTTTTTCGTTTATTTTCCAGTTACTTAAACGTACTTGTCAGAAAATGAAAATCCTACTATATTGATTGATTCTAACCATTCATACTTATATTCAATAAATAAAAAACGACTGTGATAACTGGATATATATCTTTGTAGACCTTGGAATTTGAATTTGCGAATGATCGAGGGTTAATATTTTCCCCTCCACAAAGAGTTTCATTTTCAATTACAAACTTGGCTTATTGATCTAACCATCGATTCGAGTCTATGTTTGTTATATTGGATTTGGAATATTGGCCAAATTCTTCTCACCATATATAGTATTCACATCAGGTAGCTAGAGTGATTGAAATTAAGAATTTTGGGGGGCAGTTTAACTGTTCAACTCTACTTTTGGAGATTTTCTATTATGTCCGCATGTATAGGGATCCTTGGGCGTTTTATTTTCATCAAGAATTCTTGGTCGTTGGAATTTTAACCGCACATCTAAACTTTCATTCATCATCAACATGCATGCCGGATTATAATAGAATATTATTATTTTTGTCCATGCAAGTGACAAAGAAGTAATATTAATTCACTGCCTTCTTGCATGAAGCTTCACGTAGACAAAATTTTCCATTTGATGAAGCAGAGAAATGTTGGACTTTTAACTAGAAATATTGAGGAGGCTTTAGAAGTTTTTATACCGATTTGTTCACAAGGGGGGCTATGGAATATTTGGTCTTGGCATGATAGCGGCATTATTGGGGAAGGGAGTGGCTTGCTAGTGCACCTTACCCAAGGTGCACGTCGCTAGGTCAATTCATGCTTCGACGCACTCCCGCCTCGTGTTTTCTACAGAGTGTTGTGCCATACTTCGAAAATTACACGGTTCGGAGGAACTCTAACTCATTTATTTGGATGAAAGCTCCTTCTTCCAACCCCGTAGAGAGGCCCGGAATTATTGATTAAGAATTTAGAATATTTTTCTATTGACTTTGATCGCTCAAATTTGTGTGTATATAAATATATCATGAAATAAATGAGAATATTTTGACGTATTTATCATTGTTTGGTGGAATTTGTCAATACAAAAAATATGACAAGGAAATTGAAATGCGTGTTATTTGGAATTTGTTGCCCTATCATCCTCAATTTAAGCAAGATGATGTTCTTTCAAAGCACATAGTTTTGTCTTCCCTTCAAAGGCAACATGCCCTCTGGCTAGTTATACTTAGGCCCATGCACGATCTCGGTTTTTTTTCATCACTGGTCCATTGTTTCAGTATTGGCAAAAAAATGTGAAACCCTACGTACCTAGCTAAATTGTGAGCATGAAACAAGTCGTAAACTTAAACATTCGAAGTTTGATTGTTCGCGAGTGCAAAGTATCTTAATTCAAATGACATTTGATTTGTGAATTTTTTTAACGAAATTTGATTTGTGGATTATCGTATATAAAGTTCGTACTAATGCATTATTTCCCTTTCAGAAATTGAATTGTGACAGAAAATTTGAGAAGGCGGAGCCTACAACACGAAAACGTTGTCACATGCCATGCATGAAGACAATAAAAACATTATAAAACATGGGACAAAGATGCAATATTATAATTAACGCCATTTTTGTCAAATCCTTTTCCTACATTTCCCACATTTTCAGGGTTCACATTGTTTCGTTTTCATTTTCTGTACAGTTAACGGCTTTCATTGTTTCGTTTTCATTTTCTGCACTTGACCTAGCCATCACTTTTTGTTTCTTGCTTCTCCAAGTAACTAAATTACCACCTACAAATGTAAAGTATCCACATGTAGATTGCCGATCATTGATAGAACCTGCCAAATTTGCATCTGTATACCCTTCGACATTCAAATGACCATTCTTGGATAAAACCAAGTCCCTGCCAGGAGCCATCTTCAAGTACCTCAAAATATGGGTTACTGCATCCATATGAGCTTCACTAGGTGAGTGCATAAACTGACTTACCACACTAATTGCATAAGCAATGTCAGGGCGAGTGTGAGACAAATAAATTAATCTCCCCACAAGCCTCTGATACCGTTCCTTATGAGTAGGAACTTGATCTGGAAATAAGCCCAGACGATGATTCTGCTCAATCGGAATATCAACAGGTTTGCAATCTAACGTACCTGTTTCAGCTAACAAATCAAGAACAAATTTCCGTTGAGACAGAAAAATACCATGCTTGGATCGTACAACCTCGATTCCAAGAAAATACTTCAATTCACCCAATTCTTTCATCTCAAATTCAGTAGCTAGGTACTTTTGAAGGCGCTGTATCTCCTTCTAATCATCACCAGTGACTATCATGTCATCAACATAAATAATCAATGCAGTTAGCTTACCATTTTGTCACTTTAGAAACAAAGTATGATCTGAATGACTCTGGATATACCCAAACTTCTTCATTGAACTTGTAAACCTCCAAAACCATGTTTTAGGAGATTGTTTCAAACCATACAAAGCCTTTTGTAACCTGCATACAACACCTTTTTCAGGAGATGGTCCAATACCAGGTGGGAGATCTATATAAACTTCCTCCTTAAGATCACCATGAAGGAAAGCATTCTTAACATTAAACTGCAACAGAGGCTAACCTGGTTTGTTGCTAAGGACAGAAGAACACGCACAGTATTAAGTTTGGCAACATGAGCAAAAGTCTCCTAATAGTCCACCCTATAGGTTTGAGTATAACCCTTAGTAACTAATCTAGCTTTATATCGGTTAATAGAACCATCTACTTTGTGCTTAATAGTAAACACCTAACTACATCCAACGGCTTTCTTCCCCGTTTGGTAAAGGAACCAAATCCCAAGTAGAATTCTTTTCCAAAGCTTTCATCTCAACTTTCATGGCATTAGATAGCTGACATATGTAAGATGCATATGGTTTGGACCAGCGATGAGTAGACACATAATTGTTGATATGATATTTGGCTTTGGCATGCATATCAGGCTCATATTATACTGTAGGTTTTCCACGATTAGCTCGTGGAGGCAACTGATAAGTAGAAGAATCGTCAGAATTTACCTTATGTATGCCATCATCTTGTACCAAACTGTTAGAAGAATCATCACTGGATGAACCATCATCAGGCAACTCGTTAGACATATCAGCAGTAGGCAACCGATCATCAGAAGGTAATTCGTCAGACACTTCTTTAGACATATTAGCAGGCAACTCGCTGGGCACATCTGATCTGTCGTCAGGTGACCGATCACTATATGTAGTTGATTGATTAGTATCACGCAACATAATAGATTATGTTCCCAACTCTGCCTGTAACACATCATCCATACCATCTCTTCGAATCTGCACTTCACTCCCCATCTCCCCCTGAAATGGAGAGTCGGAAGAGGGCTTCACAAAATATGAAACTTCCTCGTGGAAGGTGACATCCATGGTAATATAAGTTTTTTTGAGTCGGAGGATGATAATACTTATAGCCTTTTTGATTGTTAGCATACCTAATAAAGACACATCGGATAACACATGCATCAAGTTTACTCCGCTGATGAGAGTAGACATGCACATATGCAATACACCCAAACACTTTCGGAGGAAGCTTTGATACAGAAACAAGAGAAACATGCTTTTGTAGCACATCAAGTGGTGTCTGAAAATCAAGAACCATACTTGGAACATGATTGATCAAATACATAGCAACCAAAATAGTATGACTCCACAAATGATTAGGAACACATTTATCCAACATCAAGAAGCGAGCAACCTCCATTATTTGACGATTCTTCCGTTCAGACAGACCATTTTGTTGGTGTGTAAATGGAGTAGTCGTCTGGTGAATAATACCATGATCACGAAAAAAGCATGCCAAAGTGTGATTCACATATTCTCATCCGTTATTAGACTTGAAGACCTTAACTTTGGTCTGAAACTGAGTAGACACCATTGTACAAAATTCTTGAAGAAGTAACGGAACATCACTCTTATTCTTCATTAAGAACACCTAAGTTAACTGAGTACAATCATCAATGAAAGTAACAAACCAACAAATCCATTAGAAGTAACTTTTGCCGGACTCCACTCATCAGAATTTATCAAATCAAATGGCAAAGTAGCTTTAGAATCACTTACGGGAAAGGAATCATGATGACTTTTAGCCATGACACATGTTTCACACTTGAACTCGGAATCACTACAAGTGCGAAGTAAAGAAGGAAATAGATGCTTCATATAACTGAATGATGGATGTCTCAATCGTCGATGCCACAACCAAATTTGATGTCTGTCATCCACTTTAGCATTTAAAACTTGATGAGTATTTGAACCGGAAACAACAGTATCCTCCATAGTCAAGATGTACAATCCCCCTATTCTTTTATCACGATCAATTATCTTATGAGTTTGAAGGTCTTGAAAATAACAATACGTAGGGTAGAAGTGAGCAGAACAATATAAGGTGTCAAGAAGTTTTCCAACCGAACAAAAGATTGCACTTAACATCAGGAACAAGTAAAGCACAGATCGGTGATAAGGTTGGAGTCAGAGAGATAGTGCCTTCACCCTTCACATGGGAAGGTGCTCCATTTGCACTAGTAATATACGGATCATAAACATAGTCACATAACTTATCAAACACTTTAGGGTCACTAGTCACATGATTAGTGGCCCCAGTATCAATTATCCATTTATTTGTTCCACCAAGATGCATAACAACACTATGATTATATTGAGCCATTGAACAAAATCACGAACAATAAAGGCACAAAAGATACGCAGCGCAATGAAAACAATTTACCAGAACACTGTAGCAATAACTATTCACGATATTGTAACAGATACTATTCATAGCACTGTAGCAATCACTGTTTATGGCACTGTAGAGGATCCCTGTTTACAAAGCAGATATTGTAGTAGAGACTATTCATAGCACTGTAGCAATCACTGTTTATGACACTGTAGAGTATCACTGTTTACAAAGCAGACCACTGTTCACACACACTGTAGCACGACACTATTCTTCTCTCTCTTTTTTTTTTTTCAATGAAGGAAATCATGAAAAATGTGGGCACAAAATTAAAGCACACAGGTAACCAAGAGCCAACTGCTCTGATGCCATATCAAACTAAACATGGTAAATACCAAAAATATATATGACAATATTTGGTAATTTCTTATATAATCATTAATCTCCAAAGTGGAGTATATATAGGAGTTATAATTGGTATTACATATGTACTTCACCAATGTGGGACAATAAACTACTATTTACACTTTAACTAATATATAACTCCCAACACCAGCCACTAACGTTCACCTTTGCTTTTTGTCATTCTAATTAAACAAGATGGTCATCTAAGCTATGAATTCGCATTAGAATGAGAAGACGTTTGATATAGGCCTTAATTAGTAGAGATTGGCCAAGATATCGTCTATCTAACAGTTACAATTGCGTTCACTTATAATGCGTATTCATATTCTATATAAAAAAAAATAAAAAAAAATACTCCAACAAGTTTTCATTCCTATACTAAAACATTGTTAAAAACCAAGACCCCGTACAAATTACAGAAGATAGATAGGGTGAATTGTAAGAGTGACAAAAGTAAGTATCCAAGTGAAGAATGAATCAAAGGTCTAGATGTTGCCGCTTGTCAGTACATAAGATAGGTTGTTATAAGGGTTGTTATAGGTAGTTACAAGGTTGTTAGAATCTTATCCAAGTGGCAAGCTTTTATTACAAGATTTAGTAAGTTTGTTTCTGTATAAAACACAATTGTAAAGATTACTTCATCATCAAGAAATATACAAGCTTTCTCTCAAACAATCTTGAGCTCTCTTTCTCTCTGATTCTTCTTGAAATTTCCTCTTTACTTTCTTCAATCTTTCTCCAATCCTAACATAAATCACATGCGTGCATGTGATTGATTTCTTATCATTGATGTAGTATGTGTGTTTTGTGCAATTGATTGATTTCCTATCATTGATGTAGTAGTGTTTTATCGTGAAATGCGTTATGCGGTTATAAATCAATTGATTGATTTCCTATCATTGATGTAGTCGTGTTTTATCGTGAAATGCATTATGCGGTTATAAATCATTCTCACGTGCAATTAAGTGAACTCAACCGTCCACTGCAAATTACATGTACAATTGTCTTACCCATGCATCAAATCAATCAAAGCGGGTGTCCTTGGTTGGCACAAGGAATGACTATTATTTTCCTTTTTCTCATGGAAAAGTCATTACAAAGTTCGCTCATGGAAGAGATATATCCTTGAAGAGGACATCCAGTAAAATCCCAAGAGGGGTTACATCCCAAATATATTCATGAACTACAGTAATTCTGCATCACACCAATTCCCCTAAATGGACTGCACCCCCGCTGGGTTCCTTAAAAATGAACATCGATGGCACTTGGATCTCATCCCGTAGGTTAGGTGGTGTGGGGCTTATTGTTAGGGATGACTCTGGAGGTTTTTTAGCAGCTAAGGCTACACATTTCAGGGATACCTCCTCCCCTCTTCTGGCTGAAGCTCTTGCGGTTCGATCAGCGGTGATTTGGGCGATTTTTAGGGGATTTCACAACATTATCTTAGAAACTGATTCACTTCAGATTCTAGAAGCTCTCAAGGACCCTTCAATTAACCTTTCCCCTATTGGACAGATTATTGAGGACATTAAGGCCCTCCGCTCCTCAATCACTGAAGTTTGCTTTACCCACTCACCCGTCACGCCAATCAAGCTGCGCATAGGCTTGCTCGGTTTGGATAATGACGTGCTAGTCCTATAGAGACCTAATTATCCAATTACAAACATGTTGATGTACAAACATTAGAGATTTGAATTGGTGATGGGGATGCAAGGTGACAACTGAATTTAAGGGTCCCTCTCCCATAAGCCGTAACAAAATTTGCACTTGGAAGGTCAGTGACTTCTCCCATCTTTCAATTTCACAGTCACAAAGAGACGTGCTCTAAATTATACGTAAGGCTCAATTGCATTAGGGTTGCAAGTTGGATTCAAAATTCCAGTTCTGACTGAGAAAATTCGAGAATTCAAACATTTAAATGAAATGGGAATGTGTCTTAAAATTTGGAGATAATTACCGAATTTCGATTAGTGCTCTAAGAATTTCAAGAGTACACTAAATTTCGAACATTTGGAAAAAGAAATAAAAGTTTGTGAATCTTTTTGGAATTGAATTGGAACCTTTGTTTTTGATCTGATTCATTAAAAAATAACCAATTACTTACTCGCATAGTAAATTTCTTGGTAGCATATTACGTCAAGCAATTTTGTGAGAGGAGTAGTATAAAAAGTAACAAATAGAGTATTTTTTTACTTTTAATTTTTTTACAATTTAACTAAGCTATCAGTGATGATTAATCACCATGTCATAAGACAAGTAATAATTAAAGAAAATTAATATGACAAATCCATGACATAAAGATAAGTCACCGTATTCAAATACAATCACCCAAATTTCCAAAATTGTTCATAAACTTTTTCCAAAAATAGGTCCAGTTGAAAACTAGCAC
The DNA here is from genome assembly GCF_916048215.2 of Malus sylvestris. Classification (NCBI taxonomy): domain Eukaryota; kingdom Viridiplantae; phylum Streptophyta; class Magnoliopsida; order Rosales; family Rosaceae; genus Malus; species Malus sylvestris. Next base: position 15,578,171 of record NC_062267.1, read on the forward strand.
AATAATTTCAGGGGCATCAAGACAAAAGTATGGTTTTGAAGAGATGGAAAATCAACAATACGTGAGATTTTTTTTAAAAATAGGACATGTGGTTCGTTATTATTGATCTATGTTATTGGGTTGCGATACGACATTCTGAAATCAATTTCTAAGCGTTATCCCTATAACATCAGTCCTTAACAAATTAACAGCAAATTAACAGCATAAATTATTTAATTAATAATGCGATCAAGAAAGTATATACTGTGTATAATAATAATAATAATAATAATTATTATTATTATTTAAACTTCTTATTTAAGTGTAATTGTGTAAATCCTATATTAGATTTGATTCTAGTTATTCTTCCTATTAGGACTTGTATTCTTTAGAGAAGAATGATTTATTCTCTCTTTTATTACTATAAATAAAGGCATTGCGTAGGGGGAATAACACATCCTCTACACAGCCCTACAAACACATCTCTTTCTATATTTTCTCTGTGCCGCCGGCCCCTTCTCCTTGTTAGTTAAATATGGGTCACAACACATTATCAGCACGCTCCTACCGCTACGCTTAAGAATTTGATGTGGAAGTCTTCTACATCAAACCAGTTCACCAATATCATAATGCAATCAGGTTCTTTCAAAACAACGATTTTTTTCTCGATATTTTGCAGTCTTGATAGCATGAACATTCACCATAATGCATGACCCAACTTTACAATTTTTTGAATTATAGATTCTACATAAATTGTGAATTATGTGAATTTGATATTGCCATGACTTGCATCAAATATATGTCCATGCATTAAATTATGGGTAAATTACACTTACCACCTCAAGTTTGGGGTCGATTTCAATTCCTTACAACATCTTTAAAACATTTCACTTTCATACCTCAAGTACTATTTTATTTCAATATAATACATCTGTTACATTTTCCATCCATTGGTCTGTGAAGAGCTAACGTGGTTGCTACATTTGTGACACGTGGCTAAACATTTAATAAAAAATTTAAAATATTAAAATAATTATTTAAAGAAAAGTAAAAAAAAAAAAGGGTAAATTACATAGTAGCCCCGCAGGTTTGAGCTCTATTGCAATCTTATACAACATCTTTAAAACATTTCACTTTCATACTTCAAGTACTATTTTATTTCAATTTCATACAAACGTTAGATTTTCCATCCATGGATCTGTTAAATGCTGACGTGGCTGCCACATATATGACACGTGGCTGCCAAATGTCTGCCACGTGGCAAATAAAATAATTTTTTAATTCAAAAAAAAAAACATATCTGCCACTTTTTTTTCTCTCTCTTTCTTCTTCTTCTCTTTCTCTTTCTTCTTCTTCTTCTCTTTCTCTTTTTTCTTCTTCTGGGTTCGGACCCTTTTTTTTTTTTTTTCCTTCTTCTTCTTCCTCCTCCTCTTTCTTCTTCTCTTCTTCTTCTTCCTCCTTCTTCTTCTGGGTTCCGTCCCTTTTTTTTTTTTTTTTTCCTCTTTCTTCTTCTTCTCTTTCTCTTTCTTTTTCTTCTTCTCTTTCTCTTTCTTCTTCTTCTGGGTTCGGACCTTTTTTTTTTCTTCTTCTTCTTCTTCTCCTCCCTCCTCCTCCTCTTTCTTTTTCTCTTCTTCTTCTTCTGGGTTCGGTCCTTTTTTTTTTTTTTTTCTTTTCTTCTTCTCTTCTTCTTCTTCCTCCTTCTTCTGGGTTCGGTCCCTTTCTTTCTTTTTTTTTTCTTCTTCTTCTTCTTCCTCCTCCTCCTCCTCCTCTTTCTTCTTCTTCCTCCTTCTTTTGGGTTCGGACCCTTTTTTTTTTTTTCTTCTTCTTCCTCCTCCTCCTCCTCCTCTTTCTTCTTCTTCCTCCTTCTTCTGGGTTCGGTCCCTTTTTTTTTTCTTCTTCCAATTTCAGGTTTTTTTAAAAAAAAATTAAAAAATTATTTTATTTGCCACGTGGCAGACATTTGACAGCCACGTCAGCATTTAACAGATCCATGGACGAAAAATCTAACGGTTGTATGAAATTGAAATAAAATAGTACTTGAGGTATGAAAGTGAAATGTTTTAAAGATGTGGTATAAGATTGCAATAGACCTTAAACCTGAGGGGCTACCCTCCCATCCCCATCCGTGCGCCCACCCTCCCATCCCCATCACCCAACCCTTCCCCCTTCCCCCTTCCCTCATCACCCTTCCACCGCCCATCACCTAGTCCCTAAAACCCATTCGACGTCGGCGGCACTTGGGAGTTCAACTTCAGGGGTTTTGACAAGGAAAACCCACCCCACCCAAACCGCCTTGCTGTCACCACATTTGGTCTCAAATCTTTGACCGGGATCCCTATTGACAAAACCCTTCTTCCTTGTTGTTTATTTTGTCATGGAAAGTCGGGTTCGAGACGGGCTTCTTCGCGGCATCACCAGGTAGGTCGAAAGGGAAGAAGAAGCTGAAGAAGAAGAGCATTTCGGTGGTTGTTGTGACTGTAGTGGCGTTGTGGGTTTTCCAATCTCGAAGTCCCGCAATGACCATTCTTTCATCTAGGTTTCTTGCATTTTTGTGGGTTTTTGTTTTTGATTCCATTGCCCTCTAATTTTTGGAATGGATTTTTTGGAATTGTAAAGCCAGATAGAGAGAGAGAGAGAGAGAGAGAGAGAGAGAGAGAGAGAGAGAAGGGAAGAGACGGTGTGGAGTGGCTCAAATGGGCTGGGTTTTAGGGTCGAGGAGGTGAAGAGAGTGGAGGAGATGGGGGGGTTTGCAGGGAAGGGATGTGTTTTCTGGGTTTCTTGGTTTTTATTTTTTATTTTTTACTTTTCTTTAATTAATTATTTTAATATTTTATTAAGTGTTAGCCACATGGCACAAATGTGGCAGCCACGTCAGCTCTTAACTGACCAATGGATGGAAAATGTAAAGGATATATTATATTGAAATAAAATAGTATTTGAGGTATGAAATTGAAATGTTTTAAAGATGTTGTAAGGAATTGAAATCGACCCCAAACTTGAGGTAGTAAAGTGTAATTTATCCTTAAATTATTTATATAAATATGCATTGAATTAATTTGGAATTAAAATAAAAAAATTAATTAAAATTAGGGTTTTCCATGAAGCCTATCCCGCTAGCCGCACCGAGTCGAACTACTAGCCCCAGGCCTGTAGCCTATGTGGCTAAGCTGAGCCGCGAGACCACAAAGCCGGAGCCATGGGCTCTTGGTTTGAAACCCAAAAAAAACCCAACGCTTTCCATGGTGTCTTCTCCCTCACAAGTGGGCCTACATTCTAATCCTGACCTTGGGTCCTCGTCCCGACGACTTAAAGATCATCCCCCGATGAACTTTGGCCGAGATTCGTTTTGAATCTCATCGATTTCTTTGAATTTCGATTGAATTTTTTTAGGGTTTCTAAAACGTTGAGAGTTTTCACTCCCCATTCACTCTTATGGGTCACCGACGAACACACAAGTTTTTGCGATGATCTTTGTGCCATGACACAACTGCCTAAACCGGTGGTGCCGGTCATCTTCTCCGGCGAAGTTCACCTAGCTCGTGCTAGGGTGTCTAGTTCGAAACCTAAGCCCACGTGGGCTTGGCTTGTTCTCGATGAGCACTAGCCCTTTTGGGCTTTGGAGATCTTCTTGCCCCAACATCGGTCCAACATCGGTCCGTTTTGGGCACAGTGTTCTCGTGTCTCGTACCACAGAGGAACACAGTCCACGAGGTTGTTATGGTTTCCATGCATCGTGTTGCACCAAATCCCAACCTATGCGCTGGTGTATTCGTGTTCGTGAAGCACCAGATTAGAACTCGTTTTGGCCTCTGTCTTTGGGTTTGCACTTGCAGCCCATTCTTGTGATGCTAGGCTTGCTTGCATACTAGGCCCGTGCCTACCTCAACTTAATTATGGGTGTGGACCACAACAACAATTTTTTTTAGCCTACTTGTAGGCTTTAGTCCCAAGTTTTGGGCCTCTATTTAAATTGCCTATTTTTTTTAAGACAATTTGGGTTTTATAATTTTTCACCCATACTTTAATCTTTGGCCCGAAGTTCAAATAATTAATTCAATTATAATTCTAGAGTTGAAGATCTATTTGCGTATTTTCTTGTTGCATATTTATGTATATATATGCGTTTGTTTGCAGGTACCATGAACCTGAAGTTCATAAACTATTCTTGAAAATATTAATTGAATGTATTTAAGTTTTCAAACTTTTATGCATGTGACCAGTTCAATTAATTTTATTCTAGGTATGGCTAATGGAAAAGTTAGTTGTCTGGCAGATAGTGCAACCAAGCACATAGTTTTGCGTGAACGCATCTATTTCACTAACTTATTACCTAAGAATGTACCTCTGACAACCCTTTCAGGTTCATCCAACCTGATCGAAGGATACGGAAATGCCCGTATAATCTTGTCCAAATGGCATTATTTTGACCATTCAAGAGGCACTTTATTCTCCACGTTTCGGAAGAACGTTGTTGAGTTTCAAGGACATTAAAGATAATAATTACCATGCTGAAACCTACGTACAAAATGGAGTTGGATTTCTGTGCATCATTTCCTATGAATATGGCTAGAAGCGTATTCTAGAAAAGATGGAGCATATTCTTAGTGGTCTGTATACTATAACCATACACCCAATAAAAGGCCACTATATGGTCAACCCTAACTATGAGACAAATTACACTTTGGCATGATCGTTTGGGACACTTTGGACGAATAGCGATGCGTCGTATCCTCAAATCATTACATGTGCATCCACTAACCCAAAGTTTAGGTTTGATTTAAGGAATCACATGTCTAACCTGCTCTATGAGAAAGCTTATTATTAAGCCTTCTTATGACAGGATTCGTTCGAATCCTCTTATTTTCTACAAAGGATTCAAGGGGACATTTGTGGACCGATTCACCCTCTTTACAGACCATTTAGATATTTTATGGTGGAGAATTCATATTTAAAACTTTTGATGACTATTGCATGTTGGTTGGGGTTAAAGTTAAACATCTAGTATCCCATGTTCATGTTCAGAATAACCTGCCAGAGGCATTCATTAAGCTCTTACAAATGATTGCTCGATCGTTGGTCATACGTACCAAGCTCCCGATCGCTGCTTGAGGCCATGCAATATTGCACGTAGCCATGTTGGTCCACCTGAGGCCTGTTGTGACCTAACCATATAGCTTCCTTCAGTTGGTTACTGTAAGAGTGTAAACAAACACAAAGATGAGAATCCAAGTGAAGAGAATTCAAGGGCCTAGATGATGACAAGTGTCAAGAACCAAGGGAAGTTATAAGGATGTTAGAATCTGTTACAATCTGTGGTTAGTTTGTTAAGATACTAGCTTATGCAGTAAGCAATAGATATATAACTAAGGTGTAAGAAATTTAAACATTAATTACAAAGAAATATACAAGAAAGTCTTTCTTCTTCTCTCTCTACAAAGAAATATGGAGTTTCTTAATCGTCTTCGTTAAAACTATTGCTGCTATCTTCACATGGTATCATCGCCTCGCATCGACCTGGTGCTTCCGCACCTCAATCAAAGCATTTCTTTCTCTTCTTTATCCTCTAGTTTGCAATCTGTTGTGTGATAAACAAAACAATTGGCTTCTTCTGATCTCCATAAAGCTTCAAGAAATTGTTCTTCGTTTTTGCATACCAACTGTTCGATAAATTGTCTCAATGAAAGAATTCTATACAACATCAACAATGGTGACTGCTGATCAGTTAAAGTTCGTTCAATCTCCGATCACCGGTCTTATTTCCACCATTTCGACATCCGTTACAATCAAGCTTGACGATTCTAACTATCTCACATGGAGTTTTCAGATCACTCTTCTATTCGAAAGCCATGGCATTATGGGATTTGTGGACAACTCAAGAAAATGTCCTCCGCAGTTTGATGATAATTCTACAAGTGAAGGGATTGAGACCGATGGTTATCTCGTCTGGAAGATGCATGACCGTGCCCTCATGCAATTGATCATTGTAACCTTATCTCCAATGACGATGTCCTGCATCATTTGAAGTCGAAGCTCTCATGAAATGTGGGTTAATCTTGCTAAAAGATTTTCAATAGTTACAAAACCTACGATCTTTCAGATGAAAACTGAACTCCAAAACATCAAGAAAGGTTCTGACTCTGTTTCTGTATATCTGCAAAAGATCAAGGATGCTAGAGATCATCGTGCAGCTGCCGGTGTTCATTTTGGTGATGATGATATAATCATACTTGCTCTGAAAGGTCTTTCTGCAGAATTTAATACCTTTCGATGTGTCATAAGGGGAAGAGAGAACACTATTTCTCTAAAGGATTTTAGGTCTCAATTGTTGGCAGAAGAGACTACAATTGGTCAGGACTTTGAAGCATTAACATATTGTGGCTCTGTTATGGTTGCTGGTACTGCGATTAACAAAGGGAAAGCTTTAGTTCTTGATCAAGATTCCTCCCATTCTGTTGAATTTGGTTCAAGCTGTGGAACCAATGACCAAAACTACAAGAGTAAGGCCCCGTTTGGGATTGAGGTGATTTTAAAAAAAGCCACTGTGAAAAAAAGCTGAGGGTCATTTTTGTGTTTTGTAAACTGAAAAAATGGCTTATTTTGGAAGCTACTGTGAGAATAAGCTGAAAATCAAAGGAAAAGCTGAAGCTGCTATTTGCTGCTTTGAAAAAAAGCCAGTTTTTTCAAAGCACACGGAGCTACAGTGCTCCTTTAATGAAAAGACACACTATCATCCTGCTTTTTTTTTTCCAAAAGCACTTTCACAAAAAAGTTTACCAAACACTCTACTGGCTTTATTTCACAGCCGCTTATTCTCACAGCACAACCGCTTATTCTCACAGCAGCTTTTTTTCAAAGCACAGCAATACCAAACTAGCCCTAATGATAGTGGATTACCTTCTTCTGGTCATATTTTTGGAGGTCCTTACAATAATAATGGCAGTCAATTTTTTAACATTGGTGGTCATTATCAAGGTGGGTACAAAGGCAATAACTTCAGAGGCATGATGTGAAAAATAAGTTAACACACAAAATTAAACCCTCTTTTTATCAAATGTAGTAAAGTATGTAAGTAGGGATCGTTCTAGGCCGGGGATTAGGAGGGATTGCTAAACACTTGAAAACTGACTTAAAAACATAAAAACAAAATTTAAAACACTAATCTAGACTCAAAGAATGCAAAACTATACTTTAAAATACTTAAACAAACATAAAACTCAAAACAGCAACCTAATGACTCAAAACTGCCTAAAAACCACTTTCTGGGCAGTTTTGAGAACCTAACAAGAACTTGGACGAAGTTGGATGAAAACTTGAATCAAAACACTTAGAAACACAAATCAAAACACTTTCTAACTAATCTAAGACTTCAAAATAAAGGGGGATTTGTTTTGGACGAAAATTGAAAACAAAACAGAAACTTTAAAACAAAACAGATTGTAAAACGTTTTTGGATGAAAAGGATGGATAAAAGGCTAGTTAGGAGGTTCTTCTCCACACATGACACACTTGCAAACAAAATGATTTTCAGTTGTTCTTTCAATAAATTATGAAACTCAACACCCCAAGTTAATTAGATACGCTTAAATTAACCTTCAAGTTCTCCTTAAGTTAATGAATTGGATGGAAAAGCGCATACAACAATTCAAAGCATTCCTCAAAGGTTCCTTACGTGATGAGCACAATAAAGATACAATCAAGAATCATGAAGCACAATGAGAACTATAAGTGTTGACGAGGCATTCGTTACTATGATGAGCATGAAACTAGTGCCAAGAATTCATTCAACGCGATCGTTTTCAAGCGACCTTCACTACTTGTGATTATAAGATTGTAACTATTAGGTGAAACTCCCTCATAATCTAGCATCATATTCATGCATGAAAACTAAGCGTGCACTCTCAATCAACATACACAAATAAGTTATCAATCAAGTAGATGAACGAATTGAATCCGCAACTTATGAAATAACAACTGAATGTAATCAAATCATATTGCAAGCATGTACATGGTTTCGAATCACCCCCCAACTAAGGGGGTTTAGTTCCTCATTCTTGCAATACAAAGATACATAAAATTAGACATTAAAATCAAAGGAAAGAAAACACCTAAAATGCTCCAACTTGGAAAGCAAGTGCATCAATGGATCTCCCTTCCTCCTTGTTGCGGCATGAAGCTTGTGGACAGATTTTTGGGTGGATTTATGGTGTAGAATGGATGGGGAATGATATGGAGGGGTTTAGGGTGAGTGTGGAAGAGTGTTTGATGGTTGGAAGGTGGTGGAGAACTAGGCAAAGAGGGTGGAAGAAGGTGGAGTGGCTGTTATGTTTTCTAGGCACTAGAATGGTGTTTTTGGGGTGTTTTGCTTCCTAGGGTGTGTATGGACGAATTTCTATGATAAAATGATGAATATGGGGGATTGTTCTTTGGCCAAGGGGTGTAAACATGTATTTATAGGCCCCAAAAACCTTAGAAAATCAGGTTAGGCTAGGGATGAAATGCATGGCAAGTTGGTGTGTGTGGTGTGCAATGGTCCAAGGGTGAAAATGAAGTGATGATGCAAAGTGTGAAGGGTAAAATGGAGTGGTGTTGCAGCTAGGGAGCATGAATGATTGTGTACATTGCATAGAGATGGAAAGGGAGGTGAAATGTGTCAACAAATGGGTCAAAGGTGCAACAACATGTGTGACAAATGCCCTTGGATTCCAAATGTGAATGATGGAGGATCAATTGGTGCATGTAATGGATGTAAAGGTTGTCTAAAATCTAATGGGTGAAGGGAACAAGAGGTATCAAGCAATTGAGTGAAATAATTAAATGAATTAAAGCATGAAATCAGAAATTATGTAGGGGACAAGAGTGATCATGCATGGCATGGGAATCCAAAGGGAATTCTATGTGTTTTGCATGGCAAGGAGTGTGCAACTTGGAGTGACAAATTTTTGGGCTGAATTCTTTATCTTTTGGACACTAATTCTTCACATTCTTGGCCTCTTTAGTTCTCAAATTCGTCCATCCACTTTGGCCCATGCATTTGCTATCCATTCCAAGCCCGAAACATGCTCCAAAGGCCTCCAAAAAGCATCTTCTTGCATACTTTGTACTTAGAGTCTTTCACTTTGCATGTGGGCTTCTTTGCATGTGTATGAGTTGTCATTGTTTATCCTTGCAATTACACACACACACTTGCACACACATATGCCCAAAACGTCCATCCTCATGCATGCAATCCATTTGAGCCCAATATTGATCCAACATGCACCAAAATGCACTTTTCTTGCCAAGGTTGTTATTAAGACCTACAAACAAATGAAAATGGCTTTAAACACTAAAATAACTAAAGAAACACAACGTAAACGCACAAGAACAAGCCAATTAAGTCGAATAAATATGCTCCTATCAAGGCAGAAGATGAGGCATATCATATTATTCTGGCCCCAACTTTTATCATCCTTCATCCAACACAAGTCTTGGAATTCTTGGTGCTCTAAGACCATTTCAATCTCATTGTCCTGATCATCCTTTTGAGATCCCAACATGCCAAATTTGTAACAAAAAAGGGCATGTTGCAGCTGATTGCTTTTAGAGACACAATTCACATGTCACAAGTTCTTAGTCTCCGATTCAATGCCAAATTTGCTGGAAATTTGGTCATTCTGCAGTTCAGTGCTATCACAGAGGCAATTTTGCCTATCAAGGCAAGTCACCATCCTCAAATCTCGCAGCCATGTATGTTAATCATCAACCCTCTGTACCTATGGATCAGTTCTGGGTTGCAGATACTGGTGCAACCTCACATATAACCTCTGAGCTAGCCAACTTGGATTTGGCAAATCCATATCAAGGCAGTGACATAATAACCACAGCAAGTGGTGCAGGTTTGCAAATTTCTCACATTGGAACTTGAAAATTACACACTTTTACTCATAGTCTTGCATTGAAAAATGTGTTATATGTTCCAAAAATATCTCAGCATCTATTATTAGTTTATCAGCTATGTAAGGATAATAGATGCATATTCATATGTGATGATCTATGTTTTTGGGTTCAGGACAAACTCACAGGAACAATCCTTCTCAAGGGGCTGTGTAGGGCTGGCTATTACCATATTCTTTTCCATACTATTCAGAAGCCATCATCTCAATCACAAAAATGTTTTCTTGCACAACCTGTTAGCACCAGTTTATGGCATCAAAGGCTAGATCACCCATCTAATGCAATCACCTCTGCAATGCTTCATCAAAATAAAGTCTCTATCTCTTTTGACACATGTAAATCAGTTTGTACATCATGTCTCGAAGGGAAATTCACCAAAATACCTTTTGTTTTTCCTACAACCAAGTCTGTATATCCACTAGAAGTCATCCATTATGATGTATGGGGACCTGCCCCTCTTCTGTCATATGAAAGATTTCAATACTATGTAACTTTCATAGATGAATGTACAAGATTTACATGGATTTTTCCATTGAAAAATAAATCAGAAGTGTTTGCTCGCTTTGTCAAATTTCATGCTTTTCTGTGCACTCAATTTTCTGTCAAAATAAAAGTTCTCCAAAGTGATGGTGGTGGAGAGTATACCAGTTCACAATTTCAATCTTTTCTAGCTACATATGGTATTATTCATAAAAAATCCTGTCTATATACCTCTGAACAAAATGGTTTAGCTGAGAGAAAGCATAGGCACATTGTAGAGACTGCAATTACACTACTTCAAACAGCATGTTTACCAAATCTTTTCTGGTTTCATGCTTATGCTACTGCAACATATCTCATCAATAGAATGCCATGTGCTACCTTAAAAATGTAGTCTCCCTATCAAATGTTGTATGGACAATTCCCATTATTATTCATCTCAAAATTTTTGGTTGTGCATGTTTTCCACTCTTAAAACCATATAACACTAGTAAGTTACAACCAAAAACAACAATATGTGTTTTTCTGGGTTATGCAGGAAATTACAAAGGCTTCATATGTCTAGATATTGCTCAAAATAAACTGTATATATCTAGACATGTATTATTTGATGAATCAGTTTTTCCATACAAACAGTTTTCAAGTTCTCCTAAATCTTCTCAAGCTCCAATCACATCTACTTCACTGAACTCTTATCCATCTCTGCCATGCATTACCTTAACAAATCAAGTCACATCACCACCTCATTCTCATGCATCTCCATCACATATCACAAGTTCAATATCTACAAATGCATCTCGTGCTTCAGAGTCATTGACTGCATCTAGTGCCTTAAATTCTTTGCCTGCATCTTGAGCTTCAGATTCTTTCGAAACATATGCATCTGCAAACTCATTTTTCAATCATTCATTATCAAGTCCTAGTTCCAATCACTTATTTCATTCTGAAATACCAACAAATACACCTACATAGCATACAGTCCTTGTGGATCCTAATTTCCAACAAGAACAACTTCATGTGGTTCTTCCAATACCAATGAATGTGCACCCTATGGTTACAAGATCCAAGAATAGTATTATCAAAAGGAGAGCTTTATTTGCCAGTGTTAGTTCTCAGTCCTTTATCTCAGAACCAAAATCATTCAAAGCTGCTTCTAAAGTACCATAATGGCAGAATGCAATGCATGAAGAGGTAGATGCTCTTCATTCTCAAAATACATGGTCCCTTGTTCCTCTTCCAAGCGGTAAAAACTTAGTTGGGTGTAAATGGGTGCACAGAATTAAAAAGAATGCAGATGGTACTGTGGCAAGGTATAAGGCAAGGCTTGTATCAAAAGGCTATAGTCAGGAAGAAGGTATAGACTATGGCAAAACATTTAGTCCTATGGTTAAGTCTACAATAATTTGACTTGTTTTTGCTTTAGTAGCTCAGTTCAAATGGCAACTAAGGCAATTAGATGTGAAAAATGCCTTCTTACATGGTTTTTTTTATAAGAAGAAGTGTATATGGAGCAGCCTCTGGGTTTTCAAAGCCTTCAACATCCTTCAACTTATGTCTGCAAGCTTCAAAAATGGCTCTATGGACTTAAACAAGCTCCAAGAGCTTGGAATGACAGATTCACCAGTTTTCTACTTGCATTGGGTTTTAAGCCCTCACATGGTGATTCATCCTTATTTGTTCTTCATTCTCACCACGACATTGTCGTATTACTGCTTTATATTGATGATGTCATATTAACTGGAAGCTCATCTCAGTTGATTTCTCAAGTCATCAAAGAACTCACTACAGAGTTTGAGATGAAAGATTTAGGCAATCTGCATTATTTTCTGGGGTTGTAGATTAGTCACACAGATGAAGGATTTGTTTCTCAGTCTAAATATATCACTGAGCTCATTGACAAAGTGGATTTGCAGGATTGTAAACCCTATGCTACTCTTTGTTTGCCATATCACAGACTTCTAAAAAATGATGGCAAGCCTTATCATAGCCCGGCGCAATATCGCAGTGTGGTTGGAGCTCTTCAGTATCTCACCTTCACAAGACCAGATATAGCCTTCTCTGTTAATCAAGCATGTCAATTCATGCATAATCCTATGGAGTCTAATGTCATTGCAGTCAAAAGAATTCTCCGGTATCTTAAGGGAACATCAAACTATGGAATTCATTTTAAACCAGGGCTAATACATCTGCAGTCCTATAGTGATGCAAACTGGGTCGGGGATCCAAATGATAGATGATCTACCTCAGGGTTTGTAATTTTTCTAGGGTCCAATCCTATCTCTTGGGCATCGAAGAAGCAACACACTGTGTCGAGATCATCCACAGAAGTAGAATATCGGGCCCTAGCTACCACATCAGCTGAACTAGCTTGGATAAGGCAATTACTTTGTGACCTACACATTTCTATTCCTCAAGCACCGATGCTTTACTGTGACAACCTCTCAGCTATCTCTTTATCCACCAATCCTGTGTTTCATGCAAAATCTAAACATATTGAGATTGACTATCACTTTGTTTGTGAAAGGGTTACAAGGGGTGATCTTCAAGTTCAACATGTCTCATCTACAGACCAATTGCTGATATACTCACGAAGGGTTTATCTGTACCTCTGTTCCAGCAGCATTGTGGCAATCTCATGCTTAGTTCCCTAGAGCATGAGATTGAGGGGGGATGTAAGAGTGTAAACAAACACAAAGATGAGAATTCAAGGGCCTAGATGATGACAAGTGTCACAAGATCCAAGGGAAATTATAAGGATGTTAGAATCTGTTAGAATCTATTGGTGGTTAGAATCTGTGGTTAGTTTGTTAAGATACTAACTTATGCAGTAAGCAATAGATATATAACTAAGGTGTAAGAAATGTAAACATTAATTACAAAGAAATATACAAGAAAGTCTTTCTTCTTTTCTCTCTCTACAAGTCTAAGTTTCTTAATCCAGGTACGAACCCAACATATTGTATCTATGCATTTTTTGTTGTACGATTTATGTGCCAATTTCGCCGCCCTTATGTACAAAAATAGGGCCTCAATGAAGGATGGGAATCTATGTTGGATATGATTCTTCTTCAATCATTCGTTACTTAAAACCTTTGACATACAATCTGTTTACCGCTTATTTTGTGAATTGTCACTTCTATGAGATAGTCTTCCCATCGTTAGAGGGAGATAAGGACGTTAACGTTCTTGAAAAAAACCATGAATTATCATGGACAACTTTCACTTTGTCTCATTTAGATCATCGCACCGCTCAGTCTGAGACTGAGTGCATTGCATATTAGATCTTAAAAACGTAGCTCAGAGCATTCCAGATGCTTTCTCCGATCTAGTGCGAGTGACGAGATCACATATTCCAGCTGCGAATATGCTTGCAAAGATTGAAGTACCAAATGTACGACGAATTGCACGTTTGGAGGCCCGGGACGCCACTTTGGCCCATCCATGTACATTAGTGGCTAGCCAATCATCTTCCATTACACAAAAGCGTGGCAAACCTCTTTATTTAAAGGATTCACACTCTCGGAAGAGGAAACCCACGACATAGTCCCTTAAAGAATCTATCGTGAATCCGATTGTCGCCTACTCATTTTATTCAACTTGTGAGGAAATTCTAGATTACGGAAGAGTCCTTGAAGTGACAAATCCATCTCCTAAGAATCGTGAGCTTTTGGTCCATTATGCTAGCTTAGATGATGTTTGGTGTAGAAATGAGATGATCATCGACGATGCATTAGCATATGCAGTAGCTACTGAGATCATGTTGAGCGATGACATTGAACACCGTTCCATTGCTGAATATCGATGTAGAACTGATTGGTCAAATTGGAAACAAGCAATCCAAGTTGAACTCGATTCGTTTGCGAAACGTAAGGTGTTTAGACCTGTAGCTCTTACTTCTTCACATGTGAAGCCTGTTGGCTACAATCATTCGGAAACGTAATGAGAAGAACAAAATTTTTCATTAGAAAACTTGTCTTGTTAAGCAAGGCTTCTCACAACGCCCTGAGATTGACTATGACGAAAATTATTCACCCGTTATGGATGTCATTACTTTTCGCTCCGTTATCAGTTTGGTAGTTTTCGAAAAACTAAGTATGCAGCTAATGGACGTTGTAACTGCGTATCTCTATGGGTATCTTGATATGGGAATTTATATGAAAGTTCCCGGAGGACATACATTGACTGGATCAAATATTTCCAAACCCCGAAACACGCTCTCAATTCTGCTGAGGTGTTCACTCTACGGTTTGAAGTAATCCAAAAGAATGTGGTATAGCTGTATGAGTGAGTATTTGACTAGCCAGGGATATGTGAACAACGAACTATGCCCTTGTGTATTCATTAAGAAGTCACATTTTGGTTTTGCTATAGTTGAAGTTTATGTCGGCGTCATGAATCTCATCGGAACTCTTGAAGAGCTCGAAAGAACTGTCATGCACTTGAAGTCAGAACTTGAAGTCAAAATTTAAGATGAAAGGTTAGAATAGAGCACCATTTAGATTGAATCTTAGTACATCAATTGAACTACACCTTGCGCTGCTTTAACGAGGATAAAACGAAGCCTTCGAGTACTCTTATGGCCGTTCAATCTCTAGATGCAAAACGAGATCCCTTCTGTCTGAAGAAGGATGATGAAGAGATTTTGGGGCCTGAAGTTCCTTATCTAAGTGCGATATGCACTTGATTGTACTTAGCGTAATACATTAGACCCGACATCTCATTTGTTGTTAATCTTTTGGCAAGATACAGTAATGCACCAACACGCAGACACTGGACGGGTGTTAAAGACATTTTCCATTACCTTAAGGGGACTACGGATCTGGGCTTGTTCTATCCCTACGGTTCCTTGAGTGATGTTGCACCCCCTTATCTCGAGTCGATTCTTACCTTGTTGGTTATGTCAACGTAGGATACTTATTTGATCCGCACAAGGCTCTTAAATGGTATGTCTTTAGCGTTGAAGGTACCGCAATCTTTTGGCTAAGAGCAATTGTGGGTCATATTCGAAGTTCCTGTGATCTTTAGCCATCGTTGATGTCCTAATGATGATCTATAAAGACAACGTAGCATACATCAAATAGGTCAAGAAGGGTTACATCAAAGGAGACAACACCAAACACATTGGGCCCAAGTTCTTCTTCTCATATCAACAACAAGAACATCAGAAGATTGAAGTCATGCAAATCCGTTCACAAGACAATCTAGCCAACCTCTTCACCAAATCACTACCGAAGGCGACATTTCAGAAGCTTGTTCAAGGAATTGGTATGTGTAAACTTTTTGAGTTGTAACATTGCTAGTTCTCTTTGGAATTGTGTCAAACTCAGAGGGAGTATCCTGAAGTATACTTGCTTGACCTTAATGTACTCTTTTTCCCTACGATTATGAGCATTTTCCCATTGGGTTTTTGCTACCTAACGAGGTTTTGATGAAGCACCCACCTTGGGTTGATCAAATCCATGATGATGTCTCACTACAAGAAAACATGGAATAGGTGACGACATTTTTTGTGACGCCCAAAAATTCATCACAATTTTGTGTAATAAGTGAGGAATTTTAAGAAAGCGTCACATACATACTTGTGCGGGATACATAATTTTTTTTGAAATGTTGTTCGTCACATAAAAGTCTTAAATTCCTCACAAATTTTTAGGCGGCAAATTTTACCACCCAATGAATTATATTGGGTGACGAAAATTTTGCTTTCTTCACAAAACATAAGATAAGGCCACCTGGGTTAGTGTGAGGAAAGGCAAATCATCACCTTTCCTTTATTGAAGGCAGAGAAAAAAGAAAAAAAAACATAAAAGTAAATAAAATCCAAAAGCCCCAACTCGTTAGAATTTATATGTTCTACTCTCACTCCACTTCCTCTCTTAGCCGACATTCACCTGTCCCAAATTTGCCAACTGACTGCTGGTGGCGGCGAGTACCATCACTCTTTCGTCTTCCCTATACCTCCGTTGCTTGCTATCACACTCTACTCTCTTTTTAACCTAAGGCGACTTAGTATCTCAACTACCCTATCTCCCAATTTCTTATCCAAAGGTACTCAAATCTCTCTCTCTCTCTCTCTTTCTCTCTTTCTCGAAATTACTACATTTTTTTTATTTCTTTCTTAGAATTTTGTCTTAATTGTGAAAGTTTTGAATTTTTTTTTATTTTATGTATTTGGTTTTCGAGATATTGGAGATACCCCAGCTATTGAAATCCCGCTCGTGTTATTAGGGTGGAAGATTTTTTCCATTTTTAGTTTTTAATTAAATTTTAGGATGATGTTGATGTATAAAAAAATTAGGGTTTTCAATATGGGTGTGAATACTTAATGCCCTGCTTGTTTGTTTAGCATCTACCTGCTCTTGAATTTCCTGTTATTTGAATTTATGGAATTCAGTTTATTGACATTCATATTTGTTATGTTATATGTCTATCTTAACAAATTTTTGAAAAATTGTTATGGCAACCTATTGAACTATGTCAAAATCTGAGGCTCAATACTAGTACTGAAGATAGACAATGGATTTGTTGTCGGAATCACTTTAGTTCCGATTATTAGAGAAGGGGTCCAGTCATTCATTCACACTGCTTGTTGCCATGTGGACCAAAACAACAAATGCTCTGTCCTTGTAGAGTTTGTCATAACATTTTTTCACTTAATTGAAGATGTTCATCTACATTCGTTGAATTTCAGTATGATTATGAATTATGACAGATGGATAAATTGTTGAATTTGCTACTAGAGTATTTGAATACTTCAGTAGTTTTGTGTCTGAATACTTTGTATATTCATGCTTGATGACCATTACAAGATTACACACCTATTAATAGGAAAGAGGGAAGGAGAGCTCGGACAGAGTGAGGTCCATGAGGAGCTGTGACACCCAAGATACAATAATGAAAAGAAACACTCCACTACACTTAGTTGGAGAAAATATAATAACAACCAATATACAAACATTAACTAGTTATAAAGGGAAAGCACTTCTAAATAACAAAGTCTCAACTTGAGATTGTGCAAGGAGTCTTCGATATGCTTATAATGATAATTATTTATGATGCTAGTCTGTTATTATTTTTCCTTTTCCAATTTACTAGATGACTTCTATGCAACGAGGAAAGAGGGTGAAATGGGTCAGGGTTGTCCTACCTCCGCATCCACCATCACCACCTTCTCCATTGCCACCACATGCTCGCTCATTCACCTGAAGAGCCAACAGACATGAACTTAGGTATTTGAGAAAGGCTAGTTATAGTTAATTTAATTCTTCTTATTAATGTTGTTTTAAACAAGTTATAACATTGATCAGATATATATATTTTTAAAATTTATAGAGACAGATTTTGATTTTACTGCAAAAAAGATGACACGTGGAAAGCCACGTGGGAAAGGCCTCCACAATATTTTGGAGGCCAATGTTGGGAAGAAGATGCCGGTCATCTTTGATTTCAAACTTCAAGTTCCAAATGATCTGGTTGTATCAGGTTTTTTCACTACCGAGATAGGGAATATTGTTCAGAATCATTCACCCGTTTGCTATGAGAAATGGATGATGGTCTCACCACAAGAAAAGAGGAAACTGTGGGATAAGTTGCTTGTGATTTTGATTTTAATTCAATTTATTCATAATAATTTCAAGCACTCACTCGTATATTTTATGTTTAACAATAGGTATTATTTATGGTGGACCTATCCCATTCGAAGATTATTGAATATGTTGATAAAAAGATGGCGAAGTTGTACTCTATGTTTAGGCACCGGTTGTATAAGTATTACTTGTCATGTGGAACACCTGCAAGAGGACGAGCTAAGCTGCCGAAAGATTAGATATGGAATGGGAGACCAAAGAGTCATTGTGACTGGTTATGCAATAATGTTTACGCTACTACCCACTTTTTGGTATGTATCCTATCCAATCTTTTCTAATATAAAGCTGTGATAATATTAGACGCTATGGGGGTGATTGATGCTGCATATAACTAATGCTGCATATGACTAATGCTTCATATGGATATTAGATGATATGGGATGACTGATGCTGCATCAGTTATATGAAGCATTAGTCACCCCATAGCATCAGTTATATGTAGCATCAGCCACCCCATATTGTCTAATGCTACATATCACTGATGCACCATCAGTCACCTCATATCATCTAATATCCATATGCAGCATCAGTTATATGCAGCATCAATCACCCCATAACATCATTTATATGCAGCATCAATCACCTCATATCGTCTAATAGATAATCTATTAAATGTTACCAACTTATTTAATATATAGGTGCTTTTGCATGTATTATGTAGTGTTTATGGAAATTAGAATCTAACTGATTGGAAAAGATGTTAGACAATAGTATTCTATTAAATTTGATCTGTTCCATGCTTGAAGCTTGGTAAACCCCCAAGTTCAAAAGATTCAGCTTTTCGAAAGAGGAAGATGAAGGAACAATTGAATCCAAATGAAATCATTTAGGAAAAAAAATGAATGACAAATCCACAATTCATGATTCTGTACTTCCAAGAAAAAAAAAAGTCCTTGATGAGACACATGTCCCTGAAGAGACAGAAGTACATGAAAGCAAATAAATCTCCATAAATTATGCATGTAATAATGAATTGTGGGATCGAAATGAAATAATCATCGGCGACATATTTGCATTCGCAGTAGCCACTGAAATCATATTAAGTGATGATATTGTGCTCCGCTCTATTGATGAATGCAAATAGAGACAAGATTGTCCTAAGTGAAAAGATGCAAGGCAGAATTAAATTCATTGAAAAGGCGAATTGTTTTTGGACTAGTAGTACAAACCCTGCCTAGAGTAAACCCTGTGGGTTACAAATGGGTATTCACAATAAAGAGCAATGAGAAAAGCGAGATTGCAAGATATAAAGCACGACTCGTTGCACAAGGTTTTTCACAAAGACCTGGAATTAATTATGAGGAGACATACTCTCCTGTAATGGACGCAATTACGTTCCATTACTTATTAAGTTTGGTAGTTTCAAAAAAACTTGACATGCAACTTATGGATGTCATCACCGCGTATCTATATGGTGAATTAGGTACTGACATATATATGAAGGTCCCATAAGGACTTAAGTTGATTGAAACAACTAACAAACCTCGTATACAACGCAAACACATGAATATATATTACAAGTCTGGGAGGTAGGAGCTTTCCAAATTGTACATGTCTACAATACTAACTCTTCTTTTGCTTGTCATCTATCACATGTGTAATTAATGTAGGAGTTTTCAAAGAAAAATTCTGATAATAGGAAGAAACAAAAGTATCATCACAAGGGAGGAGCAAGGCCATTCATCCAACATTCTAGAAAGGCTCACATGGTAATGAAATTAAAGTACTTATAATAATTCATTATGCAATCTCTTGCATGTTTCTTTATTATTGAGAATAAAGGAGATCCATTATCTGTGATTGACAATTGGGGAGCTCTCCACAAAGACAAGAATGACAAGTGGATCAATGATGTTGCTTAAGACAAATATGTAAGTTATTCATGAGCCACTCAGTTTTGTCATTTCAAATGAGTTGGATATTAAAACAAAAGCTACAAATTATATTTACAAACTGATTATACTTAGTGGTTTGCTTCTAAATAAGTTAATGATCATATACAAGCACTCAAGTTGTGTTTTCTTAAGCATATTATAGCTGGATATGTTTGAAATGAAAAAAAAAAAAAAACTGAATTGCTTCTATTTTATTATTAAAGTATAACATGAAGAAAAAGAAGGATTAACTAAGGGAGAAGTTGACTGAAGAAGCACTTGAGGGTACTCCATTAGATTCATTATATGTGTCATTGGATGATGAGTTTGGAATCATGGTTGGAAACCTTGGGAGGAAGGGAAAATCTGTTAATGGTGTAGGTGTTTTTCCTCGTACAGATACTTATGGTTGCGGTTCTTCTATGGCTTCAAGTTTTGAGTTAATTGATATAAGATCTCAGATCAAGCTTCTATCAGATGGTTTCCTCATATTGCAACAAGAGAATGAACAATTAAAAGCTCCATTGGATTTACAGAATGTTGATATATGTTCATAAAAATCAAGGCTTTTTTGGCTACAAGTCAGGGGAAGACCAACAACAACTATACAGAATCAAATGGTGATATTTCAGAAGGTGAAAATACTTATCCTGAGCTGGAAGAACATGATTTGGAGGAGGATTGGTTTCGATATTATGTCTTTTGCTGTTAGTTTCAAGGTTCCACATGGTATACCTCTTTTGTTAGCACCTAAATGTGTCTTAGACTTCTCTTTTGTTAGTACCAAAGCTTTCTATAATAGCACCAAAGTTGTCTATAAGTGTTAATGCTCATTATTTTGGTGTAGCAGGCTTCTATTTTGTTTGTACCTGAAACTGTCTTTTGTTAGCATTAAGCTGTTTTAGACTTCTCTTTTGAGATAGGTTACCATAACTTTAATTTTTAGGACGTCCACTTGGTGAATGTATTCGACTTATGTGCTTAAATTGTTGATTAATGAAAATGTGAAGTATTACCTATAATTGTTATGAACTGCAATTCTAGATTACGAAGCAGGAAAAAACAATTAATTTGTCAATATTATTCCTAAATAGGTATTTGATTTAAACATATGTGACTTAAGTTGTGCCACATATAAAAGGAATATGTGACGATTTTAGTGTCGCTAAGTGCAACTATATCATTATGGCATCATATTGGGTGACAACAAAAGCATCTCATATAAATTTGATATGAGACGCAAAAATAGGTCACATAATGTTGCATGTTGTGACGCATACTTTGTCACACATATTGGTACTAAGTGACGCAAGTAGCATCACACATACGATAAATATGTGACGAATTTAAAATTCGTCACACGGACTATACATGACTATGTATATGTGACGAAAATTGTGACGCTAGAATTTCGTCGCATATAGTCAAATGTGATGAATTTTCTTGTTTATGTGACCAATATCTGTCGCCACCTAAGACATGTTTTCTTGTAGTGTCTTGTAGACGTTTCATTTGACTTCTCATTTCTCATGCATTTTTCCTTAAACTATGGATTTTGTCCTTACTCAAGTTTTTACAATAGCCTTAGGGTGTCTTTGTTTTTTTCTTTTTTTGAGACTTACTTCCTTATGCAATTTCCTACCTTATTTGAATAACGTGTTCCCATAATCAGTGTCGATGAGTCGACTTCCTCATCTCTACATGCTGCCGAATCTACTTAGGTATTTCACACTCGAGGGGGAGTGTTATAAACTTCTTATTTAAATGTGATTGTGTAAATCCTAGATTGGATTTTATTGTAGTTATTCTTCCCTATTAGGACTTGTATTCCTTGGAGGAGAACGAAATCTTATCTCCCTTATTACAATAAGTAAAGGCATTGCGTAGGGGAATAACACATCTCTACACAACCCTACAAAAACATATCTCTCTCTATATTTTCTCTGTGCCACCAACCCCCTTTTCTTGTCAGTTAAATATAGCCAGGGATGGATCTATTAAGGGACCTTGGTGGTCCCGGGACCACCCGGAAGCCCGGACTAGTGGTTGTGAGACCTCCGCAGACCACCAAATAAGGGTATATGGTGGAGGAGAAAACAGCAGCGACAACTGCTTTGTTACGGCCTTCTGCAAACCAGGAGGAGAAGAAGATGACTAACCATTTAGTAAAACGGTGTGTTTTTGCTATTGGTTTGAAAACACTTTGCTAAGCCACGTGGGAGACTTTTTAGCCTCACCATTTTTATTAAAAAACAAAAAAAATCACGTGGGTTGCTTTGCTATACAGTCCACTTTACCTATTATAATTATAATTCCCTATTTAACGATCCACTTTATCAATTCTAATATGTTTTCTCCTCCACCACTTAATCCTCTTAACACACCCCGTCCCGGAGGAGGGCATGCTGGCCGTCACGTGAGAGTGACGTAACCATTTACACAGTTCGGAAGCTTTAAAGATACAATTACTAAGATATAACACCTGAGGGTGAATTCTACTTTTGTGAATTCTGTCAGAACACCGTTGGATTCCTCGTGGCCACCACAGCTCTGCTAACTTGAACCTGGAGGGGCGCAAAACAAAATTGAGTGGGTCAGTAAAACAAAGTTTTTCGAAAACATTTCATTTAAAACATTTCTAACCTCTCGCTGTAGAACCTGTATACTTTCTCAGAAAATAACATAATAGTATATAAATCCTCATATGTCACAGATCATCAATCTATCACAAATCCAGAAATATGTCATGTCATAAATGTCAATAACGAAACATGGATGCATCAAAATAACAGGTGACATAATGAATCAACTGGAGATCCTGCAGTTGGTCCTGTACGGTTAATTCCATAGCTCAATATCCAACCCAGCCGGAGTCACCACGGTGACCTGTACGACACTACTTTGCATATAAATCGGAACTACCTAAAGTAGTCTGTACGATAAGAAAGGTGTAAGAATACGCTCTAGTGCTTCTCTCATCAATCATCTGCGCGCATAATCTAAGGTCACCTACTAGTTGGAACCACCTCTAGTGGTCTGTACGACTAGCATGTCGGAACCATCTCATGGTCTGTACGACATGCACCTAATTGGATCCAAGGTGAGCGTGCGGTGCGGTGAATAATATAAGCACTAACACCAGGGGTGCAGGTTATGAGCTCTCAACACAATTCACATCATCAATGATTCACATGAATAACATAAACTCACCTGATACTCACATGTGCGTCCACAGCACCAATTCACATATATATATATATATATATATATGCATCAATTATCAATTCGTATAACTCATAATATGCATGCATGGCATTTGAAAACATACTTTCATATAAATTCAATTTATGGGAAAATCAATAATATATAGGTATATACGGAAAACAAAACTGCCCACTCACCTGGAGTTCGCCCTACAACTCCCTAGCGCAACACATCAAGGCATCATGACGATCGGCGCCTAGAACAATAATCAATCAAACCTCAGAAATCATATCGATAGAATATGACTTATATAAAATACGTCACTACATAGTTCGATCCGGAAGGTCTGCAACTCAAACTTCCAATCCGTAACTTTCGGAGGTCCACAATATGTCTCTAGAATAATATCCTAAAATTTCATTACCATCCAACAGTCGGATCTCCGTCAATTGTCAAAACCAAGTGACGGTTAACATTCTATTTTATGAACTTACAACTCCAATTCCGGAAGATCCGCAAATCGGATTCCCAATCCGTAAGTTCCTATAATCCTCAAATATTACGTATTACAATGTATTAAAGTTTGGTGACGATCCAACGGTCGGATCGTCAACTCACATTTTCACCTAACCACAAATCGTAACGAACTTAGGTTCAATTACTCAATTTACGTCAATCAGTTATCAAAACTGAGCCTAGAACGTTAAACACATGTTAAGAATGACATTGGCGGGCCACTGGCCATGCGCCGGCGCACGGGCCGCCGCGGGTGGCGGTTGGCCGTCCCAGCTCGCCGGAAAATCCAACTATTTCAAAAAATTCTCAAAAAATACAGAACTGAAGATCTCAAAGAGTAGAGAAAACTTTATACCTGTGGCCAAGTCCAACTTAGCCTGGAAACACTTCAATTTCATCAAACCCGTACGAAACCCTATATGTGGTGTTCTTCAATTCGTCCTCAATTCAACTCCGCTGCTCCAACCAACAATTGGGCATTGTTCTAGGCCTCAAGGGAAGTGTATGTGTAGTACCAATTGGAAGAAATTGTTTCAGAATTGGGAGAATCGGCGGGGGCAAGACCCGCCGGAGTCACCATCGCCAAATGTCGTGGGTTTGGCCCAATTTCTATCGAGTCTTGAGAGAAGAATGAAGGAGAAGGGATGTGGTGATGCTTGCAGGTGGAGATGGGATGAAAATCGCCTGAAAAATGGCTCAGAACCGCCGGAATTTCGCTGGGTCGGCGGGTCAGGGGCGCGCGGGTCGCCAGGATCCGGTCGATGCTCTCCTTTCCTTTCTTCCTCCTTTCCCTCCTTTCCTTCTTCTGGTTGGCCAATCAACTTCCTCTCTCCTCTCCCCATTCGGCCTCTCCTTCTTCTTCTCTGATTGGGCAGCTTTGCCCAATCTCTCTTTCTCTCTTTCCTCTGTTCTTTCCTCCCGATGCCTTCTTCTTTCTTTTCCCAATTCTAATAATCAACTAATAAAAAATATAATAATAACACACAAATATATAAGTATATATTAACCAAAGTAAAAGTACTTCTCGCTATACGTTAGTCAACGAAAGTCAAAATTCCTTCACCTCTAGCGCATTTTCGTAAAAATCAAGGACAGGCTGTGACACCTCTCATTCCTAAATTTAAGTGTTATATTTTAGTTTAAATTAATACTATAAAATGTTTTTTTTTGTCAAAATGTTCGAATGATATGATACATTTTAATACCTTCAGGATGCCTTGCATAAGCTGCACCGTACGCTTCGTCCAAAACTGTTTTCTTTAATTCCATAACATTAGGTACATTCATTTTGTTCTCTTGTATAGGCATGCCATCTGATTCCCTAACTCTGACGTTTGAGTCTCGAGTACGATCTATTAAATAGACCTAACTTGAAAATTAGCAAGTAAGGCTTCTTCTCGATCTTCCATACCCAACTTTACTCCAGTAGATCCCAAATCCACAAGAAGATGAACATGGCAAGCGTACCTAGCATTAATTCTCACTGGAGCCTATTGGAAATGTGCCCTAAAACCAATCATATGACGATACTTTATGGACATTTCACATGTTAAACTAATCTAATTTGATATCAAGGGCAAATATTATTGTTTTAAGCCTTCTCATATAAATGTTATATGCTTAAACGATAAGTCCAAGGAATATGTAATTAGGAGAATGTAATTTAAACAAGTTAGATTCATGAGACCATTCTCTTTCGTATACATATCCTAAACGTTCCTGATCATAGGATTGCCAATTGGGCATTGACAGTCCGTTAAGATCAATACGTGCTATGTCTTCTCTTAGGGAGAGTGACTAGTCTCGAGTCATTGGTGTGACTGACACCAAGACAAGCATGTAGGTGCTCAATAGAGAATGAGTCCACTCAACACAATCAACAAGGAGTTCTCATACTCATGTCACATGAGAACCCATGGTTGGGATAATGCAAAGTAGTCCTTTGACCTGAGGCATCATAGTTGTCTTGTGGTTAGGTCTTTGATATTTGACTATGTCAAAGTCACTCCATCAGAGGGTGTCCACGGCATAGTTGGGGTTAAGCCGCTTAGCCATGGAGGCAAATGAATGCACAACAAGGGATCTCTAACCTTCAAACCGTTTGAGGGAGAATACTCTATGATATGATTAAGAATCTCTGGCCAGAGTATGAATGAGATTTAGGAAGTCGTTCCAAATCACATTCAAGGTAATCATATAAGTAAGAGAATCACATTGGATAGAAGACATGAATAAACTATCAAACCAAACAATGTGGTCAAGAGTATTGTATTAGAGAAAGACCGTATTGCATTGTAATCCTAAACTGAATAGGTTCTCCACCTCTTCTGATTAGCTTGGGTAACCATGACATAGTGCTAGGTGTCACTCATGGTTTGTGGAAGCCCTAAACGTGTATAATCACTAAAGGGAGAATTGAAAGTAAGTTTCAATTCACAATCGATTTGAAAGAGTTCTAATCGCCCATTGCCTCGCTAAAAGGAACCTAATGAATCATACACCGTGTAAGGTAGAGATTGAAGAAACAACGGAGATGAGTAAGGACAATTAAATGGTTTAATTGTTTATGGCAAGAATTAATTAATATGTTAATTAATCAAACGAATAAGTTCGTTTTAAACCTTGAGTTAGTTTTGGGCCTTAAAGCCCAAATTGGGCTTTGAATCGTCAAGCCCATTAGCTTAAGTTGTATGACAACTTAACAAACAAAATTCAAGAAGCCCAAAACAGCCCAAAGGCTTGGGAAAACCGGCCATATAGAGAGGGGTAGTGAACTTGGCTTAATTGCAAGTTTGCCACTCCATTGTGATGTGGTATAAAGGCAACTTTATAGCCATTTCATCCTTAGGGTTTCTTTTGGAGAAAATTGGAGAGAACATGTCTCTCCCTTTCTCTCTAGCAGGCCCGCCCCTTGGAGGAGATTAGCTAGCAATCTTTCCTCCTCCAAGGTCACTCATCTCTTCTTCATGTCCTTCCTTGGTGTGGAAAATTAGAGGAGAATCTCAACTTTGAGAACTTGGAGAATCCTTTCAACCATCCTCATCCAAGAAATCCATGGATCTAAGAAGCAAGAATGAAGGCCCTCTCCTTGGGTGATTAGCCTTTGCTTATGCAAAGAGGAATCAACAAAGGTATAAAGTTTCTCAACTCACTTTGTTTTGAGTTGAGTCTTGGTTCACCCTTCTACTAGGCTTTGAATTTCATAGGTAATGTTTTGTTTTGAGTGCATACAAGCATGATTCCGCCTTTAATTGTTAATTGCATGCCATAGATGTTGCTCAAATGAACATGTTTTTCACAAAATTTCCTTCAAGTGGTATCAAGAGCCTAGGTGTAGTAGTTGGTGAATCCTTTTGGGTTTTGTATTTTCATAGTTTATGATTTGAATGTTGTAATTGTTACAAGCTTTATTCTTGCTTCTTTGAATGTAAATTTTGTTAGAAAATTTGCCATCTCAAATGTTGTAGATGTAGTTCATATGAACATGAATTTTGGAGCTAAAATTTGGTGCCATGTTTTTTGGGGAAATTGGGCCAAATCCAAAGGGTGGATTTTTGGGTTCATGTTTGTCTTGTTAAAAGTGTTTTAAAGTGACATTAGGAACCCCTAAGTACCCTAGTATGGTAATATGTTTTTTCCCTTAAGTTTGAGAGTTTTTGGGGTGTTTTTGGGTGAAAAATGTTCATGGAGCTCTTATGGGTTTTCATGGATGTTCTTCATTATTCTAGTTATGTTTTTGGCAAGAACAAAAATGTTGGGTATTTTGATTCAAATTTTTGGTTGTTTACATAAAGTTTTTGTTTGTGATAGATGGTTTGAATTTTCAATAAATACCCATATCAATCACTTACACCTTTTCCTTGTTTCAAGGAACCATGTTTTATGGAAACCTAATTTTTCAAACCAACCCATCACCTTTAACTTTTGTTGAAAAATTCAAAAGTTTTATGACACCACTCACCTACCAAAACCGGCCCACCCTACATGTAGGGTACTTTTGGGGCTTTTATGCAATTACATAAAGTTTTGATACTTTTGTGTATTTGTAATTTGACCCGAAAGTTTACGTTTTTACGTAAAGGCCCAAAATCACTAAAGGACAAATTATTTTGCTCCTTTAATGAAGTTTTTGTATTTGATGAAATTTTTGGGTTCTAGTTGTAATTACATGAAGTAGTGGACTTTTGTGTTTTTACAAAGTGACCTCAAAAGTTTGTGTTTTGCAATATAGCCCAATGGTTGAGGTTATTGCTTTTTGGCCCAAATTAGTTAAGAACAAAATAGTTTTGTATCTTTAAATGAGAATTGGATTTTCATTTCATTTAGCTCCATTTAAATCAATTGTATGGATACAAAAACCAAATGAAAATGTTGCATTCAAGTTTAATTAGTTAAAGTGTTAATTAATTAAAGAAAGGGTGATTATGAACCCAAGCCTACGATAATTGAGCTATGTGATAGGCCGTCTCAAATTTGTTTGAATCATGGGAATGTGTAGATTAGATTTTGGTTGTAATTTGATATGATCAAATATTGTAAAAGAGCATAAGCTCTTCTTTACTTTAAAGTAATTTGTTTTGATCAAATGTTGTAAAAGAGCATAAGCTCTTCTTTACTTTGAAGTACTCATTTTCTTGTTTTATTTGATATGCATGAAATTGGAGTAGTTGGGTCCAACGCCCAATAAGAAAACACGCCTTAATATGATTAAACGCGTAACTAAAATCAATCAACATCCCTAGACCGAGATTCAACACTATGCTCGTGTTGGATCGAATCAAAGGTTCATAGTCATCCTAAGGCCTTAAGGCAACTATATAGTCCATCAATGAATGCAAACCTTATGTTAGTAGTACCATATACTCTTGCTTTAAAAACCGTTTTACAAGCATAGTGAGAGTATTATATACAACTAAATCAAACACATGGACTAATAGTTGTAAGAGGACCAAATTGTTTTAATAAGATTAAAATGCATGCTTATATGTGATGAGACCTAAAACCCTCAACCAAACCATTATTAAGTTGATAAGCGTGAGAGTGCTTTGAACACTCTTTCGTGGCCTTCCACCGTGATAGGCTCCGATAGTTTGTGACTCGTACACCGACTTCATCCTATCATGGGGGAGTACAAAGTGCGTGCTTACACTCAGAAGGAGTTCTATATGCATACATGATGTTGTGAAGGTAGGCAACGAGAATGATCAATATCATATCATTGTGAGGTTGTTCTTGAACCCCTACTCGAATTTTCATGGTGGGAATGACTTAACTAAGTGCAATGGAGCCAACATCATATCATTGTGAGACTTCATTCTCTAGAGGCCAAATAAGATGGGTACTTGCAAGAGATGCAAATGAGTAAGCGTACTCTCTCATTATTATTGATGCTAGCCAACATCATATAATTGTGAGGTGGGCTTGGTAATGATGAGTTTCCCATACCCTACTAAGAGTTTCCTCCAAAACTCTCGAATTCTGATGAAAGATATGGAATTTGCCAAAAATAGTGGGTGGTGCTATTTGATTTAAAGACGCGGATCAAATGGCTTAAAATCAATCAATTTATATTCGTTATGTATTTATTTACCAATATATTTGCAAATGCTATCCAAAACTTGACAAAGAAAAAGCCGAAAGCTTTAGTTTGCGGACTTGGTACTACAATCCCATAGATTGTCTATAATGGCTTGTATATGTACCTAAGTAGTCTCATCCTCACAATCTTTCTATTGATAATGTATCATTGGAAGAACATGTTAGATAAGTCTATCATAAAGAGGACAAGACTTTTAATGTCATAATTCTTCAATTACAAATTGTTGTATGAAGAAATAAGAGTTGCTTTGAACAACCCTTAGCTAACGCAAACATTAGTGCTTGTTTCTTTGTTACATGAACAAGGAACTTGAGAAGTAAGCACAAGGGCATGGACACTTTATGTGCCATGATTCTTCACTTACAAATTGTTGTATGAAGAAATGAGAGTTGCCTTGAACAACTCTTGAAAGTTTGTAATTATGTTTAGAACATAATGGTTGGTTGACAAAAATAGTCCATAAACATGTACTTATGATGATTTTGAATCATTGAGTGTTGAAGTGTTAAACCACTTCTAGAGACGGAAACTAGGCAAGGACTTCACCTTTGTGTCCCTATCCAAATGGTTCACTAAGTTTATTGTAAACTATATAGTGAACAAAAACCACACGCTCTCCAAATCGTTTGATGTGTATAACACAATTGAAATAAGTTTCAAGAGAGATAGTGGGAGTTCAGGGACCATGACTATTGTAGTCAAAGGAGAAGTCAAATGAAGAAGGCGAAATAACTCCAAGGGAACAAACTTTCTTTATGAAAGGATGGACATTGGAAGGGGTATTTGCAAGAAATGTCTTGTAAGTGTCAAGAACACACCTTTCGAAGGTGTTGTAAATTGTTCTTGAATAGTTCAAAACAGTTGGTTCTTCTACATGAATGCTTGATTCCGTATTAGTAACTATGTTTTACAATCGTTGTAAAAGTGTGGCTAATAAGAAGCAGAAGATTAATGAGAGAAGAGAAAGTACTTCACATTCGGAATGTGAATCAAATGTAGATCTTTGCGAAAGCGGGTAGTACTTACTTCCTCATATGAACTACCAAAGAAAATGGAAAAACAAAGATTGTCTTTACATTCCAATTTGAATAAAGGAACTTAATTCCGTATGAGAAATGGATAAATGTTTTGTTTGACAAAACATTGTTCTTTATTAATGAATGATTAGATTATTGTAATCTAATTGATTATCTCTATAGTAGAGATGATATGGTAGTGTTAACTGTTTAGAATATAATGATGCTTAAAACCCAAAAGGTTGCAAGGTAGTGACTAATCCCAACTGAGTTGTGATACATCTAAAACATAAATTACGAGTTAAATTACGAGTTGGTCATAGTTGAATGCTTTAGATCGTTAGATCCGGATCCAATGCCTTCTTGTTAAAATTGTATAGAGGCAATATCTTTGAATCTTTATTCTTTTGGAAAGGAAGAAAGAATCACAAAGTTGTTGAGGTTAATTCACTTAGATATTAGTGGCACTTGTCCACAACATAATACTACTCATGTTGTATGACATTCACCGAAGATCGCTCTCGGTTGGACTATCATTTATTTTGAATAAACACAAGTCCGAATACTTTGCAAAAGGTTTCAAAGAATTCAAGAAATGTAAGTTGATGAGTAAGATGTCTAAAGTATTTACCTCCTAAGATTTGATCCAAGGAAAGGTAACACTTTAGAACAATTTCCTTGAAAGATATCAAGGAAAGAAGTATCATATGATAATGGATTTCTCCATTAGGAGAAGAACGAACTTGAATAAGATTTAGTTTGTTGGATGTTATCAATTACCCATATATATGATATATACTTCTAAGACAATATGATTGTCAATTAGAAGATCTTCCAAAAATTTTATGACTCCATAGGATGTAGTTGGAAAGAAAGATAAGTCTTAATCGTGTTAAGATTTGGGGTTGTGCTTATTTGTTTGAAAATTATCTTGTGGATATCCTTAAATTAACCTTTGGATATCACTTCTATAAACCAACTAACAAATGTTGTTTTGTTGGGTAGTTCATTGTAATCCTACAATATGATTTGCCTAAGTGCAAATGAACGAGAGATAGAACTCAAAGAATGGGTTCTTTGAGAGACAAGATGATAATCAACAAATATAACAACCTAGTTCCTACACCACAAGCTCCAAGGTAGTCGAAAATGATTTATAAACTGTCTTAGTTGAATGGTTTGAACTTTATGACTATATCATAGAGTTACACCTCTTAATTCGAAAGAAATAAGAATGAAAAATCCTTATGACTACATTGAGTGTATATACGACATATACTCAAGGAAATGGTAAAGTACCATTTGACCCGAAATAGTGAAACCTTTAATAGCTAATTGGTAGCTTAAGGTGACTGCAATCAAAGAGATTGGTTGACTTGGAAGAAACCATCTTTGACGTAGTCTTGGTTTCAATTAATTCAAAAATTGCTAGCTACAACTAAATGGTGATTCAATGTTTGGACATAATATGGGTTTCCGAAACCATTATTAAGATAGTCTTGATAATATATGTCTGAAACTATGAATCACAAGACATGTAAGTTGTAAAGATCCATCCATCATGAATCTTAGCAAGCTAGTGGGAGCTATAAGCGTCTTATGAGAGAAAGATCAAATCGTTTGATTTCTCATAAAGGTGTAAATGAATCTTTTGTTTACTAGGTTTACAAAAGATTATGGGAGTTAATCATGTTCCTAAATTTGAATATATATATATATATATATACACATATATGATATATTAATTTTGGAAATGAAAAGAATACTTCTTCGTTAAAGTTATGACTTTAAACATTCTATAACGATAGAATGTATATGGGAGACATAGTCTATAAACATGGGATGGAAATCTATAATGATGGATTTCAGGATATAATTGGATTATATCAAGCCCTAATGATAGACAAAAGATGCTAGGAAGTTTCTCATATGATGATAAACTTCAATCAGAAGAACAACTCTAGTAAGACTAGGAGGTAGCTCTTCTCAAAGGGAGCGTACCCTTTGACTCCCAAAGAAATAATGCGTAAATAGAATCCTTTATGCATACGCATAAAGGTGATTTATGTATTTCATATTGTATGAAAAACGTTGATATGAGTTGTACTAAGATCGGTACAAAACGATATCAATGCAAGCCCAGGATGAGAACCATGGCAACTGTCAAGTGAATCCTTAAGTATTTGAGAAATAATAAAGGATGGATTCCTCAAGAATGAGGAAGAATTAGAGTAACGTAATGGAATCGTAAATGTATTAGATTATGAATCTAATCCATCATTGGATGTTTCTTCATTATGAATGAAGAGATAATCAGATATCTCTTTATTATGACTAAAGAGATATTTGGATGGAAACATTAAAAGTAATGACTTTAGTGTGTTCCATTGTGAATGCAAAATATATTGCCATATAGAAGCTTACAACAATGTTGTTTGGATGAGAAAGTTCATTCATGAACTCTCTATTCGGTTCCAACCAGAAAGTGTCTCTACTGTACCGACACTACGACACTAATGGGGCGATAGCTCAAGCCAAGGAATCAAGGTTTCATCATGATCCGAACTCAAATGAGAGACTAAACCACTTGATTAAGAATCATGTATAATGGTGACATCGTTATTCTCAAGGTTGCTTCTATGGATAACATATAGATATCCATTGTCTAGGCCTACTACTTAGCCATTTTTGAAATGACTACAGAAGACGTATCATCACTGATGACCAAGCTGATTGGCTCTAGTGCAAGTGGGAGATTGTTGGAAATGTGCCCTAAAACCAATCATATGATGATACTTTACGGACATTTCACATGTTAAACTAATCTAATTTAATATCAAAGGCAAAGATTATTGTTTTAAGCCGTCTCATATAAATGTTATATGCTTAAACGATAAGTCCAAGGAATATGTAATTAGGAGAATGTAGTTTAAACAAGTTAGATTCATGAGACCATTCTCTTTTGTATAAATATCCTAAACGTTCCTGATCATAGGATTGCCAATTGGGCATTGACAGTCCGTTAAGATCAGTACGTGCTATGTCTTCTCTTAGAGAGAGTGACTAGTCTCGAGTCATTGGTGTGACTGACACCAAGACAAGCATGTAGGTGCTCAATAGAGAATGAGTCCACTGAACACGATCAACAAGGAGTTCTCATACTCATGTCACATAAGAACTCATGGTTGGGATAATGCAAAGTAGTCTTTTGACCTGAGGCATCATAGTTGTCTTGTGGTTAGGTCTTTGATATTTGACTATGTCAAAGTCACTCCATCAGAGGGTGTCCACGACATAGTTGGGGTTAAGCCACTTAGCCATGGAGGCAAATGAATGCACAACAAGGGATCTCTAACCTTCAAACCGTTTGAGGGAGAATACTCTATGATATGATTAAGAATCTCTGGCCAGAGTATGAATGAGATTTAGGAAGTCGTTCCAAATCACATTCAAGGTAATCATATAAGTAAGCGAATCACATTGGATAGAAGACATGAATAAACTATCAAACCAAACAATGTGGTCAAGAGTATTGTATTAGAGAAATACCGTATTGCATTGTAATCCTAAACTGAATAGGTTCTCCACCTCTTCTGATTAGCTTGGGTAACCATGACATAGTGCTAGGTGTCACTCATGGTTTGTGGAAGCCCTAAACGTGTATAATCACTAAAGGGAGAATTGAAAGTAAGTTTCAATTCACAATCGATTTGAAAGAGTTCTAATCGCCCACTGCCTCGCTAAAAGGAATCTAATGGATCGTACACCAAGTAAGGTAGAGATTGAAGAAACAACGGAGATGAGTAAGGACAATTAAATGGTTTAATTGTTTATGGCAAGAATTAATTAATATGTTAATTAATCAAACAAATAAGTTCGTTTTAAACCTTGAGTTATTTTTGGGCCTTAAAGCCCAAATTGGGCTTTGAATCGTCAAGCCCATTAGCTTAAGTTGTATGACAACTTAACAAACAAAATTCAAGAAGCCCAAAACAGCCCAAAGGCTTGGGAAAACCGGCCATATAGAGAGGGGTAGTGAACTTGGCTTAATTGCAAGTTTGCCACTCCATTGTGATATGGTATAAAGGCAACTTTATAGCCATTTCATCCTTAGGGTTTCTTTTGGAGAAAATTGGAGAGAACATGTCTCTCCCTTTCTCTCTAGCAGGCCCACCCCTTGGAGGAGATTAGCTAGCAATCTTTCCTCCTCCAAGGTCACTCATCTCTTCTTCATGTCCCTCCTTGGTGTGGAAAATTAGAGGTTCTCAACTTTGAGAACTTGGAGAATCCTTTCAACCATCCTCATCCAAGAAATCCATGGATCTAAGAAGCAAGAATGAAGGCCCTCTCCTTGGGTGATTAGCCTTTGCTTATGCAAAGAGGAATCAACAAAGGTATAAAGTTTCTCAACTCACTTTGTTTTGAGTTGAGTCTTGGTTCACCCTTCTACTAGGCTTTGAATTTCATGGGTAATGTTTTGTTTTGAGTGCATACAAGCATGCTTCCGCCTTTAATTGTTAATTGCATGCCATAGATGTTGCTCAAATGAACATGTTTTTCACAAAATTTCCTTCAGAGCCTTCCTACTAAATGCATCAGCCACAACATTAGCTCGACTACCCTAGTCGAGCAATCATAATCACTAAGCAACTCAATCCACCTTCGTTGCCTAAGATTAAGATCCATCCGCATAAACATATATTGGAGACTCTTATGATTCATAAAAAATCTTGCATTTCTCACTAATAATATAATGTCTCCATAACTTCAAAGCAAGAATGATAGCCGCAAATTCCAAATCACAAGTACGGTAATCCATCTCATGAGGTCTTAATGGCCGCGAAGCATAGGCAATCATCTTACCATGTTGCATCAACACGCATCCAAGAACATCCAAAGAGTATCACTATAGACCACATAATTACCACTATCGTCTAGGAGTGCGAAAAAAGATGTATGAGTCAGGAAATACTTTACTTGCTGAGCTTTACTCAAATTTTTTATTTTTTTTTCATCCCACTCAACTTAACCTCTTTTCTCATCAATCTCGCCAAGGGCAAAGCAATGATTGAAAAATCTCGGACGAACTATCGATAATATCCTGCTAATCCAAGAAAACTCTGAACCTCAGACACGATTCGTAATTGTTCCAAATTCTCAATAGCTGCTACCCTTTTTAGAATCCACTTGAATACCTTAAGTAGATATAACATGTCTCAAAAATGTCACTTGATTTATTCAACATTAGCATTTGCTAAACTTAGCATACATCGACGTTCCCTCTATCTTTTCAACACCAATTTAAAATATCTAGCATGCTCCGCTCTAATCTTATCAATCTCGTCAATGGCAAACAATAACAAACCGGTCTAGATATTATTGGAATACTTCCTTTATCAAACTCATAAAAGTAGCAGGTGCATTCGTCACTCCGAATGGCATCCCAACTTGAAATGACCATAACGAGTCATGAATTCAGTCTTATGAACATCCTCACTGCTAATCTTCAACTAATATTATCCAGACCTCTAGTCAATTTCAGAAAATACACAGGCGCCTTTGACTGATCAAATAATCATCAATACGCAACAATGGATAACGGCTCTCAATCGTTACCCGATTCAATTACCTGTAATCAATGCATAGCCTTAATGTCCACTTTCTTCCTCACAAATAAATTGGAGCTTCCCCAACGTGATGTACTAAGTTGAATGGAACTTTTATCAACCAATTCTTGCAATTGAATTTTTTTTTAATTCCCTTAACTCAACCTGAACCAATCTCTAACATAAGATTTGCACCTGGAGACAAATCAATAGTGAAACCCACATCGCTGCCTAGCGGCAATCTAGGTAATTCATTTGGGAATACACCAGGAAAATGTCTAACCACCTTTACATCTTCCATACTATTAGGAGTAACATCATTTAGCACCATATGAGCTAAATATCTTTGGCAGCCTTTTGATAACAATCTTCTTTGCTCTCTCAACAGGAATAATGGCATGTCTCACTCCACTTTGCTTACCCATAAAAGTAACATCTGGTCATCCAGGTCGACAAAAATTAACTGATTCCCCGTATCAATCTAGCTTGGCACATTTATACTGCAACCAATCTGTGCCAAAAATCACCTCAAAATCCACAATATCCAACGGAATAAGATTCACTGGCATGACATTTTTCACCATCACTGGACACCCTGAATAGCACCATACTAACATAGGATGACCTACCTGTTTACTTGCTTAACGAATCCAACGGATAAGTTATTAATATTGCGGTCTGCAGTCCGCAATACTGATAAATCACAGTTGTCTCGATAAGTAAGTAACAATTTCCAAGGGTGCAATATTACCATCTTGCCCTTCATTAGAAGTACATATACGTGCCTCGATCGTGCTCCTTCATTACTCTCTTTGATAATATCGTCAACAACAAGAAATATATCAGCCGGAGTCAGCTAGTATATAAGTCGGAGTCAGCTATAGCGACCTGTACGACTTATACATCAATTATCCAATAATATGTCAACTGAATCCACCTCTTGTGGCCTGTACGGCTGGACTTATAACTCATCAAATATCCCTATACACCACGGCCCATCTGACCATAACTACTAAATCCAGGGACCTACTGGATCGGCACTGGTGGTGGCAAAGAAGTCTGGTATGCATCTATTGATTCTAGGGATAATTCATAATTCTATATCCCATATGTACACATGTAGAGCATCCACTGCTTCCTGTCTACACTCTCTAGTGTCTGTTATTGTACCTACGGCACAAAGGTACATTTCCTCTACTAGAGTCACCTTGTCTCTGAGATCTGGGATCACTAGTAAATCTATCGCCCCGCCTCTGACCAGTGGCACTAAAACCTCAGTTGGAAGAACCAAAATTAGCTTCACTTCCTTTGAAGCTCTAAGTCTTGCGAGGCTCTTGAGACGCATGACCTTTACCTTGGTCATCTTTCCTTTGATTCTCATTCTTTTCCTTATCTCAAATTGTAACCTCTTGTTCTTACCGTCCATATATACCGGAGGAATAAACCTTTTCTTAAACAACTCTTTAAACAATTCTCAATCAGCTATTTCCTCCGGTGACATCGTATAAGACTCCTATCTCCACCAGGATGCAATTTCAATACTCAGAAACCAAGTAGTCATCTCGACCTAGCTTTCAAAAGAAAGATTCCCTTAACTTGCAGAATCTGAAACACCTTTTCCAAATGATTAAGCCATCGATCTGCTCCCTCTGGTCTTTCACTTCTATAAAGTGATTCAGATTTGACTTATAACCATTCTCAAAATGAGTCCTTTGGGAATGACGAATAACAGACTGAATCACATTAGTAGTAGTTTTCCATAACTAAGTTAAATCGGGGAAACTAAGCTCGTCTGAACGACGTGGCTATCTACGAGGCGGTAAAGTTCTGACAGAAGACACTAGGGAATTCTAAAGATACGCAGGACTGCAACCTAGGCTCTGATACCAACTGACACACCCCGTCCCGGAGAAGAGCATGCTGGCCGTCACGTGAGAGTGATGTAACCATTTACACATTTCGGAAGCTTTAAAGATACAATTACAAAGATATAACACACGAGGGTGAATTCTACTTTTGTGAATTCTGTCAGAACACCGTTGGATTCCTCGTGGCCACCACAACTCTGCTAACTTGAACCTAGAGGGGCGTAAAACAAAATTGAGTGGATCAGTAAAACAAAGTTTTTTGAAAACATTTCATTTAAAACGTTTCTAACCCCTCGCTGTAAAACCTGTATACTTTCCCAGAAAATAACATAATAGTATATAAATCCTCATATGTCACAGATCATCAATCTATCACAAATCCAGAAATATGTCATGTCATAAATGTCAATAACGAAACATGGATGCATCAAAATAACAGGTGACAAAATGAATCAACCGGAGACCCTGCGATTGGTCCTGTACAGTTAATTCCATAGCTCAATATCCAACCCAGCCGGAGTCACCACGGTGACCTGTACGACACTACTCTGCACATAAATCGGAACTACCTAAAGTAGTCTGTACGATAAGAAAGGTGTAAGAATACGCTCTAGTACTTCTCTCATCAATCATCTGCGCGCATAATCTAAGGTCACCTACTAGTCGGAACCACCTTTAGTGGTCTGTACGACTAGCATGTCGGAACCCTCTCATGGTTTGTACGACATGCACCTACTTGGATCCAAGGTGGGCGTGCGGTGCAGTGAATAATATAAGCACTAACACCAGAGGTGCAGGTTATGAGCTCTCAACACAATTCACATCATTAATGATTCACATGAATAACATAAACTCACCTGATACTCACATGTGCATCCACAACACCAATTCACACACAGATATATATATATATATATATATGCATCAATTATCAATTCATATAACTCATAATATGCATGCATGGCATTTGAAAACATACTTTCATATAAATTCAATTTCTGGGAAAATCAGTAATATATAGGTATATACGGAAAACAAAACTGCCCACTCACCTGGAGTTCGCCCTACAACTCCCTAGCGCAACACATCAAGGCGTCATGACGATCGGCGCCTAGAACAATAATCAAATCAAACCTCAGAAATCATATCGATAGAATATGACTTATATAAAATACGTCACTACGTAGTTCGATCCAGAAGGTCTGCAACTCAAATTTCTAATCCGTAACCTCCAGAGGTCCACAATATGTCTCTAGAATAATATCCTAAAATTTCAGTACCATCCAACGGTCGGATCTCCGTCAATTGTCAAAACCAAGTGACGGTTAACATTCTATTTTATGAACTTACAACTACAATTCCGGAAGATCCGTAAATCGGATTCCCAATCCGTAAGTTCCTATAATCCTCAAATATTACGTATTACAACATATTAAAGTTTGGTGACGATCCAACGGTCGGATCGTCAACTCATATTTTCACCTAACCACAAATCGTAACGAACTTGGTTTCAATTACTCAATTTACGTCAATCAATTATCAAAACTGAGCCTAGAACGTTAAACACATGTTAAGAATGACATTGGCAGGCCACTAGCCATGTGCCGCCGCTGCGGGTGGCGTTTGGCCGTCCCGGCTCGCCAGAAAATCCATCTATTTCCAAAAATTCTCAAAAAATACAGAATTGAAGATCTCAAAGAGTAGAGCAAACTTTATACCTGTGGACAAGTCCAATTTGGCTAGAAACACTTCAATTTCATCAACCCCGTACGAAACCCTATATGTGGTGTTCTTCAATTCGTCCTCAATTCAACTCCGTTGCTCCAACCAACAATTGGGCATTGTTTTAGGCCTCAAGGGAAGTGTATGTGTAGTGCCAATTGGAAGAAATTGTTTCAGAATTGGGAGAATCGACGCAAGACCCGCCGGAGTCACCATCGCCAAATGTCGTCGATTTGGCCCAATTTCTATCGAGTCTTGAGAGAAGAATGAAGGAGAAGGGATGTGGTGATGCTTGCAGGTGGAGATGGGACGAAAATCGCCTGAAAAAGGGCTCAGAACCGCCGGAATTTCGCTGGGTCGGCGGGTTTGGGGTGCGCGGGTCGCCAGGATCCGGCCGATCCTCTCTTTTCCTTTCTTCCTCCTTTCCTTCCTTTCCTTCTTCTGGTTGGCCAATCAGCTTCCTTTCTCCTCTCCCCATTCAGCCTCTCCTTCTTCTTCTCCGATTGGGCAGCTTTGCCCAATCTCTCTTTCTCTCTTTCCTCTGTTCTTTCCTCCCGATGCCTTCTTCTTTCTTTTCCCAATTCTAATAATCAACTAATAAAAAATATAATAATAACGCACAAATATATAAGTCAAAATTCCTTATACGTTAGTCAACGAAAGTCAAAATTCCTTCATCTGTAACGCATTTTCGTAAAAATCAGGGACAGGCTGTGACACCTCTCATTCCTAAATTTAAGTGTTATATTTTAGTTTAAATTAATACTATAAAATGTTTTTTTTTGTCAAAATACTATAAAATATTAATTCCATAATATATTTTTGTTTTTTGTTAATTTGTTATGATTTTTTAATGTTATTTGATGATATGTTTGTTAGTTCTTTTATATGTTTTTGGCTTTATCAATTAATATAGTTTTTTATTTTGATTAATTGATGGGTGTAGATTTTTCGCCATGAATATTCACTCTGCAAAAAATAGAAGAACAATGGTTAAATGATGGCTTAGTTGTTCAATTGAGAAAGATTTTTTTTTTTTTTTTTGTGTGTGTGTTGACAATGAAACTATCATGAAATGTTTTCAGAGTATAAAATGTTGTCGTAGAAAAATTTAGTTTTTATACCTTGTAATCTTGTTTGTACAAAATTATGAATGAAAAATTGTAGTTCATTGTTTAATTATTCAATGTTACGTTCCTTTAATTTTATGGAACTTTTATATTAGGACCACCCACTATTAAAATTCTGAATCCGCCACTGAATATAGCCCACAACGGAAATCAAATTATCTTAATTTTTTTTATTGACAAATTATCTTAAGTATCAAAGAAGTCAGCCCATCAACCAGCTTCAAATTCATAGGCCCATTTTATTTAGTTTAGCCCGGTTTCAAGAGTCCTACTGCAGGAAAAGAATCAATAGCTCAGCGGAACATAATCAGATCAATTCAATGCTTCTTGCGTGGTTTTTGCTGAGTACGAACTCTCCGTACAACCTCCGGCCAAGGACATTCAATGGCAGCGCTGCTCCTTTTCTGCCACCCACTGCTACGTTGGATGGCACCCATTGGCCCTCTCCAGTCTCCGCCCATATATTTATCACTACCATTCACCTTTTCAGCCGCAGCTGGTAAACCATGCAAAACCCTAGCTCAATTATTTATGGCTAATTTAATTTAAAATGTTGCACAACTTTACAGAAGTATTGTTGACTTTGTATTAGGATTCCCATAGTTTGGGTTTCCTAGTTTACAGTGAATCTTTGTAATTATTCTTTCCCTATTGTATTAGGATTGTATACGAATATATCTACCTTTGAATGAGAAGAATACACACAATATTGAAAAACATGTTGTGGCCTATATTTAACTATCAGGGAGATGAGGCCTATATTTAGCATGTGTTATTCTGCCTACGCCCCTTGTTTGTAGTAATAAGGGAGAGAACAAAGGGAGTGAACAAATCCTTCCCCTCGAAGGAATACAAGTCCTAATAGGGTAGAATAACTAGAATCAAATATAATCTAGGATTTACACAATCACACTTAAATAAGAAGTTTATAACACTCCCCCTTGAGTGTGTAAATACTCAAGTAGATTCGGCATCATGTAGGGTTGAGGAAGTTTACTTGTCAACACTGATTCTAAGAACACGCACTCAATAAGGTAGGAACTTGCATAAGGAACTAAGTCTCACAAAAAACCTATGGCTATGGTAAAAACCCGAGTAGGGACAAAATTCATAGTCTAAGGAAAAATGCGTGAGTAATATAGGGAAAAATATGAGTCATCATCAGGGATATGATCAACCAAATGTGGGTGCCTCGTCAAAACCTTGCTAGGTAGAAAAAACCCAGTGGGAAAAAATGCTTCTAATCGTAGGGAAAGATAGTACATTAAGATCAAGCAAGTATACTTCAGGATAGTCCCTCTGAGTTTGACACAATTTCAAAGAGAACTAACAATGTTACAACTTATAAAGTTTACGCATACCAATTTCTTGAACAAGCTTCTAAAAAATTGCCTTTGATAGTGATTTGGTGAAGAGGTCGGCCAGATTGTCTTGTGAACGGATTTGCATGACTTCAATCTTCTGATGCTCTTGTTGTTGATATAAGAAGAAGAACATCGGTGCAATGTGCTTAGCGTTGTCTCCTTTGATGTAACCTTTCTTGAGCTATTTGATGCATGATGCATTATCTTCATAAATTGTCATCTAGACGTCAACGACGGGGTAAAGATCGCAGGAGCTTCGAATATGGCCCACAACTGCTCTCAGCCAGAAGCATTCCTGAGTTGTTTTGTGTAAGGCGAAAATTTCAGCATGGTTAGACGAAGTGGCAACTAAGGTCTGTTTAGTTGACGTCCAAGAGATTGCGGTGCCTCCAATGATAAAGACCTAACCTGTTTGAGAACGTGCCTTGTGTGGATCATATAAGTATCCTGCGTCGGCATAACCAACAAGGCGAGAATCGACTCAAGATAAGGAGGGTGTGATGTATATTTAAACTAACCTAAATAATAGATTAATTTAAACCAAATTAAACTCGCAAGCGCACGAATCAATTGTAAGAAATATGTGCAAATACGAGGTCGTTCCCACAGGGATTGCTTTTAATACCAATTTAACCAGCTGATTACATGAAACTTAACTCAACTAGGAAACAAATGATTGATTAATTGATTACGAAAAA
Organism: Malus sylvestris; assembly: GCF_916048215.2. NCBI lineage: Eukaryota > Viridiplantae > Streptophyta > Magnoliopsida > Rosales > Rosaceae > Malus > Malus sylvestris. The sequence goes on from NC_062267.1 coordinate 15,620,806, forward strand.
TAATTAAAACTTAAGAACTTATAATTAAACTAAGAATAAGAATAATGAAAATACTAAGAATGAAGGTTTAAACAAATTAATATGATGAAAGCCTAAGGTCATGAATACACCAATAACAATCCTATTTCCTTTTCTTCAAGCCGAATACTCTCCAATTACCATGCCAATATTTAAGGTTGTTCTTTCTAAAATTTGAATTAATCCGTAGTTAGCCATCAACTCGTGTGTCTATACGTGACAACTATATCCTATTGGTTAGGCATACAATTATACACATAAAAACCAATTAAGTGCAGAAGAATCATGTCAACCAAGTAGGACTAGCTTGATATTGGTCATCTTCACTTGTTTGTCTACTCTTCTTAATCTTAGTTCCAATAAACCTAATTGATTGGTCATCCTCTTAGATTTATCTAATTATCTAGAAACAAGTTCACAATGATGGCCAGTCACAAGAACATTCGAAACTAGAATAGATTAAGCACAAAGATTAAGAACTAAACATAACATGTAATCATATAATAATCAACAAGATACATCAGAAATAATCATGTCATGGCTTCATCATAAACCTTAGAAAAGTAGTTTAGTTACACATAATCATAATAAAAATCACAAAAGAAGTCATGGAAAAGATAAAACCCGGAAAAGAATGGTAAGAGCACGCTAAGCTTTTTTTCTTCACTTTGGACGACCTCCCTTGTATTCTGTTTTCCCCACTAAGATAGCCTAGGGCCCTCCATGTATTCTAGTAAAACCCTAAAAATTCTGGTAGAAACTATCCTAAAAGAAAGAAAATTCCTAAATAATCGATGAGAGAAACTAGGAAAGAATCCATCTTGGCTTGGGAAACACGTCATCTGAATTGCACGCCATTTTTGGGGTTCATTTATCTTCTGAAACATTCTGTAAAAATATGTGAAATTTAGCTTGATCTCTTATCTTTCCAAGCATATATCACACGCCACTAGGAAAAATCGGGAAGGCCTCCAAATCTTCATTCTCCTACAGCTGCACAGTTCTGACGGGAAAACTACTTTTGTGGGATTAACTTTGAAAACTGGAACGTTTGGCTTCCTGGAAAATTATGAAATTTGAACACAACGATTTTCACCCTCTGAGCTTCCTTCTCCAATTGTCCTTGCATGAAAACTCATCTGAAAAGTTGAATTATCACCAAAAAAGTCTGGCATGCGTAGATTGGCCAAAACCGAGAAAAGAAAAGTAATAAGGTTCTTTTAAGACCAATTCCTTAACAAAACTTAGTGATAATTAACATAAAAATGTGATAACTAATGCACCTATGAGGGTGCAGCATCACTCGAGGATCTGTAGGGATAGAACAAGCCCAAATTCGTGGTACCCTTAAGGTAGTGGAATATGTCTTTCACACCAGTCCAGTGTCTCTGTGTTGGTGCATTACTATATTGCCAAAAGATTAACAGTGAATGAGATGTTAGGTCTAGTGCATTAAGCTAAGTATAATAATGCGCCTATTGCACTTAGATAAGGAACTTCAGGCTTCAAAATCTCTTTATCATCCTCCTTTCGGACGGAATGAAAACAAAACAAAAAGACTCTAGCATCCATAAGAACATTAATAAGCTAGCCAGAGCTAGCAGGTATTTACTTCTCATTGCTGCACACTCTAATGCTAGAGAAAGAATATCTGTCAGTAATTCAGATAGCTGAATATCTTCCTCACTGCTGCTCTGTTAGACTTAGACTACGCAT